>NC_141398.1:45848843-46196343 GCF_034619465.1 Leptosomus discolor | reverse complement strand
GTCACTGGCTGCAAAAATCATACAAAAAGAGTATTCAGATGAGCCGCTACACTATCTCATAATTCTTAGAAACACTGCAGAGGTGACTTGCCGCACCAATTTCACCAATAGCACTTCCAGCTGAAAAATAACCTTAGCTTTTCTGAAAGGTTTTCTAAGAAATCTTTTTTTCTCCTTTAGTGAGCCATTGCTCTGTATAGCACAAACAGCCACCAGATATAGAAGCTTAAGTGCCAGAAAATGCTCTACTAGCTCACAGAGAGTGTTTCAAGTAGGAGCTTCAAAATGACCTCCAGAACCACACTCGTGTTCAAAGGAGGTGCTAGAGAACACGGCTGTGTGAAATTTGGCAATACAGCTTCACTGGCAGGAACAAGGAGGTTAGTTTTGGCTCACACGAGATCCTCCACCCTGCAGTTTGCTTTGAACAGTTTTAATGAAAAACTCAAAGTGAGATTCAGCTGCAACCATCAGTTTTTATCTAAGGTTGGTCAAAAGCAAAAGAAATTTTATTTCTGTGTGCATAACACTGGAGAGGGAATACATCTCTCCTTAGCAGAGACTCTGTATTTTGAGTTATCTTTAAAAGAGAAGGTAGCTGAGAGACCTATAATTCTCTCACACATATGTAATGCATGTAAGCAAGCAAAACACCAGTGTGGTGGAGGATGGGGTGAATAGGTAAGTGCATCACCCAATTTGTAGCACTGGGCAGCAGACAAGCCTGTCTGCTTTACTACTTCCAGAGGAACAGTTAGTCACTCCTCCCACCTATCTGCAGCAGCAAAATGCAAAAATGCTGCTCTTCAGCTTGAATAGATGTTTATTTCGTTCAGAGAACCTAAAGATGCCTCCAGAGGAGCTATGAGGCCCAAATCATTATAGCTTTGCCTCTTACTATGATATATTTTGGAAAATCTCAAGCCCCAGAACACAACAAGTGGAAGGAAAAGGAGGTAAATCACATGGTGCTTCTTATTTTGACATGGTAGGAGGAGGGACAGAGAAAACCCACTTGAGCATGGCAAACAGGAATACAGGATAAGCAGGACAGTCAGCCTCCCCTTGCCAAGCATGCAAGTGAGTTGGCTGCTTGCACCTCCAGGATCTCCAAACACATCAAAGTCAAGAGATGGTTACAGGCCACTAAGCCTTTTTCCACCCAGAAGACCACTGATGTTAAAGGGAGGGTTCCCTGCCTCCTAAAAAACCAAGAATAACTTGCTAACACAGAACAGCAAGATTTACTTCAAGTCTTCTGTTCCCTGTAAAACTAGAGGACACATACTTAGCTTTCCTTTTCCGCAGACTACACTGGAAATGTCAGAAAATAGGATCAGCTAGCTTATAAATAATTGCAAAGCCCCTCCTGAAAAAGGTTGAGAGGGAGGTGGGATGAAAGCTCCCAGCCTCGAAAGCTGGGACTGGCAAGGAGCAGAACAGAATAAGGGCAAGGACAGTGTGTGATATCCCAGCTCCATCTGTATGCAGAAATGAAAGGCATTGAGGAAAATATCAGTGAGGGTTATGGCAGGCGTTCCCAGGTGTGGGGAAATCCTCGGGGGAAGAGCACCATCAACAGAAAATACAGCAGACCTTATAAGAGACAGCTGACGTGGCAGATCCTACAAAAGCTTGTCTGCGGTATCTGAACATCTTTTGTTCTCTAGCCCCATTCTTTCACCTGGCAGCTCACAGATGAAAAGACTTGAGAGATGTTCCTGTCACAGGAGGCTTTTCCTCAAAAGGCTCCTAAAAAGAGGAGGGACCAGGGTAATGCAGGGTCCACTATGGGGGATGCATGCCAGAGGAAGCTTTACCCTTCTAATAATGACTCTCCTACATTTCTGGAAATTCTCCCTAACCCTATCCTCTCACTACCTGCAGACTAATAACAAAGCCAACATTGTCCATGAAGTCTCAATCTGAAGTGACTCATTCATTCTCAGGAGCTTTGTGTTCATTTTTTCAGCCTGGCATCCTAAGAAAACAAGGTTTATGTGATCATATTGCCTGTCATACGTCTTAACTGTTTGTCCCTTCCTATTAACTTTTGAATCACACCAGGCTGGGGATAGAGGGCTCCAACAGAAACGGAGTTTCTATAAGATTGGCGAACCTACCTTTGATTGGGTAGGATGGAGACCGCAGTTCATGTCTCTGCTGAGAGAAAGGCTAAGAACAGAGTCAGCACTTATCCCCGCTCTTGGGCCTGTCCTAGGCAACCAGCACGCATGTGCCACCTGGCCGACCAGCACAGCTTGTGTTGCTTCTTGTCCTGCTTGTAGGCAGAGGGTGGGAAAGGGAGATGAGAGTACTCAATGGAGAATGGGGTCGGGTGGGGGACTGAGATGGACTACTACAATGAAGAAATGCAACATCATAGCAAGTCCAGCCTCATACATAAGAAAACTTGAGTTTTCTGCCAAATTGCCTGTAACTTCATGACACATCATCGAGGACAAATGCCAATATTTCTCAAGTACTCACTGAATCCAGTATGTAGCCACACACAAAACAGCAACCAGTTGGAGAGTTCATCCATTAGATTTTTTGCTACAACTTCTTCCCTTTTGCCTAAGTATGGCAAGCAATAGAAAATTCACAGTGAAGTCACTTTATCTCCTAATGTTGCCACTCTCTAGACCTGCACAATTAATGCAGGTTTCTTGAAACAAGTAGAAAGCATGTGATGAATCAAACGCAAGTACTCTGGAAACAGTGCTCCCGTAGGACCGCAAGGCTTGGCTCTCAAGTGAGTTTGTGACATTGGTAAAAATCAGCTCTCTGCCCCAAGTGTGCTCTGCAGGGTCATTTTCCTGTATCTGCTGACCAAACTATTGATTTTTAAGGAAAAGTGAAGGAACAAAAAAAGTCTCTTTTTCCTGTAGCACCACATGATAAATTTCATTCGCCCCATCCTAACTGCTTCTAGTGACAGTGCAGTGTTTGTCTGAATTTTTAACAGATGTTTCTAAGTACTCTTGACCACTTCTCTCTCCTGAGGATTTCTGCAGTGGGATAGCTCTAGATAGTAATACAAACAAAGCTTGTAAGAGGCTCTTGGGGATAAATCTGCAGACACTGCATCTAGGATGGGTGTGGGTATGGGTCCAAGCCTTATGAAACTTTGTAAATATCCTCTAAAGACTAGCAAGCTGGACTGACCCTGCCTGCAGATGTTTTTGAGCTTACCAGCTCTGCAGTGAAAAGCAAGACAGCTTACAGATAACTGCAACACTCCTGAAACAGCCTGAGAGTGGGATTTAAACCAAAAGTTATAAAAGCAGGGATATACTGGAGCAGAACAGAATAATGCAAAGGATGATATGTGATGGTGTAACTCCATTTCAATTCAAAATACCAAAGATGCTGCGAAGGGGATCAGTCTGGGCTGAAGAAGAATTTCCCAGATGTCAGGTTACCCTTGAGAATGAGCACACTGGATTCACTTGACAGGTGTGAAGGTACTCATGCAGTCAGAACACAAATTGCTTTAAGAAAAATAAAATCTCTGCTTTCATTTTGAAAGAAAATTAGTGTCTCGCGCTAACGCCTGGCAAGGAGGCAGTGACATCTGCCTGAGTTTGTACACGGCCTGAAACAATCAGCTGAAACATGCTTATGGATGCTAGTTTACTTTATCAAGATGTAGCCATAGCTATTTAATACCAAAATATAATCTATTAAAGCTATTGTCAGTGTTTCTCAGCCACTGAAACTGTTTTTTTAAAAGGTCAGTCTACTAGCTGGAGAGTGAAAACGAGCAAGGCGGCTGTGCCAGCCCTTAGGATGTGGCTGCATCCTGCAGTCTGGTTTTGCATTCCCTTAAATGTCGGGCACGAAGCAGCAGTGAGGTCTCAGTGGAGCCCAAGTGCCCTGCCAGCCGTGTGGAGGGCGGCTGTGCTCCTGGGGGGGGGCAGACAACAGGGCAGCGGGAAGCCATGGGGTGAGCCCATATGGGGCCCCCATGCATATTCCCCCCCCCCCCCCCCCCGAGCACGCTGCACCTACTTCTTGCTGGGGCAAAGAAAGGGATGGCTGTAGAGGACACCACTTTTTTCAGCCCCATTCAGCTTTGTGGCGGCTGTGTCATTCACAACAATACCACAGTCCACCCCCACCCCCAGAAAAACCCATAAAAAAACCCAACCTGGGAACCACTTCCCCACAAATAGCACAGTATAGCTCCAAACACCCCCACCATCTGCACAGACCAAGCATTTTCTGTATTAGCATTTCAGTTAACCCTTTTGTAAGATGATTTGACTCGGTTTCAAAATTCCTCATTCTGAAAAACACTTGTTAAATATTGGCCCTGACTGCTATACAAAGTGATAGCTTGGTAGTCATAACCCACAAGATATATTTAGCTTCACAAACTCATCATCAATGGATTTTGAAAGCATTGTAGCCAACAGACTGGAAACCACATGCAATACAAACACATAATAGAACTTTTAATGTGCAAAGAGACTAAACAAAAAGATCCTTGACCTTCTTGCTTTCCCTTGCATACCATTATCCCCAGCGAGACAGCAAATGGAATGACGTGGAGAGCAACAGCTACCATCAAGCAACTTTGGAAGCCAATTTCTACAGTAGTTAAGCAGTTAATGGCGTTAATCAGAATGATAACTTATTAAATTCTACATTTATGCAAATAGCATTTTGGCATATCACATGGAGACCTGAGTAGCAGAGCTCGCCAAGAAAAGGGCCCAACATCTTTTACATTTGCTGGTTTGGGTTTTTTTAATACTATGTAAAATAGCATCCATGATGGTTGGCACATCAGACAAACCACACTTAAATAAAAAGCTACAGCCACAAATTAATCTCCATCATCCCAAATAGATGAATGAACATATTGTTTAATTGTTAACCTTTATGAAGTGAAGATTAATCTCTACAGCTAAACCCAATCTCTGTCTTTATCTTTTTAACAAGAAGTTGACATTTCTTATAGACCTTCCTAAAACCAGCAACATTGACTGAACAAAGAAAATAGCAGATATCTCTAATTCTCTCCATGCTACAGTAACTAGGGTATCTGTAGCATGAAAATATAAAGCAACAGAGTAGTTTATGACTATGACATGAAAGGACATTATCTGCGTGTGATGAGATGAATCAGAAAAACTGCAGTTTAGGGTAGGCAGAACTTAAAGTAATCTTAGTTTTGTAAAGCCTGTGTGGAAAACTTGCTGTTTTCCAAAAGAAATATCTGCCAACTTTTTGGCTCTGGGTCGCACTTAAATTCAACAAGGACTGAAGAAGCAGGGGACTGGATGAACAACTATGAATTGCACTTTTAATTACTTTCAAGATGTTAAAGGAATATCAAAGATGTGCTTATGCACATAGTTTTCCCCATTGTTAGTGCTGTTGTTTAATAGAACTAAATTCTGCACAGAATTCTACTCATTCATTTAGTTCATTCTCTGTCTTCAGGAGAATTAGGTGGGAACCACTTGCTGCAGGATGTTGCGCAAAATGAATAGTTCACCAATTGAAATTATACCTCTATTTTGAAAATCAAAAAATCAATAATATTGCTTATACACAAGCCCTATCTGTTGATTTATTGATGTAGATGTAAATACACGTGTGTCTGGGTACCTTCTCTTTGTTTGTGCAAAGCCTGCAACACAGAATGCTAAAATACCTCTGGAAAAAATAATTGGCCTTTTTTCCCCCCTTTGGGTACAAATTTCTGTTTTTAAATGAATGTGCAGGTTTCCTGTTGCTGCCTTCATTTCAAAATACCAACTAATTCTAGGTTTAATTAAAACAGAATGTTTTATATCTCAAACACTTTTTTTTTTTTTTTTTCCCCCCACAGCACATATCTTCTTTACCTTAATGTGATTTCTGGCTATTAAGAGAAGATTTTTTTTTTTTTTTTTTTTTTTAAATTCAAAGTTTTACAGCAACTCTTTTTATGGAGTCCACTTATGCAAGCACCGAAGCCTTTCCAGAGAAAACAGGATTCTCCCCACCTCCCTCTGGCTTTTCTCCCTACTGAATGCCATGGCCTTCACTCAACCAAAGGAAATGAAAGACAGACTGAGACAACAGCATCACGTGGGTGAAGGTCAGATTGATTTTCAGCTGTGTGGTGCTGTTTTATCACCCTCAGGACAAAAGTTAAGCCCTTCATTTTTTTCACGTCTGCTTTAACAGAGCAACTTATTTTTTCCTGAAATTTTGGTTGGCCTCCACACCACCAGAATTATCAAGGATAGGCTAATTTAAAACATTTGTGGAGATCATCTTCTTCACTGTAAAATCCAGAGCAGCCCACACACCACAACATTTCTATCCATGAGTTTCCTCTATTCCCTATGTACAAATAGTGGCTCCTTGAAAATACTGAGGTTTCTGCAGTGACATTCGCTGACAGCAGAAGAAGAGTGGGATGCAGCTGCCGGCTGTTCAGCCATGATCCCGGGCATGGGCAGAGGAGCGTTTGCTATCTCAAAAGGGGCAAGTTCACAAATTGTTTTTTCTCCCCATTCTCTTTCCCTCCCTCCCTCCCTCTCCCCCCTGCTTGGAGTGGCCAAGCTCTCCAAGAGCTGAGCCTCCCGCCTGTCACTTGGTGATCTGGACATGCACGGCCAATTACTGTGGCAGCCACTGGAAAAGCAGACGGTTTTGCTAACTCAGATTGCATTTTTCCCAACTCCAGTACCACTCGGAAAATCACTCCCCCCAACTTGCTGTAAGGACTGGCTCTCCCCATTTCTCTTTTACCTAAGACTATTTTTCCCCCAAAGTAACGATGTTATTTTCAATACAGCCAATTTTAGCTATTCAGCTCTTCAAAACTGAACTGATTAACATAAAATGAAGCATTTTGTACATCATAGATATGTATGTGTATACCTAGTTATTAAGAAAAAGAGCATCTTCCTTCCCGATGTTTTCATTTCCAGAGTTTAAACTGGCAGCCAGAAAACTCAGTATTCTCTCCTTTAAGCTACGAGACAAGAAAATCCTACTGACTTTCATTTTCTTTTGTTTTAATTTTTGCACTAAATTTGTCTTATTTGTGTGAGGCACACAACAGTGTTGTGACTACCTCCTCAAGATGACAGTTTATCCTCCGCAAAAACTGAGGAATACTATCTGCTGAACTTACATGTACCAGAGGCTCTGATCAAAATCAAACCCGGTTACACTGGATACCATTAAAACACCTAATGGAATACAATTCCTACATGAAACAGCTCTTGTAAAACAAACCACAGCAAGTGTCTGTAAGAGAGGAAGGAGTAGAGAAGGGCTGTAAGGTGAGATCAAGCAGCTATCCAGGCTGGATCTGGATGCAGTCTGAATGCAAATTAAATAATTTGCTAGGTTTTGTGAACAAAGATTTGACTAGCATATGTCTGTAGCTTGTCTGAACCTAGCTGAGACTGCCTCTGAAAGGGCACTTAGAGCAGCTGGATTTCTCACAGCACCTCAAGAAGATCTGCAGATGCTGATCCCCATGGGATGGTTCAAGGAAGGCTCTGCATGTGTACAGAGCCCCAAGGAAGAGCGAGCTCTCGGACAATGGACAAAAGGGCAACTGCAGCTGAGAGTAAAGGAGAAAACAGTAACACAGTAAGGTGTAACTTAAACCTATGAACTGTGAAGTGACTCAGTTGCATGCAGGACCAGGAAAGGGCAAATGGCAGCACAGTGTCAGGGAGAAGACTGCCATGAGCAAGATGAAAAATGGTGGCAGTCCAGAAGGGAGCAAGCAAGGAAACAGCCTTCAAGGAGGGAGCCCACAGGGACACCAGCACAGGCAACAGAGAGAGGGAAGGGAAGAGAGCGGTCCCCCAAGGAGACAACCAGAACTCACAAAAGCAAAATCCCATATGAGGCAGAGACAGACAGCAAGCTGAGTATTACCGTAAGTGTTAAAAAACCATCCTAGAGGCATGTTGAATTTTTGGCTGGTGTTGGCCTGGTTGGTTGCTATGGTTCATTAATGCAGATTGAACAATGTAATTGAAACCTGCTTAGACTACTCTTGGAGTCCAGTAAATAACCTGCATTCAGTTTTGCTCAGAGAAAATGAACACAGGTGTATATATGTATATTTCTGTAGACTGCAAGGTCATAAAGGGAATTAATTCTACTTCTGTCTTTCCAAATTTTCTAATGAATAATTAGTAGATGTAGATTTCTAAAATGACCATTTAATATAAATTGTATCAAATCTAATTTATTTTAAGAGATATCATTAAGTACAAAGTCTGCACGAGTGAACTGAGTTCACTGTAGAGGAAATGACTGGGAATTATGTTCAAAAATCTATTCAAATGTTTAATGTAACAGATTCCCTGGAGAAGAGAAAAGCAATGGGCTTCTTCAGCCTTTCCTTATGTCCTCCTCAGCAAGGCTAACAGTAATTGAGTAGCAACATAAGGAGGAGCCAAAAAGTCTTTCACCATTACGCTGAGAAAGATTTTCACGGAAGCTAAAGAAGAGGTGGACCCACATGTTAAAAAAATGGTACCTTCAGGGGAAACTCACTCCCACAGTTACATGTGTCACCAGCAACAAAACCCACCTGGGTTAAAGACCTTCTCTCCCACCAATTGCATACGTGTGATTACGCAAATTGATGAAGCCACAGTTACAGTCATTTTCATCCAAAACAACTCAGGCTGTTAAGGGGGAAGGTCTTGAATTCTCCCCAAACCCTGATGTCTCATCCCCCACATGTTGACATAAGGTTTGTGCAGCTCCATAGGGCACCAGATCCAAGAGCTGCACAGACTAAAAATTAACCCTTTTAATTGTCAGCAAAGTCAGCTCCCAAAGACAACACAGACCTTGTACCAGCATAAGGTAGGAGATGGAAGGAAGGAATACCCCCCTTCCAGTAACAGCCAAAACTTAAGCCGAATTAGATTCCTTGATGATAAAAATACAAATAGTACTTCCTTGTGTCAGAAAGGAGTTGCTAGCCTAAATGTTTAAAGATTACAAAGTGCTCAAATGCCCTGGGAAGTATTTAACATGAACAGACCAAATGCCTTGAAAACCCCAAATCAATTTTTTCATTAGTTAAGACAATGAAAGCCGGTTGTAATAAGTGAGAAGTTTGAATAACATTACCTATATTTAATACACATTATTTAACTTAAATTTCTACTGAATATATTTTCAACAATTTTGAATTTAATATGAAATTATGAAATGCATTTTTAACATTTGCCTTACTATTAAAAATGCGTATTAAAATTACTTAAACAAAACAGCATTCAAAAGGTACATACTTGTTGCCAAAGCTTTAAAGAAAGTCAGAAGCTGCTTATACCGCTGGTGAAGGTCTTCTGATGTGCAAACCCAGCTTGGAGAGCAACAGCCGCTCCAGCAGGTGCAGCGAAAATATTTCCCTTATTCAATTTATTTGACTGGTTCAGTCCAATAACGAGTTTGTTCAGAACAGAGAAACTATTTGGCAGATGATTGCTAAAATGCTTCTTGCCAGCCCACAGTAAAGAAAGGTGTGAGACCCCTACAGAGAACGCAAGCACCTGGTTGAGGTTGTCCATGGGGGGCCACATACCTCAGTGGATCCATCCTGCTCACAAGGGACCGCTGTGCTGCGTGGGTGCGGGCTGCCAGCCAGCACAGAGGACACCACACAGCCCTCCCTCGAGTCGGCACTTGAGGTAGGCTGAGCTCTGGGCTCCCGGACCCAGAGGCCATGCGGAGATGCTCCAGTGAGCGCTCCCAAAGCCAGCCAGAAGAAGAGGACCAACCCATGCTGGCACGTTTCCCTAAAGCCAGCCGGCACTGGGGGGTGGAGGCTGCTTTCTGGCTTCCCCAAGCCTGAAGCACAGTTAATAACATGCCAGCTGTATCTGCAGACAAGCCAAGTTTAATGAGGCTACAACAAAAGCATTCAAATATGCACTACAGAACTTCTGTGGGGATTTTTTCTAGAGCTTGTTTTTAAAAAATGAAAGATAGGAATTCTTGACAATGTTTGTACACACACTTCCTTTATTTTTAATTGTTTTTTAAAAAAAACATTTATATTCTACAAATTCAAAGAAATCAACATTAGAAAGACTTTTTTAATCCCACTACTTCCAACAGAAAAATTATGTTGTGTGATGAGTGCTTGAAATGCACTGCTGTTTGCTTTTTTCTTAATAAACATTGAAGTCTTAATTGTTTTTCCCCTACATGACCAGACACCATCTTTCTGTCTGCCAGGTCTTCACACCAGGACAAGCACTACCCCTCTCCTCCTGCTCAGGAACCAGGACAGACACGTGAATGTGACCACATCTCTAGCACTAGGGATGAAGGATACCTTACTCGTGCGCTGTCCTATCAGCCATGCTTTACCATGTGCTTCAGACTCTTACTCTGGGTCAAGATATAGGGGGTATCAGTAGAAGGACTGCAAATTTGGATTTGGAGACAGTGGAGGGGGCAGCAAAAGAAGTCTGCTCAGGCATGAGTGGGTGGAGAAGGTGGAAAAGGGGCAATTGCTCTCCGTCTCCTCTACCAGAAGCAGCGGAGGGTATCAAATGAAAGCAGATGACAAAGCTGAAGTGAAAAAAAGGGGACACTTTTCCCCAGTGCATAATTGAACTCTGGGTCCCCACCACGGGAAATGCTAAATGTATACTTTGCTTCAACAAGAAACTTCAAAATGGAAATTCATGGAAGAAGATTATCTGAGGAATTTGAATAAAAAGTACTAAGAAGCACCCAGATAAGTTTGCTGACAGCTAGGAGAATGTTCTGGGAAACGGCGCTATGGGACTGTCAGGCTGGCTCAGTACAGCCATCCTTATATGAAGACTACTTACCCAATGATCTGCTAAGGGATAGGGGAAGAAAGCAGGAAAAAAGCAGATTTGCAGTGCACGTCTCTTTCACTGCTCACATCTGCAGTCTGAAGATCTTGATGGCTTGGAATCCACCAAGGTCGTTGATAGGGCCAACAGGGTTTTGTCCCTCAACAACCCACAGGAAGGCAGTGTGCGCACTTCAGCAGCACCCTAGCCACAAACAATCTATTCTCTTGTCCGTCTGAGACAGGACAACCCTAGCACATCCTCCACCGATCTCTCTAAGGCATTATTAAAGGCCACTTTATAACAAGTATGCATCTGTTGTAGTCTCCAGGCTATCCTGACTGCATTTCTGAACTGAGTTTCACATATTGGGTTTTGTCTACAACCCCCTGAATGCTGGGACCTGCTTAGGGCAGCAGTGATCCTCCTTCCTGCAGGCACAGCTGCCCTTGCAGCACTCAGCAGGCTCCAGCCCTGGAAGGAGCCTTTCCACTACAACCCCTCCCTCCTCTTTTTCAAAAAAACATTTATCATTTACTTACATTTCTGGAATGCCAAGAAACAAACCTGCCCTACGCAGACCCACACAATACTTCCTCTGCTGTAACATGGCAATGGATTATCCTTTGCAAACAGAAATCCAAAGTGGGGGAGAAGGGGAGGTGGAGCTCAGGCACCCCTGGTGCCCCAGAAGGGCTGTGTGAGGCCTGGGGTGGTTCAGGGGGGAGCTGGACGGGCTCCAGTTCACAAACACAGGTCCTGCTGCATGCGGGAGCTCTCACGGCCAGCACCTGGCAGCTAACTCTTGCTTTGCAGCATTTGGGGTGCTTCGGTCTTTGTTCACCTCCCCATTCCTGATGCAGCAATGTACCAGGAGGTGAGAGTGGCTTTTCAGACAGCCAAGTGCCAAACTGCTCACGACTTCAAAGGGACATGTGCTTTGTTTAAGAGGCCTCGTTTAAAACATGCACCCTATTTCTCTTCTATCCATTTTCATGTATACCTGTGCTTACTTTGCAGACTACTTTCTGAACTAGATAAAAGTAGATAAAAGAACTCAATTAAAGTAGCAAGAATCAAATAGTCCCTTGCCAATACCAGCACGCTAACGTGTCATCCTCAGCTCCTCACTGGGCCATATGTTTAAAAATGACAGGGAAAACGTTATTTCTATACGAAAAACATGCTGCTTAAGGAAAGACATCATCATTGCTAAGAAACGTCTGTGCAGCCTCAGAATGCATAGCCAGGCTGTTCACGATGACTGCTGCTACGTGGAGGCTGAGAAAGGGGTAGAGGTAGCTCATTACCTCCCCTCCTGCCAGGGGTTTTGGTTATATGCAACCAAGCCGCCCGCAGTTGTGCTGGCAGTGCTCCTATCTGCATGCACAGTGCCTGGTGCTGCCTCCCTTGCCACTGTCCCCGGAGGGACCCGGCACAAAGGTGGCAGTGGCGATTTGCAGAGGGCGGCGCCTGGCACACTGGCACGCTCTTATCGGCGAGCACACTGCCCGGCTCCTCGCACCAGCTCCCGCGTGGCTGGGGATCTGCCATGGGCTCGCCGCCGTGCCCCCACTGTGGGAGACCCTCCACAAGGCCACAAAGAAAATCGCGAGCTGGGTGCTTATGGCGAGCAAGCATTGTTTTAAATTCATGCACCTCCCCACCACAAATCCTTACAGGCACCGGCACGCCTGCAAAATCCAAGAGAAGGCCCGAGAAACAATTGCTGAGGCTCAGCCCCCGCTAACGCCTCCCGTGCAGAAGGGCTGAGCACGGGGCCATGTGCCGCAGCCAGAGCGGAGCAGCCCAGGGGTCTCACCTACCTTTGCCTGCCAGATGACCCTCCGACCTGCCAGATAAGCAATGCTGTTAGGGAGCATTACACTTTGCACAACTTTCACAAACGTATGCAATACATTAAACGCTACACTAAAAGCACCCTCGCAGGCAGCCCCCACTCATGCGAAACCCCCTGCGCGGGGGCAGAGCCAGTGCTGGCAGGAAACACATTGCACAGGATGCACTGGGAAACCACTGTATCGGCAAGGTTACCATATGCCTTGTTTGTCATTAAATTGGCAACTGTGCTTCTGTTTGACTTCAGATCCAAATTCAGATAAACAAATATGCCTTATGTTCTATGATAAATACATATTTCGGTGAGCACCTCTGTAGAAAGTCAGGCAGTGCAGCACCTTATCAGCACACTAATTTTCTGGTATGCATAGGCAGAAGTCTTGCAAAGAGCCTCCTCACAGGCTGGCTGGGAGCCTCCAGGCAAACTCAGACATCACCTGTGTGGTGACAGCAGTCAGGGCACCCAGACCGCGGACCACCCAGCCAAGCTTACCCCTGCAATAATCTGGGGTTTTGGAGCTCTCAACACTGACAGGCACAAATACTGACTACAGGGAGACATGTGGAATGCCTGGGCACCGCGGCCAAGGCGGCTGCCCAAGCCCTCGGGACCCCTGCTGCCCCTGCACCTGCAGAGGGGACGCCTGGGACAAACTAAGGACAGGAGCCTCTGCCCAGAGCCCTCCAAGCAACTGACAATAAAAACACTACCCCAGTGCCCATTTTCAGATTTAGACAGTGAGAGCTGAAGACTCCAGGGAAAATCCATTTTTTTACAGTTTGTGATATTACTGAGCTTTTCTGGTGTCAATTTTAAAACACTGCTATGACCTCTGGAAAGAAGGAAAACTGCATTTCAGCACAACAATGTAGAAAAGAACAAAAAACGGAACTTGTTATTATTTTTAGCTTGAAACACTAGTCAGGTTAAGAGAAAGGAGCAGAATTCTGGCAAGGACAAGAGCACTCAGACTGAGCCACAACACGGTAATTAGGGCCAGTAGGTCATTAGAGACACAGCTGTATAAACTAGGTGTATAATTAAGTTTCCACACTGCTTTTTCACAACTATATTTCAGTTTCTTTTGTGGAGGACAATGAGTAATTCATTAATTTAAAGATGCAACAACAGCAGCAGCAAAAAGACAGAAAATATCTGACTTGCCAATCAGGTGAGACCAAAGATTTCAATTTGGGGGGAGAGGGCTAATTTTGGAAATACATGTAAGAAGTCTCTCTTTGTCAGTGGGAAGTACAAAGAGCCACCTGACAAAAACATTCATGAGACATTGTCACTTGTTGACAAGCTGCCGTATACGGTTTTCTGGATAAGCATCCCGCATATACGGTCGCATGGCAATTATAATTCTTGTAGCAGGTGAAATACAACAAAATGCAAAATTATACACTAGCATGAAACAGTTACAATACCTTATTTCAAATGTAAGCCTAGTGTACAAGTTACAGGGCATTTAAAAGGAGCAACTGCAAGACTTTAATTATAAACTAGTTCCTACCGTACAGTAGTTTAGAAAAATCAGCCGCTTCCAAGCTGGCAATATCCATATATAGCTCTGCTGCTGTTTGAAACAGACAACCTGTAAAGTTATCAACAACAGAAGAGGACCTCATGAAATGCTCAGAGACCCCACCGAAACCTACTTCTGTCCGCTTCACTGATGCACTAATTTGCTTTAAAACACTCTAAATTCACTTGAGAAACTGAAGAAAAAAGCTTACATGATGCTATTCTGACCCATGGGATGGGGTGACATGGGTGGAGGGAGCAAAAATAACACAATAAAATACTGGAGCTAAACCCAGGCTAACACAGGTAGATTAAAACACACAAGCGAAATAGCAAATCTCGTGGGTTTTTAGCCACTTTTCATCAGAAAACAAAAAACTTGGTATCAGCCACCAGACAACAATGTATCACAGAATAGCTGCTTGATGTGTGCAGCCTCTGTTGCTGGCTGGAGGACATAGTAGTTTGTAAATCCACGTGCAATTCTTTACTCTTGTCACTAGTGCTATAAGACAGCATCACGCTACAACACCTACACTGTAACAGCAGTCTGTAAAAAAAATGTATAAAAAAGACTGCACATGATGCCGATGGCAATAACTCAGTCTTCTCTAGTTAAAGGGAGATGGGATGCCAGTGAGTTTTAAATTCATTTTAAAAGCTTAACACATCCAGTGTATACACTAGGTGTTTTTATTTATTCTTACAGTATTTTTCAAGATGCTTGCTAGTTGTTTAAGGCACTATTTCCAGGACTGCTGCAGGAGAGCTCATTTGTGGGGGCAAGCTGGGAGACAAGGGAAGACATGAGCCAGTAAGGAAATGTGATTTTCTTTCAGAACAAGCTGCCCCCATTTAGACCCTTTTCAGATCCCCGTAGACACTGGAAACCTACAACCTGCAATCACAGACATCAGTCATGAGCAAAAGGTACAAAAGGCACCTAATTCTGTCAGAAGGAGAATATCTCTACTACACTGACATCAAAAGGAATGCCACACACTTATGCTACCAGAGATGTCTAGATTTCAGCAGTGTTTTGTCCTCAAAGAAACAAGTCTGAAATACATGAAAAAGCAAGGGGGGGAAATGGCTGTTTGTTACCTCCTTACATGTCAAAGCAGCTGTGTTCAAACTGTATTATAACTTCAGCACGCCGTAATGAATTTCTAAGGGATTCCAGTGAAATAGATGGTTTATCCTATTCTTTGGAGTGATCTCTTGTAATCCTGCAACACTCCTGAGCTACAATACCTTCCTAACTTCAGTATCCCAAAGGAAGTCATTAGTTACATTGTATTATCAGCCTGGTGATATTATCACTACAAATATTACCTGTATTGATCTGGAGCCATGTAGACACGACTGAAAACCCTGCTTCAGACTAAGTCATGAAAACCTAGCTTGCCAAGAGGTCAGGCACCGCATTACAACCTCGGATGTGTCAGGCAGGCATTATAGGCAAAAAGAGTGCAGGGTAACTAAGGACACAGTCAAATAGCTTATTTTGTGGGTAAAATCTTTAGAAACACCAAACTTCCTAATGCAGTCTTAGAGTTTCACCCAGGTGGTGCATGTCTTTTCAGAGGAACTGAACAAAGATATGAATTTTGCATGCTTTCAGCAAAAATTCTCATGGCTATCAAATGAACTGGTAGATCTGAAAGGGTTAGGGTTTTTTTCCTCAAGGTAAGATATGTAAGTATCAAGCAATATTCCAGATTGTCTTCATGGAAACATTCTCATTC
Organism: Leptosomus discolor; assembly: GCF_034619465.1. NCBI lineage: Eukaryota > Metazoa > Chordata > Aves > Leptosomiformes > Leptosomidae > Leptosomus > Leptosomus discolor. Next base: position 46,180,384 of record NC_141398.1, on the reverse strand, counting down.
CAGAATATATGAGTACAATCTTCCTATTTACTTTAAATCGCTTCAGGACACTAAACTAAATAGAAAACAGACACTCTTGTTCTGGAACAAGGATATTCTCACATGGAGATAATTAGCACCTATTTCATGTATATGCAGATAGTTATATAGTGCCTTTTTATGACAAAATGTCTTTGTAAATCATCAGCACATGTGAAGACAGTAAAAGATGAAGTTATGCTACCTGCAATCAAAAATTAGCAATGGGAATACTAACCAATTATTTTGAAAAGTCTCAAAAAATGTAATTTATTTTTCTTAGTTTCGCTACAGAATATTACATTGAGGATAAATAAAAACTGAGGTGTGAAAACACTGACTGTATTGATACAAATAGAATCTCTAGGTTGCTACATTTTAACGTATAGTTGCCTCGGGAAAAAAATTGCTCCTTTTCATAGTGCTGTTGATCTCCAGTCACAACTTTATGTTCCTCCTCTGGATTCCCTGCCAGCAGCTCCCGTGCCTCTCCACCCTGCTCCACTCCCCCAGTTGTGCCATTACACCTGTTTGGGGGACCATACAGTGAACCAGACCCAAGCAGACACCTGGGCTAAAAACAGCCTTTCTTTTGGAAGGGGCTTAGCCCCAACACCATGAGCAGCTGTACCGGCACAAGTAGGAGACAGGGCAGCGACGGAGCAGCAGCCACCCAGGGACAGCTGCTGGGGACATGCCCTGCAGCTGCAGGGCTGCCCGCCTGCCCTGGTGGGATCCTGCCTGTCCCGCTCCCCATGTGGGATGCCATCGGAATGACCTGTCCCTGTGAGTGCTCCTTTGGAAAGGACCGATGTCCGCATGGGCTGTGCGCCTCACCTTCCAGTTTGGGAAACAAGGATTTTTCTAGTCTATGGCATTTTCTTGCTCATTACCCTGCAGTAGAGTATGAGTGTCGTTTGCAGAAGTCTCAGGCCAATGCCACAGTTGTGAGCTGGCCAAGAAATTACCCTGGAAGAAGTAGCCTTTCAATTTTACACCCTTTCAAGTTTGCAACTTACGTAGGGTTTAAATGAGAGCATAGAGCAAGGAGCCCTGGGGCCAGGCGTAGGACCGCAGTCCCTATCCACCTGCAGGCTGGGGAAGAGCCCCAACATCCCTCTGTCCTTTCTCCCAGCAAGCAGATGGGAATGAGAGCAGGAGGGTCTCCTCTGCAGACCAAAGTGAGACAGGGGAGGATACTCTCGTGGTGGGGAGTCAGACGGAGCCAAAGCCCCCACCTGACCCTCCCTCCCTTGCTGTACTCCGTTTCCTGTATTTTTTCTTGGCTGAGCATCATTTTACAAAAAGAAGAGCAGAAAACATAGACTAATTACCAAACAAATTAAGTGGCCAGGGAGGAATATGCACTCAGGAGAAAGAAGATGGGATACTGCTACACCGGAGGAGAAACTAACTCTCCTGCCCTCTGCCAGCCTCAACCTATGCATCTGCTGTAATAGCAACTGCCTAAAAATATTTTAGACAAGTGCGGAGGAAAGTGATGGCAGAGTATTCAATTCCAGGAAGGTGAAGGATGAGAATCTCCAATTTAAATACATATGAACATATTTCTGCACTCCCCCTCCTAAGATTTTATTTAATCTTTCGTAAAATCTGCAAAGCTTTTTACTACCCTGTAAATCGGCTTAGCATGCTCTGCAGAATACCTGCTGCTACCGCTGGCCATGCAAAGGCAGCCGTGCAAAAGCAAGATATGTTGCAATTGTTCACACCAATGCTCTGAGCTTGTTCTTACTTTACAGAAAGTAAAAGCAAGATCAGCATAGGTTGATGCCATCCTCACCTCCATAAAATTCAAAAGGCAATGCAATAATAACCTAGGGAGAACGGTGTATTTTTAAGGTGGGATTATGAAACTCACACTATGAATTTTAATCTCAGAAATCATCTTGTTCTTTTACAGGGTTCAGAGGCCTTTCTTCCTGTGAGTTTTGAACTCTTCAGTCATTTAACTTTTTTAATCTTCCTACATTTGGAGAGAGAGGGAAAAATACCCTGCCTGAAACTTTTAGCATTAAAAAAACCCCACAACATTTTTGTCTAACGTAATTACTGACAGATTCCAATTGGAAAGCTGTTGCTTTTATTTTAATTTTATTAAAGGAGTGAACAAAGGCTACCCAAGGCACCACAATAAAATTACATTAACTGTAAAATTACATTATTAATTCTTTAATCTCACTTGAGGCCTCAAGCTGTTGCTATGTCCAATTACCCAGCTAACCACCTGTCAGAACTGTAAAGCTAGTTTAACATTACCTCCAGGACAGTTGTGTGCCCTGTGTTCAGTCAGGTCTGCCAGTGAATCGAAGTCCTGCTGACAGTTATCGCAGGTGTAAATTGACTCATCCTCCATGTCTTCATCTTCCTCATTTCTCTCTTCCTGGCTCGTCACACTGTTCCTCTCTTCCAGGGCCCGGCTGTCCTTCGCTTCGCTCTCCAGCTCTCCTCCCAGGCCACCTGCCAACAGCAAGAACATCCTCTAAGTTTGAGAGGTCTGAAAAATAAGAGCTTTAAGAAGGATGTTGCACTTATTAAGATACATTTAATTACAGCTGCTCTCACATTATTCCCGACACCTTTCATTATATTAATGTGGTTTTTATATCATGCGGTGCAACAATTCTCAACTGTATTCTCTGCTGCTTAGTGTGAATCCTGCAAACACTCTCTCCTAATCTTCTCTGGTGGGTGTATAGCGGGAGCTTCTAACTCTCTGTCATATAAAGTTGTTAGTGTTTTATCACTTAACCAGATTCTCAAAGCTTTAAAAACTGGCAAGATTAATTACAGCCCGCAAAGAAAAGCCATGTGCTGAATTTTAATTCTCAATGCTCTCTTCTCCCCACCGCCTCCAAGCCCCAATGTTAGTAACAACAAGAAAAAAAAATGCCCTAACTGAAGAACCCCAAAGCACACATATACCCCAGGACATGAAAGCTCCTGCTGAACCAACAAGAGGCACTTTGCTGGGCAGATGAGCCTTGCGCTGTGCCAACCTAGCCAGGAGCCAACAGCATTTCATCTGACCTTCAGGTCTCTCAGATACTTTTTATCTTCATCCGTGACCGGAGCGTGGGCTGGCACAAATATCTTTGCTAACAAACCCACAAGTTTTCATGCGCATTAGTGTACAGGGAGACTCCAGAACCACTCCGGTGCAGTGGGGCCATGCACCCCAGAGCCATGCCAGCGGCATCTCGCTCTCTGTGGGCAGGGCAGTGGGAGGCAGGGGCAGCCTGCCACAGTCAGTGCCCCCAGCATGCACTCAGTGGCCTGTCATGAGGGACGGGCTTGCAGCCACGTCCTCACAACTCCGCGACAATCCCTCAGCCACGGTGGACACCCAGGCTTGCCTGAAACGGAGATGCCTGCACCTCTTCTGCACACTTGTCCCACCAACATGGGCAATACAGCTGCAGGTGCTACACCTGCACCACTTCACCTGCCTCTGTGAGCACTCACACTCTCTGAATACACCCTGTTGGTAAGATGGGAACATTTGAGAAGTCATCCAGAAAAGCAAGATGGAACCGAAGGCTCTTCCAGCAGAAGAGATCCTCCTGCACTGTGTGCTGGCTGACCCCAAAAGCCCAGGAGCTGCTCTCAGCCAGGCAGGAGGGAAATGCCACCTTGTTGGTTCAGGATGCATTTGGGTTTTAAGCCACTGAGGAAATGCCAGCAAACGGAGAGATGAATTGTTTCTAAAATTAGATCACTGCCAAAAAGATTAAGGACAATGCTGAGAACATGAAAAAAGCTGAAAAATAAAATTTATTAAAGATGAAAACTAGTTACCACAAGCGCTGCATGTTAGTAGAGCTCTCCTACCACTATCCAGCCAGAGCACATTTTATACCATCTTCTGCACTGTGCATGATAACACAAATCAACCGGTGCAAAATGCTCTGCAGTTTTCCATGGAGCACTTGTAACATGACGTACCCTTCAAATTGCAATGGAAATATTAAAAATCAATGCCTGCTTGTGGTTTATCACAGCATCCCTCTTAGCAATTAACTGAACTGCACATTTTCAGTTCTTTTACAGTTAAATTATACATACTTTCTACTACAAAATTCCCATTAAGGGCTAGATATAATGTTGATCTTAAAAAAATCAGATATGCCACTTACACAGTGGTAAAGAATTTAAGGATTTGGTTATAAAAAGTATCACTCACTAAGCTCTCCATATTGTGAGTTGTCATCTGTACTACGTTTATTCGATAAAATGCTGTTCGCTGAACCTCATGCTTTATAGACTCTTCCTTAAATAAAAATGTATTGTAATGAAAAAACCCACGTGATTCTGGTTCTCTTCACCAAATAATAAGTCACATTCAAAGCTATGCTAGCTTTGTTTTACTTCACACATCATTTAATGCACATATTCAAATTCTCACTTACAATTTGTCATATTTACTTGGCACACCTTTATACAGTTTCTCATCCCAGACTGCAATCACAAACATTTTAGCTCATTCAATTTTTTTAAAGCCTGTATGTCCTGCAGACTTGATAGTTAATAAATCAGAATGTCAACTCTCCGGTTTTATAAGACAGAAACCTATAAAAATAGTCCAAGTATATAAATCTAACCTAAAGAACTGCCACCTGCTTCCATGCCGCCTGCCGACGAAGACCTCAGGGAAGCACTTCTGAACTGACTTTGCCACAACCTGAAGGAGAAACTTCGGCAACTTTGGGGAGCTTTAAGGGACCTTTAGCAGAAATTTTGTCTTTTGACAGTTAACCTAAAGACCAGCTGATCTGGTGAATACAATGTGACGAATTCATCCTTGGTTTTACTCCAACACTTCATGACTACATCAGGGATAAAGCTGTTTGACCGAGTCCAACAATAACAAATCATTTAGCACACTGCTTTAGGAAAAATAAATTGTACAATGTGAGATAAGAAAATAGATTCCCGACTGCAAAGCAAAATTCCAGAAACATTTTTTAATTCCCTGTTGAATGGGAAATCTGATCCTCTAGGCAACTTTTCAAAAGCATCGTTGCTTGACAGAGTTGTATGTCAAATAACACAACAGTGAATCTTGCATAAATTATTTAGCAAATGCAACATTGCTTTAAAATGAGATTTTTTTTTCTGTTTTCAGTGAGTTGAAGGAATTGTACATGTCTGCCACGCCTCAGTGTTACTGTCCTTTGAATAACATAGTGTTCAGATTCCTCTGCTGAGCCACATGCTTGCTGCTTGCCTTGTAGAAACCAAACACTGCTGAGAAAAATCTGGGGAGTTTCTTGGGGTTTTGACCTTTGTCTCCAACATTTTGACCGCAAGCTGCCAGCGAGGTGTGCGAGGTGAGGGTGGCCCCAGGGAGACACTAGCTCCTTGCCCAGGGGAGCAAAACAGCCAGCGAGCACCAGGGCGGTGATGGGAATGGGTGGTCCATCTAGTAAGGAAAAAGCTTCAAACGCAGCCCAGCTGCTCCTGCGGTGAGCTCAGTTTCCCTGATGAGGACAGCAGGCCGTGAGCATTCCTCAGGAACTCATTTCTGAGGAGTTTTGCTGTAGTTGTTCACAAATTTAACCTGCAATTCTCCTGCTGGCAAGAACTCCAGGAGCACCCCACCCCAGCGCAGCCAGGCATGAGCACACTGCTGGAAGGTTTTGCGTCACCACAGGAGGCCAAGGTGCTGCTGGCACTGGGAGCAAGGATGATTCTGGGGCTATGCCAGGCTCAGAGGGGACATGTCCATGCACTGCCACACAAAGGGGCTTCTTGGTGGCTTCTGAAGTCTCCAAAGATTGGTGGCTATCTTGTAGCACCAAGCACAGATACGTGTATTTACTGACAAAGCTAATTTTTAAGATGCCTTTGGATTTCAGTGAACTTAATTCAATAGCAAGAAGTTTCTATCTAGATTGCTAAAAATAAATAACAATAATCGCAGTAACTGACCTGCAAGGAATTTGTTCAGGGAACACCTCTGCAAAGGCGGCACAGCACCATGGGCACATGGCTCCCACCCACCACCGGGACTTTTGTGCACAGCACAAGCGTATGGGCAAACACCAGCAGAAGGGAGCTGCTGGCACCGCATTTTAGGATAAATGATCACGAGTTAATTCTAAAGGGAGAAGGGGGGGGAATGCCCTTTTCACAGAAGTGTTATAGTGTTATTAGTAATTTTTAAATGAACCTGCCATCTCTAATAATGGCTTTAAAATTTTTCTTTTAAGAGCAAGAGAGAATTTGAGAGATCAGCCTGGAAAGTACACTTCAGTCTATCTGAAATCTCAGGAAACAGGGTTGAGGGGCTTTTTGGTTTTGGGGTTTTTGTGTCTGTCGTGTGTGTCCCATCGCCCCCCCCCCCCCCGTAGCACAGTGGAAGGCCTGCAGGGCTTTACACAATAAGAATATTTTACCCTATGACCTAAACAATTTGGCCAACAGTCAAGAATATGTTATTCTAATTGCCACTAAAGTTAATGTTGTTAATGACTCTTGGTTTTTCTGTAAAAGACAGCTTATGCTCTAGAAAGTTACTATTTCAAAGGGGACATAGCAAGAACTGGGAGTGTTCCTGCCTGACCTGGTGGTCCAAGGAATGTGGCAAACTTGGCAAAGCTGGAAAAGCAAATTCCCAAAGGCCTGGCTTGAAAGTTGCAGTCAGTAGAAATGCCTTCTGAGCTGTGTTCAAAACAGCTCTGTTACAGGAACAACGCACTCCTAAAGCCAAATATTTGAAAACAGATTACATGTACCATGTTCAACTCGGGCCTCACTGAAGTCAAGAGCAAATTTCCACTTGCTTCAGTCAGACCAGGATATACAGCACCTCTGCCAGGCTGGGGTTGTGCTTGGAGCTGAGTGCGGCAGAGCCTCAGCCCTGGACCACAGTGTCAGCCCAGCTATGATGGCAGCAGCAAACTGCTTTGGGGACTTCAGTTAGTGATGCAGGGCTGAAAACACAACAAGGTTGGAGCCACACTGGAAGTGATGCTGATGCCTACCTACAATTTCCACTGAGACACATGGAAACAGGTAACACCGTGCAACACACGGGCCAGAGAAATTTAAAAACAAACCTCTTCACTTATTTTTTCAGCTGTGGAATCAAATATGGACAGTTTAAACTTTTTATCTTATCAACACAATACAGGGCATGCAAGCCTTTCTGTCTTTGTGCCAGTAAATTTTCTGGGTCTTTTTTTTTTTTTAGTTTGTTTTTTGTTTTTTAAGCCTGAGGACTTTTTAAAGCTGGGATTTATTTTAAATCTAGGATTGTTCTTTGGAACTTACTATTTAGTGCAGGGTCATGTCTGGTTTTGAATACCTCCGGTTACGGAGCTTCCATCAAGAGCTGTTTCTTTACAGTAGGCATACACTGATTTAATGCTAGACAGCACTTCCTATCACAGCAATTTTGCCATGCAGAGCTAGAGCTGCAGTCCACAGAGTGCCTGAAGTTGTGCTGTGCAAATCTGTACCTAAGCATGTACACACACATGCACACACAGTGCTGAGGTCTGAGAGCTGGAAGGCAAAAGATAAAATGAAGAGGGGGAAAGAGGAATCTCTTCATTCCTCTGCTTCGTGCAAACAGAAAACCATCAAGGTCTCACAAAGGGCTACGATAATTCCCAGAAATTTTCTGGAGATGCAGGACAAGTGATAAAAAGTGACAAAAGTAAACGACACTGAAGAAATAAAAGCTAATTGCTGGAGGAATGACGGATGCTGGCACACAACTGACACCCCTCCTGGGACTCAGCGCAGCCCCAAGGCGCCTGCCCAGGGCTGCACCCACCCAGGGGTGCAGCCTTCCTGCCCTGCTGCCGCAGGGCTGCCGCTCAGCTCCCCGGCAAGACAAAAGGAAAGGAAATTTCATTTAGAATTAGGAAGCGAGAACAAAAGAAACAAATTACTTAAAGGAAAAGCCTAATCTAAACGTTCGTTAGTAATCGGTTCCCTTGGTGTCAAATGCCAAATCAGTGTGGGGGAAGTCTCTGCTTTTATGTGGTTTGTTACATTTTAGTATTGTCTCTAGCACTGTCATACAGCAAGAGAATCCCAAGTTCTTTGTCATTTGTGGTCAAAGCAGAATAAACAGAGGCAAAAAAGCCACTAGTGTTTCAGTAATTAAAACACAAACAAACCTCAGCTAAAATCTTCCCATAGGATGATTTCCGGGGTACCCCCACTCTGTGGCTCTTCAACATTTCAAAAAACGTCTTTTTTAAATACTTGCATCTTGAACGCAGGTATTTGTGTGTGCTACCTCTCAATGGACCAGGGCCCTAATGTAAGCCACTGTAGCCACTGTGACATCCCCATGCAAAGCATCCAAAAACCTGCTCTAGCCAAGCAAACCAGGTCAGAAAGAGTAAGTTGCATCCCAACTCTAAGACCAGGACCAGGTATTAAAGGCAGCTTGTTCTGCACATTGAGTACTTGCTACATGCATCAAAACCAAGCAGGTTTGGTGCTGTCATGCAATGCAGCACAGGTCTTTCACAGAGCTTCAAACCACATGGGGTAAAAAAAGGTGCCTAGCTGAAAAACAAAGAGCCAGAAAGGATAATGCATGGAACACCATGGTATATTCATGCAATGTCACATTGCACGGGATGCCTACGTGACAGAGCAGAGTGAGTGAAGTGCAGGCTGCCACGCAATCCTGCTGATGCTCAATCGCCACGTAATGCTCCTTGCAGGCTGAAGAGATCCACGCATCAGATCTTGCCTTCCTTCTACGAGAGGAAAAAACAATCATAATACCAAAAAATTATTTGATCCAGCATGTAGTTAATGGCGTTGGCCTCCTAAGACTTACAACTTAATAAAATTGATCTCACTGCAGTACTGTAATGAAGAACAGTAGGATAAGGCTACCCTTGAACCATGAAAATTGTATATTGTTACCTCCTCATGCCCTCCTAGGGCTATGGCCGCTGCAGCCTCTCCAAGCTGTCATTTGTCTGACTCTGACAGCAGACTCCACCGACAAGCAGCAACGGCGGCTACAAGAGCTTCTTTTGGAAAGGCAAGGTAAGAGGGAGAGTGCTCAGTGCTAGGTATCTCTCTGGATAATAACCCACAGGGTAAAAGCACGGATTATACTAATAATACAGTTTTGTGTGAAGTGTGTTAACAATAAAATATATGAAAGTCAGAGACTTTAGGAAGCACACATGATAACATTTCACAACAGAGTCTTACTAGATGCCAGTACATATTAAATCATATTTGTTTCTAAGTAGGTGGACCGTTCTCAGTGTTCTTTAACCTAGCAAAGAAAAACTATTTTGGTAGGGTAATGCACCTCCTTCTACATCTGCTTGTACACACACTTTAGGAGAAAAGTGTTCTAAACTAAACTCCCTGTAACAACTAACCAACTACTGCCAGTGCCTCCACTGCCACTGCCTGCTTCTGCCGGCATTGCACTGCTCACAGAATTGTTAATGACAGCCCTGCACACCCCCCAGCATCCTCCTCTCAGCATCCTTCTATTAACTTACTTACACCAACATTTCGCAGAGAAAATGTTCATTTTACTTTACTGATACAATACAATTTTCTCAAATTAGCAGCTATAATGTTTAAGAAAACCTTAAGTGTCTACCTTGATTTTAAAGGCATGGAAAGAGCTGGCAGGAACCCGTGGCAGAGGACTAGCAGCTTGTTGCAACCTCCTGTGCTGTAGCACAATCACAGGCATCCCATGCAGAACAGGTAACGCACGTACCTTGCTGCCTCGCAGTGCCTTGCTTCCACCTGAGTCCACCTATATCTATATATGGTTATCTCTATATAGTATAGAGGTATACCATATATATATTTTTATATATGTATATATGGTATAATTGCCCTGTTTTCTGCAGTGCAACCAAGACCTCGCCCTGTGTTGTTCTGCCTCCATGCAAATCAACCTCATTGCTAGTATGTGCATAGTAACTACCACATATATATATTCATATGGACAGTCCTGGCCCCACGTTCTCTACATCAGTGTTACTATTTACCTCCAGCATCTGACCTGAAACCCACTGGCTTTACTCAGTCAGTGATTTCTACATCACACTCACATGCACAAACTCACCCTACAACCCTGGTTTTCTTGGATTTCAAGACTTCCATAGCAACATGCTAGAGAAACCTTTTATTAAATGCTGCTAATTTTTTTATTGATCAAACTGTGAGCCATTTCATTTTCCATTATAGCAGAAATCTCCTATAGGAGCATTCAGATTAAGTTTCTTTATTCTGTTTCTAGTAGCATGTCACTTTTAATCAGTTTTTAGTTTCATTATTGCTCAAAAATTAGAAAGCAGTTTCTCTGCTCTTTATTGCTTTTTTTAGGTTTACTGACTGAAGGGTTATTAAACTTGGAAAATATAGAGACAGGCGTAACGTGCTAAATAAATTCCTCACTGTCTCTAACTAACTTTAACATTAGCTTTTTTTATATATAATTTTTAGGTTTATTTTCACTGAAAGACTGCTTGTAATTATTACTCATGTTCTCCCCAAACACTTATGTTACTAAAGTGTGAAATGTCTTCTAACACAAAGACAGTTCTCTGGGAAGTAATTACAAAAATGCATTCAGGGGCAATAATTTTATATTAACTGTCAGCAGCATACATCTTCTGAAAAGGCACTTGTTATGAAGGAATTATTTGTGTGGAATTTGAAGGCACTGAAGGCAAAGGAAAACTGCAGAAAAGCATTAAACTGAAACTCCAGATCCCTCATCAAGGGTCAGTTTATGTTTAAATCATTACCTTGAAGGCAACCCCACACCTTCCAAAGAGTCTATTAGAAAGACAATTACAATTTATGCACAAATTGGACACAGTCTCCAGTTCTCGGTGTGGAACGATTTACATCCCCTTCTTAAGGAAATTCTGAGCTGCTAATCAAAAAGATATATCTGAAAATTATGGGCTTCTATTAACCTTTCACTGATGACAACGAAAATACTTGCTAATGATTTACGGGTAGTAACAAAAATAGCGGCCTTAAAACTGACCAGGCACATTAAAAAGATATCTCTGTCTGTAATGGCTACAGGAAAAGATTTAATGAATATTTCGTAGTAACTTTTAGCCTGTAGGCTAATCCCTCAATCCGTAGGAAGGTGAAATAACTCAGTGAAATCACCAATTTTTAAAAAGTGAAACCGAGCAACAGTGATTAGGCATCACATCACTTTAAAAGTGCTTTTTAAAAAAAAAAAAAATCAGATAAGGAAATCACAAAACCACCACCAAACAGTAAAATTTCCTCTTAACTGTACCTTCAGGTACCTTTCAGCCTTTCTAGTACTTTTACTAAAATGATTTAAATGTTACCATGTTCTGTGACACATACATTTATACACCAAAAAGCTGACAAAGAGCTAAGTTACTATTATTTATTTGCATGCAAGCAGCAGTGGGATTGTACTTTACAGTGTTAACATCACATAATGTTTATCAACTCTTCAGTGTTTGGCAACCAGTTTACAGTATAAATATGGGATGTAAACACTTCCCTGCCACAAAAAAAGCACCGTAAGTGAATTTTAGAGAATACAACAACAGGCAGAGAGCAGAGCAGTCCAGAGCATGCCACGTGTTTGGTTACTGAAACAGAGCCTGACTGCAAGACTCTGCCCAGTTATTGATCCCAGTTCCCCCAGGGTGCCCTCTCGCCCCTCCGCCCACCAGGGCTGGGGAGTCTGCTCCCCAGCCCCCTGGCAGGGCTCCAAGGAGAGCAGCACCCCTCTTTTGCACTGGGGTCTCCTCCTTGGAAAGCACAGGCTCAAAACACCAGGGGAAGGTTTCGGCAGGCTACAGTGGGCTGCAGGGGGGCCCAGCGGTTCATGAGCAGCTGGAAGAGCAAAGGAGGAAAGCTCCTCTCCTGTGTGCATCTGAGCCGCAAAGCACAGCTCGTAACAGAGCAGGAAGTCACAGTCCTAGAAGGGACACCTTGCTTTCTACCATGGCTCGTTTCTGCTCCGTTTGCTACCAGGGATGTTCCACATCCAAGTGCAAACAACAGTTACCACCGCTTTTTCACAATATCACACCTCACAGTTCTTCCGATGTCAAACAGCAATTCGCTTTGTAGCTCTCTGCAGCATTCAAATCAAATAGTGTGTTTGCACACAGCTGTCCAAACTTCTCTGCTATCATCCGCTTACTCAAGACAGGTAATAGTTGTGCAATGGATTATCTGCTTCTGGAAACACAATGCTATTGTCCACTTCCAGATTCTTAAGGTGTATCTGAATGGGAGTAATGGCCACCTTCAGTTCCAATAATGAGGTTCAAATCAAAACTGATCTAAAATTCATTCATATGCACGAGGAAATTAGTATGCAGCAAGTATTAACTTCAACATGAAGTGCAGTTCTTCATAAAAATGTACTCTCACTCTTTGACATGCAACTGTTAAATAACACTGACCATCGCAATCTAAGTAAAATCCATGTAAATTTTCAGCGCAATAATGGCACTTTATTTAGGTATACAAATATTTTAATAATGCTCAACTAATTATTTTTCAAGTCTCTGTTGAAGACAAGTGTCCTGTTTCCAGCAGTTCCATGGAATCCCACTCACACCTAACACAGGACATCTTAATTCACAGGCATGGCAAAACTTTTTTTTTTTCTTTTACGGAAACGGTGTGATTTTTTTAAAACAAAAAACAAAAAAAACCACCAACCCACCCCCCCCAACTTTAAGGTAAAGCCAGATATCTGTAAAACTTAAATCTATAGCTCCCTGAACAGACAGAAAATTTGGAAGCCTTAATAAAATTCACATGTGGCTTGTTATTGCAGCTGCATATCAAATGCAAAAATAAGGTATTGACTGGTTCTACTCAGAATAGCAGCTGCTGGAACTCTATATTAAAATAAACCTGTTGGTTTTTGAAGACAGAAAAATTGCAGATGATGTTATTTACCACAAGTGACAAATGTGACTGTGTATTTCAATGTTTGAATCCCCTCTGCCTAATTCAAAATGCAGATTCCTTTATTGTTTCCTTATAAGGTCCAGGACTTTGAATTGTCCTTTCTGCAGGTAAGTTCTGGCCCCCGGAAGGTTCCTGTCCTCAGTGTGTATGCACACGGGAGCGATATGGAACAGGAAAGCAGAGCAAGGCATCAATATAAAATATCCTCTTATGTCCCTGAACATGTTTCTGTCAAAATGCACTTTTCCCATGCTTAGAATATAGATTTATTTAAAAACTATGCTGAAGAGGAATGCCTTTCACAACCCAAACCTATAGGATCCTACAGGGAGCATTTGCATTCATCTTTTTATATCTATAAAAACCCCAAAACACTAGGACTGAAAGGGAAAGAGACAGAGCACTCTGCAAACTGTCAGGAACCAAGGTGTGGAATTGATACAGAGGGAAAAGATGGAAAAAGAAGGAAAAATGTATTGGGGCAGGAAGAAAAATACACTCAGGCAAATTAGAGAAGCAATAATTATTTCACTGACCTTCTCATGGGTCTTGATTTGCTCAGAACCTGCCTGGATTGTTTTCCAGCAGGAATGACAAGTGTGCAGCTGAAGGAGCATGGAAGGGACCCACTTCTGCGATAACTGTGACTGGAATTCTTCAAAATTGTGATCAAAGACCTGAGAGGTTTCTGTGGAGCTGGGTTTGTGGAGTTAGTTTCTTGGGTAAAACTCCTGTTTATACTCAGGGTATAGAGGATTGGACTTGGACCATAACCTAGTTGTGGGTTTTATGGTCTGATCAAATACCAAATATCTTGGAGGAAAAAAGCTCACTGACACTCTACAAACCTGGTTTGCTTTGGAAAAAAGATTCTTCAAATGCACCTGAGGAAAAAGCCCCATTTTCCCAAATGTATGCTTATGTGTCCCTGTTACCAGTTACTGCTGGCAAATGCTCAAGCCTCTGCTGCACAGGAGCCCTCCAAGCTGGGCACTGGCAGCAAAGTGAGCAGAAATTGGGAAAACAGTACCTTGGACTGCTCCAGCCAGATCTGGGAGGGACATCTGCAAGCAGCCCAAGTGATTTAGGAGCTGAACACCCACTGAGCGGCAACAGACTGTACCAAAAACCCATGAAATTGGAAGTTAATGAGAGTTAGGCACCTATATGTCTAAATGGCTTCAGAAGATTAGGGCTTACAAGCTTTCAGAAACGTTACCCTCAGGTCTCATTGTGCATGTGCATCTCTGCACGACCAGCACCAGACTGGGCACGATGTCTTGGTGCAAGTATTCAGACCACAGCAAAAGAATCCAGTTAATGAGAAAAGAGGCAACTGATTTAACAAGATTCTCAACCAGAAAAGAGAGAAGAAAGTCATATTATGCAGCACAGGAAAGAGTATCTAACAGGTGGCCAAGCTATTAGAGGAGTATCATATTCTGCAAAAAGTATTACCTTCTTTCATGACCGTGGCCAGCCCCTGCTGCACAAACACACACCTCTCCTGCCCAGCAGACACACTGAGGAGATTAATACAAACCGACAAGGAAACCAAATTAGCAGAACGACTCAGAAAGTTTCCTGCCACTTTCTGTTTGTTCTCTCTTCCCCAGGTTTAAAACATTATATGATTTTGGGCTGTGGGCTCAGTTAAATTTCAGTTTGTGCTTAAAACGAGCCCGCATGCAAAAATTAATGTACCTCAAATTTCCTTTCTAATTTCTTCCCTTAATACCAAACTCTGAAGTCCTACACGTTTCACTTGACAAAGCTATTAATTCAGTAATTTCACATAATTAAATTGAGCAAAGCAGAGTATTTAAATTGGAGCTAAGTGAAATATACTTCTCTGCAGCTCATGCTGTTCGAATTGTGCTGCACGCTATTCTGCTGGTGCTCATTTATTAATTCGGGATCGGCTGAAACGTGACACCACGTAATAAGGAATGCACTGGCTTCAATAAAATTAGAAATTTAAAAAAAAAAATTAAAAATCACAGAGGACAGTGAATCAAGCACCAAATGAAATAAATTAATCCCTCTGACTGAGCTGTCAGCAGAGCACTTCTGCACCCAGGTTTGTACTTTCCCTGCGATAAATAATTTCTGGCTAGAGGTTTTCAGCTATTTATCTCTGGAATAAGAAGTGAGCTGCATCAGTCCTCCAGCATGGTGATCCTCTTAGCAGTGCTAACACTTTTTCTCCTAACATCTTCCTGCATTCTTTCTTCTAGCCCTATGTGGTAAAGAAAGTGTGAAAAGACTTTTAAAAGAGTTAAAGCTAAATGGCTTTAAAGTCCTGACTCCCTCAGCCATCCCTCTCATTTGACAGGTCCTGAGTGTCGGGGCAGGAGACAGCAGCGTGGTATGAAGCATCAGGGAAGTGGCAGAGCCCTCCAATCTACTGCAAGGATGATGTATGGTTGAAAAAAAATGGACAGATAAAACCCTAAGTACAGGTTTTTGCAGGCAAATGAGTAATTTAAGGGGGAGAAATTAAGATGGCAAATAATGAAATAGTGGAAATACTTTATGTAATTATCAAAAGCCTCTCCAGAATATAGTAGTGATTTTTTCCTTTCTATCAGTGCTTTCTGCTTCTCAAGTTTCTTATGTACTACCTTAATTGAGCTCTTCCAGATACGCTGAAAGTCCCTCCACTTTTTCCTCAGCCTCGAAGGACACCTGTGAAAGGTGCAGTTCTGGACTGCTCATAACAACCCTCACCAGATACAGCTCATAATGACCCGCTTCTACTAATGAAAAAGCGGGGGTAGGGGGGAAATATTGTTGCTGTTTTAATTAAGCTTGTGAAGAGTTTAGTTGAAGAGAAATTAGATTTATTTACACACTGCTCTGTTGCTGATGAAGCACCAGCTATTTGGGAGAACTTCTAATTAACCCTAATTTAGTTGATATGCTCTTTAGCAGCCCTATTCCCTGTGTACTTTGCACTAGGTAAAAAGCAGTAACAAAATTATCCATTTTTAAAAGGCACATTTCTTTGTGAAGGCACATTTCTTTGTGGAGGCCCAGTCCCAACTTTTTTCCTTAAATTATTGAATTTGCATTTTAGTTGCTGACAAGTAGGAAGATGCACACTTGAGAACTTCATCCTACAAAACAGCTTTTTCAACAGCCAAACGCCACGGCTCGCGTGGGCAAGGCCACCACACCCGCAGCCCTGTGCAGCCCCTCTTTCGCAGCCCCATGGCTGAGGTGGAAAAAGGGGTCTGGGGTTTGCTTTGGACCCTCCCACCTGCTTTACGGCTATCACAGCTAGGAGTCTATTTTTAAAGCGCTTCCACTTCCTACATTCTCAGCCAATTATGCAGTCTGGCCACAACGTTCATTAACCAGATACGGTTTTAAAATATTTCATTACAGTATCAAGCTAAAAATCACTTAACTCTTCTGATGTGTTTTCTCATTTAATAGTTCACTGATGGTTCCACCATGCTTCCAGTGCCTGTGGTGTATCTATGGGTTTCTTTGCAACTCAGAAAGACGTTTAAAATACAACAGGTTTACAACCTCAGTATATTAAAAAAGCCCCCAAAATTCACCAGTTTTTATAAACCGTTTTGGAGGAAGAGCAAAGCAAATTCTTATTTCACTTTCACACACAAAACACCATAAACACTGAGCACCACTTTTTGGAAGTAAGAGTGAAAAATGGAACATAATTTAATTCTGTTATACAGAAGTATCTATGATTGCTTGTCACAACACAAACCCAGAGATGCAAAGAGCATTTGCAGAAGTGATATTCCTCATGTCTTCAACATTGCAGCTGTCTGCACACACAATATATAAAGAAAAAAATTAAGAAAAAATGTGGATTACTGCAACATCCTGGCCAGAAAATGTTTTACCAATCTGGCCATTAACTAACTTGTGCAAGATTTCAACTGAAATTCACCTTGATCAGAAAAAGTACATTTTTACTGCACAACCTTTTTTTCCATAAGATTATAGACTAAATGCTGCTCTCAGTTATACCTGTCTAACCCTGCTGATTTTGTATATGTTTCCTGGATGTTACTGTGGAAATTTGGCAATAAATGTATTTTGTTTAATATGATCAAGGAAGAGAAGCCAAGTGGGTTTTTTTGTTTGTTTTTTGGTGTTGTTTTTGTTTTTCTTTTTTTTTGTTGTTTTGTTCTTTTTTTTTTTTACACAGAACATTTCTCATTCATTTAACAGGATAAATGGTCATCTGAACTTGTGTGCTAAACACAAAGAGCCCCATATGAATGACTATCAAAGTTTTAAGTTTTCTCAGTTTCTATACGGGAGACACATTCTGTACAAATTGATGACAGCACTACCAACTGACCATTTCTCTGCAAATATAACCTGCCTGATTAACTCAACAATGCAAAATTGCAGTCCTCCCTATCGTCACTGCAAGAACAACAACAGACAACAAATTTTTTTAATATTATCAAAATTACACAGAGGAAAACTCCACTTCAGAACACTGCCTTCAAAATTGCCCAGTACAAAACGACTTTAAGACTTTTAAACAAACTTTATAATAAGGAAAAAGGCAATGATCTTTCTGTTGCTATAGCTGTATCTCCTTGATGTGTCAGCAAGAAAGGCTTGACGTAGCCCTTCTCGGGAGAAGGCTAATTCAAGTCTGAGTCACACACTTCATTTAACAAAAACCGTAAGTGAAATCAAGTAAAGATGGAACTAATCAGTCTGTCAAAATGATACACTTATAAACTGTGAAAACATCTGATTTAAGTCTTTGGATATGAAATAGTTCTCCGATTTTCTTTCTGCGGATGGAAACAACCACTATCTCCATTTGTGTTCACTTATCTGACAAAATCAGGGCACAGGAATTTAGTGTCATTTAATTTAAGACGCCTATAGCCCACATCCAAGCTGAATAATACCAATAAGCACAAGTCTACACCATGCCCAGCTCCGAGGGCTCTGAACACTCTCTCAGTTGAACGAGACCCAGGGAAAACCATTGCTCCTTCTCTCAAGGATATGGATGCCACGCTCCACTTCCCCACTTCGTTTCTGGGCTGCAGATGAGCAGGCAGCACAGAGCTGCTGTCTTTCTTTCACTCATTTATCTCCTCAAAATGCTCTTTTCTGCTAAAGATTCACACAACAGAAGAAGATTACATATACGCAGCCAGAGCAACAAATCTAAGTATCAGACCATTGTTGGAGGACTTTTTTCTGCCAGGCTGCTTCAGTTGGCCCCAGCTCACCACGCACACACAGAAGCATGTGACTGGCGAGCCACCTTCCCACCATACTTCTCTCAAACTGAAAATTCTCTCCAGCTTGGTTCAAACAACAGGCAGAGCCTTAAAACATATACACCATTACACAGAGAACCTCCCCATGACAGTGGTTTTCTTTATCGAAGCAAAAGCTTCCAACCAAGAGAGAAGAAATTTGCCTCCATGGTCCCTCCACTTTATGCTAGCAAATAACGCTTCAGAAATACTGCACCTTTCAACATCAGGGCGTTTAGAGAGGAAAGTGTGGGATGAAGTGGGATGTGAAATCCCACCATTCCACCGCAAGGAAAAGGGCTGTTAAACATCTGAGTTTTCCTTTTGGAGGTTTGATGAGTTTACTAAGCAAATTTAACAATGGAGTCACTAACTAGAATGCTCCAGTTTAAGAAAATGCGTGTTTTCTTTAGTTATAATGTTGCAATAGAATTTCACAGCTCTCGAAAGCACCTTTTGAGTTTGAAACACAACAGTAATACTTGCGTATCAGTTTATTTGTAAAACATCAACTTTTCTCTGCTGCAGAAACCCAGAATGTGACAGCTCAGAGTTGTGTCTCTTACCTTTTCTGAAGGGAAATAAGCCTTTTCCCAAGCATAGTGCCTACAAGTTCCAATCCAGCAACAAAGGTGCTGAACTTCCCATACCTAGAAAATTACGTCAGGAAAATATATTGCACAGAGTCACTTCAAATGCATCAAAGGTTCCAACAAGATGGTTATTTTCAGCCAAACTACCATGCTGCTGCTTAAATACCACTAAGCTGAAGGAGACCTTCTTTATCAGTTGTAAACTGCCAACTTTTCCTCAAGGAAACGCCAAGCTAAAATGTGTACATCTAAATCCTCACGCTGTCCAGCAGCATTCAGAGTAGTGTCATTCTGACTTACATGTTTACATTTTTATTGCTAATTGATTTACCCCTTCTGAAGGAGATGCCTTGAACAGGAGGCTTCCCTTCCTTCTCCCCTTACCCCTGTGCTCCAGCTTCATTACAACCCCAGCACTGTTGCCAAAATGAGATATTGCCTCATTTTTGGTACCGTGCCCTTGAAGGCATCTTATTAGAAAAGACCATTTCTTAATTAACATTTTTGATCTTTAATCTATTACACATCCCTTTAATCCCATACGGAGGAGCTTTTGGCCCACTTCCGTGGCGCGGCGGTGGGAGGCAATAGGCTGGCAATTTGTGCTGAGGGCTCTCTCCCAGCTGGGCTCCAGCGTGGCCAGCTGCAAGGCTGGCTATGCTCTCACCGGTCAGCAGCAGACATTCACATTTATTATTTTATTGCATTTTTTTTTTAATAAAGACTTTAGAGAGCCACCGCTCAGCGTTAAAGACAACAGGCAGAACGGCAAGCTTGCGGATGAGATCAGACTTCAGCAAGTGGCTGTCAAGCTCTTAAAATAACCAGCAAAATTCTAAGTCGGAGATTTAGTGGATCACCAACATGTGAAGTGTTAAGAAAAGTACAATGTTAAGTCCCTTACATCATTTTACTTGCAAATAATTACAGCAATTACAATGTGCTAACTGGCAATTAACATTACAGGCTTCACAACTCACCAGAATTTTTTAAAACACACTGTGGCCCTATGTAAATTGTCTCTTTGGTACTTCTGATTTGGTGGCTGTATGAGCTAATGGCTACACATTAGCTCAGCAGATCTCGGAACAGAATTGTCCACGTGCCAGATAATTTAATTAGAGGCTTGATCTTGTCAGAGCTTTATGCAACACAGACAGTGTTTCCAAGCAAAGTGTGCGGGTTTTTCCCTCTCTCTTTAGTGTTTTGTGACTGTCTAATAATTTCTATTAACAAATGCCAAAGCTATCCAAGGGAGAAAGGGGGCGCAGCTAGTAAAACATGCAAACAGGCAGGCAATTCAGTCTTAAGTGTGATGAATTCAAAAATATGTAGAGCAAGATGCATTGAGCACCTCTTCCATGCACACCCCAATCTACTGCCAGGTCTCTGTGCACATCTATTAAATCTTCATCGCGCTGTTCGTCAGCCTCAAAAAAGACAAAGGTCACTTGTCTCCAAGTGAGAGCCATAGGGTATCTCAAATCTCATTATAAATGGTCCCATTTAACAGTTTTCTCATTTGAATTTATAGACAACAAATACAAGATTATGAGACGAGCTCGGTTTATTTTGACAATGTCATTGTAATTCCTTGTAGCAAGACTAGAAAAAGGTTACTTTAGACACTAAATGACAGAAATACAACTATGTCTTCCATTATGGGAACATTTAGGCTATATGAACCTTTAAAAATCCTTTTCTATAAGTATTTGGCCTTATTTTCTATTTTCTACACATTCTTATGCTACAGTAACCATACTTGTAGCCTTGGTCTATGATAAGCTTGACAATTGAATCAAAAATACAGCAGTAATGGTTACAGAAACTTTTACAAGTCAGGTCAATGTTGAGTAGGACCCACTAGAGGTCCCTTCCAACCCAAATGATTCTAGTTTCCTGTACTGAATAAGCAAAGATTATTTGGGCAAAGCATCATAAATTTCATGCAGTTCTTCACTACAGAGTTTCATATCAACATTCTTACTCATCCCAGAAAACAAAGCAGCGGAGCTTGTTTATTCCATTTGGTTTTCTTCTTTTACAACATTGTTTATAAAACCCCATTCTCATGACTGGCACAATTGTTTTTTTCTCAAGAATGATTACTGGGGATCCACCACTGTGGCATTATTTTGTATTGATTTTTCTCATTAAGCAACAGGCCAATGTAATGAATTCTGTTATTCCTGTTTTACATTTATTCAGGCTGGGAGCTTTGAGCTACCATTTACAACTGCAATGTGTAAAGTAGTCAAAGTTTCTGTGAAAACCAAAGAAATTGTTCACCAGGAGACTTTCCTTCAACTCTTCAGCTGTCTGATTTCACAAAGGTAAAACCCGTTGCAATAGCTTCCTACAGCAGCATGGTTTCAACTTCCCTCACTCCTACCAGCCCAAAGCAGACTTGGAAAAGAAAAGCCACTGACCTGCAGAAACAACAGCAAGATGGGCTGGCAAGTGCCCATCAGTTCCAAAGCCGGAGCCCTCTGGGAAGGTCAACCTGCAGCACGGCACACGCTACATGATGCAGAGACAAGGTAGTATGGACATGGGGCACAAGTAAGACTTTCTATTAGGTTGGGAGGCTTAATTAGCATTTATAAAGTGCTTTGAGATCCTACATAAAAATATTTACTGAAATAAGCTCTAGAAAGCGCAATTTGCCTGACCATTCAGTCTGCTTCTGTCCTCAAA
The DNA here is from genome assembly GCF_034619465.1 of Leptosomus discolor. Taxonomy (NCBI): domain Eukaryota; kingdom Metazoa; phylum Chordata; class Aves; order Leptosomiformes; family Leptosomidae; genus Leptosomus; species Leptosomus discolor. The sequence goes on along the minus strand of NC_141398.1, from coordinate 46,158,834 downwards.
TCTGCAGGAGATTAGCAAATTCAGAGCATGGTAGAATTGGATAAATTAGAGATGAGAAGGATTTATCAGGTGATCTTATCCATCCCTCTACTAATGTAAGACCATTCCTACAGTGTATTTTCAAGTGCTTTGTCCAGTCTGGCTGGAAAATGACTGAAGTGATGGCAGATAATACCAAGAGTCTATTAGATTCCACCACTAGGAAATGTTTCCTGATATTCAGCCTAGCATCTCCTTTGCTTTACTTTGGCCCATTACTGCTAGTTACACCCCTGAAGGCTATTGTAAGCAACACATATACTTTTCATCTAAAAGCACAGAAAAAAAATTATCATTTAAGCACAGCCCTTTGCTTGGGCAGCCAGAGAGGACAAGGCAGCATCATGGGAAAGAAACACAGGAAGAGAGAGCAGGAGCGTGAAGAAGATGTGAAGGTGCTATGCTACATCTTGCTCCTCTCCAGCCCTCCCTCCAGCTCAATGGCAGTGTTCTTTACTTGGATGTTCATACTTGCAGGAGAGCTGAACGCAAGCAAGGGATGGAGAGCCAGGAAGGCTGCGCCTGAGGGTCCACCCATGAAGGTGAATGACTTCCTTCAGTCAGCGCAAGGACGTGAAACACAGCATTACAGTCTCCCAGCAGATAAAGCGCCAACAGGAACATCCTTAAATAAAAAGCTGATTTGTAGCAGGGAAAAAAAACCATTGCTGGCAAGATGGGGACATGACCTCATGGAGGATGTCCCCTGCTAGCCCCAGAAGGATACACTTACGTGTGTAACTGTCCATGCCAATGGTATATTTGTATCTCTGACAAGATGCCCCTGCCAGAAGACCCTATGGGAACATCCCCCAATCTATAGCAGTCCGATGCCAGAAGATACATCAAGCTCACAAGACTTCAGATGAGGTTAACCTGATGACCCCAGAGATACGCCCAGATTTGACTGAAAGCTTGCTGCCCATCACCAGTCCCAAGGCACTGCTGGCATCCCAGCACATGCGAGTCCACAGCCCCTCACCAACATGGCCAGGCAGGGGCTGCGACCCCCCAGTGTGCAGACATGCTCCCCTTTACAGATGTTGCCTGCAGCAATTTAGAGGTGTTGACTTTAGGTACTGTGAAGCTCGGCAATACCAATGACACAGCTTGCTCAGCTTCTCTTAAGCAGACTGGCTTTCCAGCAGACACTGTCTTTAAAAAAGCACGGGAACCGGTGCATATGAGGTAGGGGGAGCACTTGATAGCTCCCTTTGAAATGAGCTTTTCTTTCCTCATCTCTTTCACCACGGAAATTAATTCTCCTCCTCTGCGCTATCGCTATAATTTTCCCAATTAACATTTTTAATAGTAAGTATTTTCTAGGAAATGCCATAATACACAGGTGTGTGCTTCTAATGTAAATACTGACACCCATGCTGTGTTCACATCTGAAAATCGCTCCTTCTTGCCGGAGATTCCCTCCCCAAACAAAAGAGGAACACCTATGGTGCCACACCACCAGAGACGCCTCGGCAGATTCGCAGGGCGGCTGTTTCCGCGACAGATGCACGTGTCAGTGCTCTGCTGCACCACTCGAGGCGAGGAATCTCATTTTTTATACTTCTTTCCCTGAAGGTGCTACAGCCGTGGGATGTCAGTTGGACCCTCAGGGACCCCCAGTCACTCCAGCCAACAGCTTCCTCCAGCAGCGCCATGTCCCCCTTCCTGCCAGCCCAAGAGTGCTGGGAGCACAGGCTTGCTCCCAGGAAGCCCAGGCTTGCTCCCAGGAAACTCTCATGCCCGCAGATGCAGAGCTGTGCTGTGAGCTCCTACAGAGTAATCTGGGAAGGGTTTGTAATTACTTGTATTGTTTCTTTACATATTATCCTGGCTCTAAAAATCTTACAGCTGTCCTGGATGTTCACCCACCACCACATTATCTGAGTATCACACACTTTCTATCACTTTGCCTTCTGTTTGAGAAAACACTATCAAAAGTACTTTCTTTACCAAAAAAAAAAAAAAAAAAACCAACAAAAAACAAACAACAAAAAAATCCCCAGCTACATTAGTATTTATAAGTAAAATATTAAGTTAGAAATTAAATGTTTTAATTAGGAAAGAATAATGAAATTTTTTTCCCTCTTCTGAAAGGACATATAACTATGTCACATTGTAAAAACTTACACATTACCAAGGAAAATAAAAGTTCAACTTAGAATAAATGAGGAATGCAGCAGCCAGAGCTACAAACCTCTCTGGTTTTATTTCTAGTTTGCATTTATTTGGGTTTTGGCTGCTTCCAAAGCAGGTATTCAAAATTTTGAGAACCTCACACTATATCGACTGGGCTGCACACTGCAAGAGACAAGGATGCTGTTTATAAAACCAACATAAGAAAGCCAACAAGTTGAGATCAAACATTTTACAGTATATTGAAAAAAATAACTAAGAAAGTTACCAAAGTCTCTTATGTTCTTTGCTAAATTCAAAGGTTTATTACTTTGGAAATCCTTATGCACTGTAATCAGAATGTTCTCATATTGATTTACTAACGAAATCATCTTTCAGAAGATGCCTGAGCTTGTGAAGGCACTCAGGACAGGTAATTTCTGAGTACTTGCAAGATGATAGGTTTCTAATGCCCACTGAATTGCAACTGATTTTTTCAGTGGTCTGCAGCAGAGATCCCAGAATTTCATGTTAAGGGTGTTTGGGGTTTTTTCCCAACATTTTACCATTTAGAAGTTAAACTTTAGACAAAAAAAAAAAAAAGAAAAAGAAAAAGAGCTTAGTGGCTATGGGAGGGTAGTCTCTTTCATCTGGACTTTCCTGATTTATTCCTGACACAGCTCATGCCCAGCAAGTCACGTGGCTGTAGCAGGACCAGCAGGAGCTCTGTGGGAGCTGCCAGGGGCACATGGGCAGAGAGCAGGGGCAGCCCTGAGTACTGTGAGACCACATGGGATGGGGTCTTGCCAGGATGGTGGCCTTGGTGAGCATCAGGCAGTGGACCATGCTGGCACATGCAAGCCCAGGGTACTGGAGGAGGGCTGAGGGGACAACAAACTGTGTGGCCAAAATAGTCTCCAAAAGGGGAAAGATGAGGAAGGAGAATACATTTTCTGCAGCTTATCCGAATAAACAAAAACCTCTGTTCTCTGAATAAAGAGGAAAAAGTTGACACTTTAATACTTGCAGGGGCAAGTCTGTTTGCATCATGAGACCTCAGCTTTCTCATCTCTTTTGCTCCTTTGGTAGATAAAATTAAGCCCAACCCTACAAAGCAGTTAGAGGAGAACAGAAACCCTCAATACTTGGGAAGCAGACAGCAGCAGTGCCAGAATCAGGAGATCGACAGTGGTGGAGAGTCCAGGGATCAGCCAGGAGCGACCAGACATGGAGAGTCCTGAGCAGCAGAGACAGCATTAAAAACACCCCAGCACAGGCTCCAGTAGCCGTGAGTGAAGATAAGTCTCCAGACTGCGTCAAGATGTTTCTCCTCTGAAGATACCAAGTGAAAACTGATTTACATAGCTGGGAGACACCATGCAAAGTGGAAGAAAGGGGAAAAGGACTGGCCACAGGGTGGTTTTCTTTTATTTTGTGGTTAATTTCTCAAAAGCTGCTGCTTCCTCTTTTCCTTTTTTCCTCCTTAAAGGAGGGAAACTTTAAAAGAAATTGCAGAAGGCAATTAAAAATCTGAAGTAGTACACTGTATAAAACAAGCACGTGGGAGAACTCTTAATACGTCAAATGTCTGCGTCCTAAAATATTGTGGGGTTTTGGGTTTTTTTTCCATGCTGCACTTTGTTAACACGTCCCTCTCACACATGCCCAGCTACTGCAGCAAGTTTGGTGGCAGGGACAGGAAATCTGCAGTTAATGGGGAAAGCAGGGAATACCAACCTGTAATTTATTTTCATGATTACTGGGAATGTTATAATAGAATGATACTAATGTTGTGTGCTAATGGATGGTTGGCCACTGGCGTTGGAGACTCCCTTCCAGTTGCAAACATTGCAAAGATCACCCCATGTTCTGCAAACACATGCGCACAGAGACATACTCAGTGCCATTTTCCCCAGCACTCAGGCTATAGGCCTGCAGTCCCCTATTTCCCAAACTCTTTCTTGATCAGTATCATCACTCATAGCTGCACACAAAAATAAGATACCTTCAGCTACCTCAAAAGCAGACAGAAAAAAATCAGGCTTTTAGGTCTGCAGGCTCCTATGCAGAAGACAGAATCTGCCCTGTTTGCCCCAGACAATTCAGCCAAGATTCCCCGGGGCCTCACAGTCAGGTTAATGAGAAACTCCCCAGCAACCCCCATGTAAAATGGTTTCATAGGTCTTTAAAATGCCTTAAATTCTCTATACATTTAGTAAGACTTTTACTTCTTTAAAATGTCCCTTGTTGCTCTTCAAGATAATACTCGTGATGTATTACAACAGCAATGCAGCATTGTCTGGCTGGACCCTTGCTTTGCAAATATTGAATCTTATTTTCCTCTTGGCTTCGAAGCAGCAAAAACCCCCTTTTGCAAACAGAGGCAGGCGCTTGCCTAGCCCCTTGGCAGCCCTGACAACTCACCCTCTCTGATGCTTTTGGAATAAGACAGACAGGCTTCAAGGGCTGCAAGTGCTGTTAACATGGAAAAGCAGGGGGAAGGAGTACTCAGCTGTGCCCTTCCTCTGGGACACAAAATATCTCTGCCTCTTACACAGCAAAACACTACTGACCTGCTATTTAACAGCAAGCTAAGTCCTCAGATTAAGAGAGGAAAAGAAAAGCTCTTTTTCTTCCTTTTACATTAAGGATAAAAATGTTTACAAGACCTGAAGAGGAAGGAAATTTGCTATATATCCATTGTTAAACAGGGCTGGTGGACACCCAGACTATTTACCCTGGCGCGAGGGCAGCCTCTGCCTCGGTGCAACTACACCAAAGGTTGGATTCCTGCAAAGCATTTCTCCTTTGCAGGTTTTAACAGGAATAAGCAGTTACATCAGAGGAGACAGCAAGTTGTGCCCGTACTCTACCACAGGAAAAAAGGATGGTGCCCTGTGCTAAGCCATCACCAAACAGACCCATCCGAGCGCAGGCTGCCGCCAATGCATCCACTGCCAAACTTCCATAGGCTGCACTAAGCAGCTCCCACAAGCAGCCCCCCACCCAGTGCCACGGTCCGGTCAGTGATGCATGAACTGTGCACCTTCAGTACACTTCAGTAGCAGAGAAGCCCACCATGAGACACAGAGCTTGGACCCCAGTTTGACATGTCTTGCCCTGCACTGACAAACACTTACACCTGACCTGGGGACAGACAGCTGTCACAGCTACCCGGACAAGCCCTATGGCTTGCCCAACTCGTACTCACAAAAAAAAAAAAATAATTCCAGTGTAGCTTCCACTGGTTTGATGAATAAAATAAGATTTAGCAGCAAAAGCACCTTCTCTCCCCACAACTGCACCTATATAAATATTTTACTAGTATTAAAAAAGTTTTAAAGTTACATTCTACCTGCCCTTGCTGTCCCTACGTACCACACCACCCTGGGACCGCTGCTCCCCAGCTGCTGCACAGAGCACCAACAGAATTTTTCAGAAGTCACTTTGTATGTGTTTGCACACACACAGAGATGTACAAACACATACAGGAGAAGGGAGAGAAATATGTTAATTTGAAACATCTGGCAAATGTTTCAGAGTTAAAAGTTCTGGGTTTGGCCTTTTGGTTTATTGCGGGGGGCGGGGGCAGGGGGTGTCAAGGAAGGGGAGGCAATTTTGTCATTTTGGGTCAGGGAAGGAAGGGGCACGAAACAAGAAGTTGAAGCGTGTTTTTTCACCCTTTATTGAACTTCAACATCACACTACTGGAGCTAATGCAAACAGGAAGATCATAAAAGAACATAATGAAAGTCCCGCACACTGGGACTGAGGGACTGGTTTCAGTTACTGAATATAGCTTTGGAGGCACACCACACAAGAGCCAGTTACTCCATGCAGCTGCACCACCACATACTACAGCTTTTTAAGCTTTTTCTATGTAGTTCCTCAGTCATATTCCAGCCTGCAACTTCTGTCCCATGCACTGTGCCCTGTCTTGCTAGGACACTGTATTGCATCTTTACACACATGCAAGATTGACATCTGTAGCTGCTTAATGTAAGAGGAAAATCCCACAATTAGCACACATTTTCCTTAAGCTGTCATAAATCACACATACAATACGTTTTATCCCACATCTGATGTCTTGAATGAGAGCTGTAATTATGGGAGTAAATAAAGAAAAATGGAGGAGACTCAACTAATTTGAGAAAAGACTTTCACAGGGTGTCTTTTACTTACAGCGTGGTCACCAATACCATCCAGAAATCCCAAATTAACTCCCACTCTGCACAGAAATTATTTTTGTGGTTGTTGTTGCTGTTTTGAACCTCAGCCTCTGTAAAATTTAATGCAATTCAAGACTCGTGATAGATAACACCGGTAACTCCACTCCACTGCTGTTTGAGCCGAAGGTCAAGCAAGAGAGCCGGCGAGCGCTCTTTTCATGCGCCGTTAGCTCCAGGCACAAAGGGGCCTTCGACATCACAGCTGGGGGTTTGCAGCAGCAGCAGCAGCAATATTTGCTATCAAAGACTAGTGAAAACACCAACCGTTCAGAACAGCTGTAGTGCCCAGAGAAGATGCACCCAGCGCAACTGAGAGTGCAGTCGGTACAAAGTGAAATGCCACAAAGTGCCACACAAAGGCAGTTTATGCCTTCAAAACCAGCTAGCCACCGACTTCAGTAGGAAAAGTCTCCTGTGAGCCTGTCTCCCTGTGATTCCAATAAAACCCATGCTAACAAGGAATGCAGCACCATTGTTAATTTTCATACTACTGCTCAGTTTCTGAGCTGTTTTCACGTCGCTGCTGAGCTTCTAAAAGAATACCATCGTGCAGTCCAGTATGAAGACAGCACAGGAATACCCTTACTGGCTTTAAAATAAAAAATATTCTGAGAATTCCATAAATGTTAAAGACGTAATAGACAGTAAAATATCTTTACACAGCGCACAAACTGTGACTGAGATGTGTCTCCTTACTTTAAATGCAAACTAATCTGACATTTACCCTCATGTTTGAGTTATCAATACATGTTACACAGTGACAGACCAACTCGCTTTAACCTGTTCGGTTTCTTGAGCCTCTTTTTATTCAAATTATCAATGTAACACAGATGAACAAGACCTGGACACATGTTTAAGTGTTATTACTATCAAGCAGACCAAAAGCTGGTTCAAATGTTAAATCTTTCTACCATGGCAATGTACCACTTTTATTCTCCAGCCCTGACAGTACATTCCAATTTCCTCCAAGAGGAGAAATACACACATTCCAGTTGAGACCGAGGTTTAAAATTCCTATTAAAGCAGCTTTTATGTAATTAGATTGGAATGAATGTTCAACAGTGCCCACTGCAAAAAACTTCAAAGTGGTTATACTGGAGAAATCACAACCCGTTTCAGTATGCCCACAAGAAGAAAGAATGGCTCTCTGGAGGATAAGAGTATATTAGTCTCTGTATGTAATAGATTTTATTGACCATATGGAACTGATATAAAAATTGTGTTGCAGTGGGTAGTCTTGGATTTGAGACAGGAATGTGACATACAAAATACAGTTCCTGTAAAAAGCCTGGCAGCTTTCTGGCAGTTTTTGCAATCAGAGGAACCTAAAATATTTACCTGATTGAGTCACTGATGAGTCCCAGGTCAAAGCAAAATCTGAAGATTCACCCTCTTCAACTGAAAAAGAACAAAAATAAGTTGTGATTTCTAAAACAAACCAACTGGAGAACAAAGCCACCAGAAAACTAGGTCCACTACGACATTAAATATTAAAACAGACTTCTGTACTGGTGAAAAAGAACTTACTGATTTCTATAAAATAATTCATAAGGTAGAAATTTAGTACGGATTTTCCCTGTGTTTTAACCTAAATATGTGATTTCTGTTTGCAGTTTCTTCCTGGACAGGTAACAGTAAGTTCATGTGAAATTTTAATAGAGGTTTTAATATCACTAGCTGCTAAGTATACATACTTGAAATTATGTACATTCACAATAACTTGTGTGTGCAAAATTGCCATTGTAAATGTAGAAGTTCTTTTTGAAATATGTGCTGTAACAGATCATAGTAAAGAACTGTCCTATGAAGGGAAAGTTGCCCCACTTATCTTAACTAATATATTAGCCATATCCAAAACCAAGTGATATCTTAAGTTTTTTCAGAGTTAAAAAATACTATTATAATGTGCAACGATGTTCTGTAATATGGTAGCCATAAATAACTGCATTTAAAGCTTGCTAATATGAAAACTGTCAGAGCCAGGTGCTCAGCACTTGCAAGTGACATATCTATAACTTCTGCCTGTTAAGAACTATAAAATGTCATTTGATTCTTACATTCTTAAAAACAACTAAAAAGATCAACTGACAACAAGCAAGGTAAAAAAGAGCCTGAGTATGCTGTTACTGAATCAATGGCAGTTTTACTAATGTCAGACTGGGCATCTGAAAGTGATAACTGCAGAAATTCTTCACTTTAATTGCAAAAGTTGATCATCTTCACCCACCTACTCTGTCACCATGACCCCAAACAAATTTAAATCATGGGTGTTTATTTCCTGATGAAAAGTATTTACTCCATGCACTGAATCGAATCCTTTTTATCTAAATTATGTTGGATTCAAATACAAATTCTATATAATTCTGCAACTGAAATCCAAACCATATTGCAAAGCCACAAGCACAGCCCCTACTGACCAGACGGGACCTGTATGCCAAGGCCCCGGAACATGCTCCAGTGACTACTTACATTGAATATTTATATTTTCGTCACAAAAGTCTCAATTTTATACTTCCCACCCCTTTTTTTTCAATCCAATAAAGAAATCTGGCATCCAATAAGGATCAACTTTATGCATCACATTGATGTCAGTGATGACACAGTCAATGTCTTGACAAATTTTGATTTTGTGTTCAGACCGTAAACAAACGCATACTCCACAGAAGGACACAGCTCTGGTCCTGTCAGTCAGCAAGTTACTAATGGAGGAGCATGGAATTCAGCCACTTCTTTTGAAAAATCATACTTGAGACACAGTTACAGTTTTTCCAAAAAGTCTGTGTTAGCATAAAGGCCATATCACATAGTATTAATTGCAGAACGATAGAGAAATACAAGATACAAAGCTACGAGCTTATTGAAGCCATTATTGGTACTATTCCCTGGCAGAGCCATTATCGGCACTATTCCCAGGCTTGGCTCATGCATGCTCTCTCCTAGCAGCTCACCTACCATTTTGTATTCTGAAAACACCTATCTTGTTCCCATTTTGACCCTTCTGAATAGAAAAAAAAACCTCTGAACATAGTTATCCTAAGTACGATATCACTCTTACACAAAAATACCTTGTTTTAACATCAAAATCTCCATATATTTGGGAGGCTTCTGCTCCAAAACTAAACAAGCTAAGTTAGCAATTCATGTACTGTACTCAAAACAGACAAGTGGAATGCTTTTATTTTATCCTTGACTGCTTTTTTGTTGTCTTGCTTGGACAGTTTTTTATATTACTACTTTTACGCTGAGGGTTTTTTTATTTCTTTATATTTCATCATGGAAAGAGAGGTAAAAAAAAAAATCAGTCAGCTAAAAATACAGGCAATATAAAATAAAGGCAATAAATTCAGTCCTAGTCAAGTAGAAATATATGGGATCAGCACTGGTCATCAGCAGTTTTAGCAACACACTGCCTTTCCTGTTGGTTAAACACCGGAGACTGCTCTAGTCCTTGAGCTGCTGTAGGGCAGCTGGCTCCAGCACGTAACAAAACCATGTTTTTTGGAATCCCTTAAATGAGGGCAAAGGTTTGAGTCAGCCTCTGTTGGCATTAATTTGCTTTGCTCCCTAATGACTGAAAAGGGGACAGAGAACATATATGTGAAGATGATGGCACTTAAATTCACTTTATATTTTTGCAGTCGTGGTTCTCCCTCTCTGTATTTGTGCAGACCCACCTCATAGCTGACAGTGGTGCACCTCTGTGTAAGGAGGACGCTGGTGGGATGAAGCCTCTTGAGCTTAGACACAGACGCATCTCACTGCAGCTGCTGCTTACACCACTATTGCCCCTTTTTATTTTCTTTTTTCTTTTCTTTTTCATTCTTTCAGCAAACATCGTCTTTCATATGATCAACCATAAGAAAAAGTAACAGCCAAATCTGCTCCAAGAGGTATTGCTGTATTGGACTGATGTTTCTCTTAGGCAGCAGAACAGCATGTCAAATTGTCCCTCGGACAGTGAGCACAGGACAGGGACACTGTAGGAAGGGAGCCAGGACCCCATGCTGCTTGCCACGGTGCTGGATGGGGGTACAAAATCATGTCCAGGCAGGACATGACCACTGGGCAAGGCCAGGCTGGCACTACTCAGGATCAGTGTTAGGTGGTTTTATGAAGCAGCATGGTCACACTGATGGCCAGTCAGGAACCCCAACCTGAGCACTTGATCCTCACCTGCCTGCCAATCCACCTGCTAAGCTAGGCAGCAGGCACAGAGAAGAGGCAAAAGCATGCCACATCCAAAAAATAGGAGGACTGGGTCTATTCACCAGTATAATTAAGAAGCACCAGGGGTTTGGAGGGGAAGGGTGTCTGTGAGGTTGAAGCAAAATAAATAACTGATCAGGCTTTGTCACAGGCAGTGAGCGTAATTGTAGGGAGACACTTAATTCTACCATGCTTCTGCTCCCTCTCCATAATGGGCATAAAACCAAGAGCTGAGAGGTTCCTCCACGGCAGTCAATCTTCTGGATATAAATTGTTATTTAAGGCATTGGAAGTGGTGTCACTGCTGGTTTTACCTCAGCCTTGTCAATGAGCAGAAGCCACAGAAGTCAGAGGGAAAGATAATCGGTTTCTCCCTCCAAAACTCAACTTTGACACCCAAGCAGTTGCAGCTAAAATTTGCCCTCACTTGCACACGGCTGTTGCTGGACTCATGGGGAAGCAGGAGGAGCTTTCCTGGGCTGGTCAGAGATGTGGGGACATGATGCTGTGGAGGGGAGTCCCACAGACACCCACCTGGGGATAGACCCCCCTGGGGGCTGCCTTAGGGCTTGGCCAGCCCTCGCCAGGAAGGCAGATTGAGTCCAGAACAGAGTGGGTGCTATGGTTATGAAGGTATTTCCAGCTCTTGCTACTGAGAACTGAGCCAAAAAAACCCCAAAAACAAACAAACAAACCACCCCACCTTAGTCTGTAATATTAGCCAGTGAGTAATTCAGTTTTTCAGTTAAAGTTTCCATTTCTTAAGATTTTACTCGTCATTGCTTGAAACCTAGGTTGCACATTAACATTCACTTTGTGGATGCTATTATTTAAATAGAGGTAACGGGCAAAAAAGCCAGTGAACAGGTAGGAAGCATTCAACACAATCACTTCCAAAATACATTACACAGTAAAATAATGTTTTCTGAGACACATCAGCCACAATCATAACCACTCCGGTCAAGGACTAGACACTTCCATTTACGTCAGTTAATCACTCTGAATGTGTGGACACAGAAGTCCACGTCACTGATGTTCAGCATGGGCAGGAGCCACCCACATACCTGAAACGCTTTGCAGCTTGGGAATACCACAGGAAGCAGCAGCACAGTTTAAGATGGAGAGACGGGATTTTATAAAGCAATTAGAAATCTTGTATCAGCTCTAACTACTTTACGGGAGTCCTGGTGACATAATGCTGAAGGCTCAGCATTGCATGAAATCTTGGAGGCACTTCATACCTTGAAACTGAAGACACACAAAATCACTGATGTTAAACTTGGGCCAGAATGTTCACAAGTGCACTTCACATGTTTTTGTTGGATACTTCCCATTTTCCTTCACGCACTCACCTCTTTCTCCTCAGATCAAGTCACGTGCCTGTATGTTAAGCCATGGTTGCAACCACAGTAGTTGCTATGTAGTTAACACTCTTACTCTTGTCTCTATCTGCTCTCTCCAACCAAACAATCATTTTTAAAAGCTTTGGAAAAAGCGTAGTTTTACTCCTGCAGTAATACAGAGACAATACAGCAAAGGGACAGAAGTTCGGTCCCGCTCTGCTCCATGTGTCATTGACAGAATAGCACCTGAGGTGCAACATACTGCACCAACAGAGAGGGTACAGATGTCTCCCAGGGCCAAATTCACTACGCAGTTGATTAGAAAAAAAGATAGGCAAGAAACAGTTTCAAAGTCAAGTACTAAACCTTGGCATCACCACTCAAAGCACTATATTTCTATTTTTAAAGTATTAACTTTTTTTTATTCTCTTTTGTAAATGGTCCATAGTATTTTCCAGCACACAGAGATAAAATACTGGAAATAAAAAACATAGACACTCTTTTAGCTGCATCCTTCAGGGTGATGATTATGAGACAGTTATAGGAAACTCACCCAAAAGCATGCCTGCTACAACAGCTGTGCCTTTGGTGAAATCTGGGGGCATTTACAAAGCTGAAACCCTTCAGGAAGTCTGGGTTTGACTTGAAAATAGCTTTGGTCTGGCAGCGTAGAAAATCTTATTGTTAGCCAACTCAAAAGAGCAGTAACTTTGTGCATTGCCCACCCGTGGCCTGGTGTAGGAAGGACATCACTGGCAGCAGGAGGACACGTGCCTACTTCTACTCCCTGTTCTGCCTCAGCACAGGACTCACTGCTGTCACGTCTGGAGAAGACCTCTGTTCTTCTCCAGCTGATTGTGGGACCCAAACGCAAGAGCCAGAACAAGGACAGGGCTGACAGGAGGAACTGTGGGTAGTGCCAAAATCACAATACAGCACTCCCACACACACCAAATATTTGCATTTTGCCGGCTCATCTCAGATCTTCTCCAAGGATGCTTATTTAATTGCTAGGTCACGAATGCTGCAGGCTCAAAGATTTCAGTTCTCTGTGCTCAGAGAAACTTCTGAAAGTACTCAGCATCCACTCCCCTAAGAGTGAGAACATCTATTTATGGGGCTACCGTTACCTGAACTCCATTCACAGTCACAGTGCTTATTTAACACTTTATCACTCCCAGGAAAGAAGTTAACCTTATCAAAGTAAGACGCTTCTGAACCAAATGTTGATTTCTAGATGCAATCAAGCTTTACAAGTGAGCAACAACCCCTCAGTAATTCAGATGGCATGCGTATGCTCCCTTATCCTATTACACAGGCTTCAAGGACCGCAAGGACCAGTTTGACACCCCTCATAATATAAAAACTCCATAGTACGCTAACTAAAATGTCAGGAACGGTGACAGTTTGAGAAACTACCGAGAAATGTTTTGGGTTACAAGCAAATCTGCCAGCTGATGGGGGAACTTTCCTGAACCAGGGCTGCTACCAAGAGCTGCATTCAGAACCAGGGCCACTCCCTCACCTGCAAGCAACCTTTGAAAACACCATGCACAGAATAGTTTGAGTGCAGAAAATGCTGGTGCCATTCTTTAGTTTTAAGGATTTTGTCAGATTTTATTGGTGACAGAATGCTCTCAGGTAAACCTGGGGAAATCTCACTGAAGCCTGTGTATCAGCTGTAATGTATGTGTCAAGATTCACAGCTTTGCCTCTAGAGAAATGCTCTAGCACGAATCCACACTGTAAGCCAGTCACACAATAATCACATATTTTCCCTGACCTAGCTGTAGGTACTCGCAAGCAAGAGCTCTGTGATCTTCTGTAATCTTCAGGCTTCTTTGCCGCCTTTCAGATACACATCTCTGTGCTGTCCTACTCAGCCTTTGCTCCATCCCTCCTATCACATGAAATTACATGCTCCCGAATCAGCATAGGACACAGAATAGCCCCATCCAACCGCCATTCATCTGCCGTGACTCATCCCACAGCACTCACAGCCTGGGATTTGACACAGCACTCTTAATCCTGCAAAATGCAGAGCAGCTTCCATTTCCACAAAGTCAAAGGGAGCTGAGGATGCTCAAAACTTTGTGGACAGAGGATTGTAAACTAGCCAGTTTCCAGCTGCTTGGCATGGCAGGAGCACAAAGGATGTTAACAATATTTACATTTTTAAATAGCCTGGTATTTTCCACGCATATCTAGAGTTTGTCCTTTGGAGAGGTGTAGATAGGCTTGCTCCTCAAACTGAAAGAGAAGAATACCTCTGCCCTCACTCAGCCTACCGCCCAGAGAAGTTCAGTCCTGCATGGAACTGGAAGCTGCTACCACAACCAGCAGTGGCATACAGCAAAAAAAGAAAAGTTTGGAAATCTCTGCTTTGAGCAGAAGCCAGCTAGCCCCTTCTGTTCAGACCACCTCCCAGCTAGGTGTAAGGCTTTCCCTCTCTCCTGCTTAGATGTTCCCCATTAGATTAGTGAAGGAAAGCAGCAGTATGAAAAATGGTCACATTTGATTTTTAAATGAAGCGCCACTACAGCAGAGCTGCAGTTCACTGCCCGGGAGCGCAGCAGGGTGCGGAGCCAGCCCTGAGCCAGGGCACGCCACCCACGAGGAACTGAGCTGTCCTTCTTTGGCAGCAGGCTGGGGCTTTCTCCCACCGGTGAGCACAGGGAAACCTTTGCGTACAGCAGGAAAATAGGAAGCTTTTCAGGGCTTTGCCAGTGTACTGAGAATAGGTGCCTGTGAGTGTATCCTGATGCATTTACTGTACCTTGCAGCTAAAAGGAAAGGGAAATCCTCCTGGTGCCTCTGAACCAACATTCAGGGGATCAAACAAGTACCTGGCAAGAGCAGCCAGGTATGCTTTATACCAGTCACTTGAGCTGATTTACTCCCTTTGGGAAATCAACTTTGCAAGAAGATTCCTGCCAGGTCTCCCTGTGTTTACTAGATATTTTGCTTGTTTGCGTGATCATTTCCATTTAGCTTTAGTAACACTTTGCCATTTTTTTCCCCAGTGGTTGGTGGAAAGGAGCACTGGGACACCAGGGCATCCCCAGAGAGGTGATGGTGTATTCCTCGCCTGCTCCCTAATCCTGGGATCACCCACGGGAACCGTGCATGGTCCTTGGCACAATCACTCGCTGCTCCAGAGCCGCTGCCTCCTTCTCTCCCCAGTGCATGGGCAATTCAGCCATTGGTGGCCCTCAGCCAGGAGGGTTTTTTCCACCTTAAATAGGACTGTTATATATTAGCCCTTTCAAGGGCCAGCAGGCCAGGGAATAAGACAAGAGGGTTTACTGACACGGCTTATTTAGCTAGTTCAGAGCCTGAATTTGCACAAGTTCTCTAGCTGCTTTTCTCCAAAGTCAGTAACAGGGCTTGGCAGAGACTGTGGGTTTTGCTGGCAAAGTCAGCCTTTTGTGTGAAGGAGGGAGGACTGGGGAAACCCAGACTGCTATGTTCTCTAGGTCAGGGGAAAAAAAAAGAAAAAAGAAAAACAAAAAAGGAAGAAGGATGAGACAAATGGGACAGAATTACAAAGGAAAACTGAAAAAAAAAAAAAAAAAGATAGTTAGGAACAGAAAAAGATGTGAAGGCGATTAAGGAGAATAAGACAAACAACAAATTAAGGTAGCACTAGCAGGTTTATGCAAAGGAGATCTAATTATGGGTGGCTAAATCCTCCAGGACATTAATATTCCATCGTAATGTGTCTAGTTTCCTCCTTTCCAGACATGGCAGGGAGGAAATGAGAATCACTTAGATACACTGTTTAATGAGCAAATGATGGACGATCACCAAATACAGCCTGCCTGATAAGTATCCATTAGCCTAAACTCGCACAGTAAATCTGTGCAGCTAACAGGCCTGCCTCTTCAAACGCTACAGCAAAACTTAATGTAACTGCAACTAGAGAAAGGGATCATTGTAAATAAAAATCTCATCTCTGATGAGAAAGACCATAGGACATACATAATGGCTAATCACAGCCCTTCCCACAGACCGCACACCTGACTCACAAGCCAGAGCATATTTATTCCCAGTGCTCATATTTAGTTTTTGTGTTTCTAATTCCCAGACTTCACTGGAGACAGATATTTCCCATCAAAATCTATTATGTAAATAAATACGAGTGTACAGCGTAATAAAATGCAGCCACTGTTTCAGGTTGCTCTCAAGATCAACATCTTATATATGCAATACATTAAGCTTATAGTTTTTAAGGCTGGACCTGCAGACACCCCATTTCCATACTTTACATTATAGATTATCAATACCCTTACTGATAGTCCTTAGCTTGTCACTGAAGGCTAATCCCCAGAGGGCAAGGTGGGTTTTTTTTCCTTTTAATTGCAATACATGGTATTTAATCTGTGACATGTTCAGGAATTTAGAGGTTGCCCTTGAAGGGGCACCTGACCGAGAAGTCTCCTGCTCTGTGCTACATATGAGACCCACAGCAGCAGCCCCTTGGCCCTACATGAATACCACGTTTGCCCGGCATCCTGGTGCAAAAACTGTCCCAGCAATAGCTGACACTGGGAACAGCCAGTTTTAACTTCCCTGGGTTTCATCAGGAAGCACCATACCTGCTGCTCTGCCACAGAGAAACACAGTTCCCTTTGCTGGGTGTGCTGTCGGTCCCTCCTCTGCCCTGTGGCAGGCTGTGCCACCTTCCTGCGTCCCCAGCACAGGGGACCTGTCTCCAGTGCCTCCCCACCCTCTTCTTGCCTTTTTAGACAAAAATGTCTTTCAATATTGGTTGTTTCTAATTGTTGCTTCCACCTCATGCAGCAACGCAGGAAGGGGACTGGAGTTTGGGGATCCTTCTGCTTTTTCTGCCTGGAGTTTGCCTGGTGGGGCGCACCCCATCCAGACCAAGGGACCCATCCTGCCGATGGCCCATTCATGCCCAACAGAGCTCCCACTGACATGCTAAGTCCCCAGAGCCATTGTCTGCAATAAGCTTTGCTAGAAATGGATGAGAGCACCCAAGGTCCCTACCCTCACCTGCCCCAATCGAGCCGAGCCCCAGCCCACACCACCCCAGCTCCAGTATGTCAAGAACACAGGCATGGGG
This sequence comes from Leptosomus discolor, assembly GCF_034619465.1. Taxonomy (NCBI): domain Eukaryota; kingdom Metazoa; phylum Chordata; class Aves; order Leptosomiformes; family Leptosomidae; genus Leptosomus; species Leptosomus discolor. The sequence goes on along the minus strand of NC_141398.1, from coordinate 46,141,813 downwards.
CAGAGAGCAAAGAGGTGGGGAGGGAAGTGGAGATGCATGAGGACATGGGGTGCCAGTTGGCCAGCTCCTGTGGACAGGTATAGGGAATGGCAAGCACTGGCTGCCTGCAGGTGCACTCCTCCCTGCATTATTATATGCATTTCTAAGGCAACTGTCACCATAGTGCCTGTATCTTCTTTCAAAAACAGATCTACTACAAGTAAACAGGCACTTTAAAGCTCAAGTGAAACAAAACAGGTGAATCTGGCATTCCCCATGTTGCTCATAAAATCATGTACTTTACTTTAGAAACCAAGAGTTTAAATATTCTTGCTCCATCTGGAATGCTGCAGGATGACAGAAACATGTACGTGTTGAAACCTAACAAACTGAAACAAGGAAGGTAGTGAAAGAGAGAATTAACATACCTGCAATTCATAGCCAGAACTTTAATTCCATGAGTCAAATTTGCAAGTTGTGAAGTGATCCCTTGCTCTGCTAAAATGTCAAAAGCAGGTTGAGCTTACCTAAAGACAAGACAACGATGGAAGAGACCCATGAAAAGTGACAGACCAGAGATGGGCAGGCAAGCACAAAGACTAAGCTGCTACTCAAATACTTGCAATTTCTTATGGTTTCTTCCAAACTCTGGGCACAGAACTTATGCTAGTGAAGGCTCTGCTACCACTCCTCTATGCGCTTTTGAGCACAGACACCTGATGAGTGAAGGTACACAAATCTCAGGTATCACCCAAGACAGTATTTGCAAACACATGGGACATAGGGCTCTGCGTTGGAAGACAGCAGATCTGAGAGTTGCAGTTGGCAGAGACAAGGTGCACATGGCAGAGTTCAGCTGGAGGGATGGTACAGGCCAAAGAGATGCCAGAAAGGCCTTTATCGTTTCCTGAACATGAAGTGAAATTAAGTTTTAGAATGAAGCCAAAGCACCATGAAGTTCAAACATTGAGCTTTGCACAGAGGATGCAGGGTCTCACCAAGTCAGATTTATTGCATGCTTTACTTCTCCAGGAGAAAAGAAAGGGAAAAAAGACAGGAAAAAGCACTATTTTTACATTAGAGCTATAAAGTTTCTCTATAAGCAGGACATCTAATAAAGTAATTTACATGTAATTGCCCTATCTCAAGGCAGCTAATGAGGATGCTGAAAGGTTGACATCTAACATAGACTAGTGACAGAAAGAAAGGGGAATGCTCTGAAATTAATTTATGTAAACTTTTATATGGAAACAGGAACCAAACCAGGGAAGAACAGAAGTAGACAACTAGGATCTGCACGTGGGCAGTGGGGCCATAACTCCTTACACTACTCTTGCTCTGGTAAAGCACATAAAGAGATTTTACATGCACCAGCAAACTGAGTACACCCTACCTCAGACTGCAGTCTGCTCCCCATTGCTACTAATGGGCATCGCCCTTCTGTGTTCTGCTTAGTCAAAACCATTTGATCAAGTGCAGTTTTGCAATTAAAAAAAAAGAAAAAAAAAAAAAGAAAGAAATTCACTGTCCCACCTGCTATGGTCAGACCAAAAGCCACATCCTTCCAGACCCTCCTGCCATGGACAGCAAATAGCCTTTTCCTTTCCTTTGGCAAGGAGCTGCCATCAGGATGCAATACTCTCCAGCTCATCTCATCATCATCACCGTAAATCAAGTCCCACTTCACAGCAATTTTCCCACTATGGATTTCATCCAGATGCAACAGAAGCAGATGCAACATCTCCCATTTCACATGGATCGGGTGTGATATTATTGCCAGCCTCTGGCCCAACCTGTCCCAGATGGTGGGGGGACCCCACTTTTCAGACTTGGGTTCAAGGTAAAGAGTTTAATGCCCATGAAAAATTCACGCTTGCAAATGTGATAAAAAGAATAGAAAATTACTTCAAGAGCAGCAATTACCTTGAGGGTTGCTGATGAAACAGTAAAGCACACAGCAACTTAACTCTTACACATGTTTACATCTCTTACTTCATAACTCTTCAAAGCAGGTTTTACTACATTATGCCTAAAGCCCTCATCCCTGCTGCAGCAAGCTCCAGCACCAAACACTTTGTTTAGCATCATGTCCCCCTCCACAAATACCACGTTCAGCACCCAGGGCTATTAAACACAGATGGGAAAAAAAAAAAAAAAAAAATCTTTGACCAGATTTCTACACCTCAGCCTAAAAAAATACACTGATTTTTACTGCTAATCCTTCAAACTTGGAAATTTTTTCACTGGTGAGCTATGTTTGCAGCGCAGGTAGCACAGGAAAAGGAAAAGAAAGGAGGCTTTTCCTAACCAGCCGTTTTAATTAGAGCTATGAGGGCTTGGAAAATCCCATCTGGTGAGTGAAGTTATTTCCCCTCTTTCCCCTCCTCTTGGAATGCTTGTCCCAATCAGAAAGACCCAATTTTCCAAAAGCGTAAGTACACCGGGCTGTCAATACACCCATTTTGCTGCCATCGTGGGGCCATCACGGGGGATCAGGCCCTCAACAGCCAAATAAGAAGGGCTTCGGCTTTCCTGAGTGAGCACGGGTTTTCAAGGGCTGTTCGTAGGAGTTTGTTTCTTGAGCAAATAGCTCACTGTGGCTCTTTTGTGCATGCAAGCGTATGCGTGTGTGTGTGTCTGTGTGTGTGGTAATACTCCCCAGGCTCACTCATTTTAATGCTGCTTTCTCCCCAGATGAAAATATACATATTCTTATTAAGAAAAAAAATGTGCAAAGTATAAATTTGCATCTATGATCATTTCTGGTTCATAAATTGTATTTAATAAAACAATATACTCTTCTGTACTGCCTCTTAAATACTAACAGGAAAGTCTGTCTTATTTGTACACAAGCCTAAATATTTGGATGAAGAAACACATAAGTGGTATAAAATGAATACTGTAACGTGAAATACAGATAAAAGGATGAAGAAAAGCAGGTGTAAAGCTAATACATGGAGAATCCAGCACCTCATCCTGCTTCCTTCGCCATGAGAAGAGTTTCTTTGGTCGCACCGAATGACCCACGTGAGCAGATGCTCCACACTCCCCACGCGTAGATGCACCACACTTTCCTACTGTTGCATTTTATTGCACAGGTCAAGAAAAATTCTCCAGCTGAGATTCCTCCTACTAGAAAGACAGGCTTTGCTGGCTACATTAAGGTGAAAGAAATTACAGTGAGGGAGAGCAAATTGTATATATCACATATATCCCTTCATAGCGTCAAATTTAATTTGCAGAAAAACCAACTCAGCCACCATAAAGTGGAAACTAATATTTTTTTATGACCCCTTAACAACCTGTCCTTAGTGCTAACATACCATAAATAAATTTCAACATCTTGTTATACATGTAGTTTATTTTAAACAAGACTAAAAAGGGAACACAGCTCTTACTGAAAATTGGCACACATACAAAGAAAGGGGGAAAGCTGGTTTTTAAAATTTTATCCCAAAGCCTACTTTTTTTTTTATTCCTATTAAACTTACAACCTTTCCACTGAAATAAAACATAGAAAGAATTACCAAATATTTTATAATTCTGAATGGATTTCCCTAGTGTAACAGTAATAATATTTTTACAGTTAAAAGATCCACTGATTTAATAACTGTGATTTGTGTATTTAGAAAATTCATTAGAGCAGACATTCCCCGACATTTTTAGATTTATTTATTTATTTAGCCTAATTTGGGTACACTACTTCAAAAGAACGCTTAGAGCTTCCCAGTTCCTTAGTCACTCACTAATAACATCTAATAATTAATAAAGACATGTAAATTCTTAACTCCCAGAACTATTCCAAACTTACTATCTGTACGCTTCATGTCATGTCTCACTTATAGATATCTGCATTACTTTGTTTCATAAAATGCTGAAGGGACACGTACTTATCTTGCTCTCCACCAAGAGTGAATATTCAGGCATGCTGCAACCAAAGCAAAACTAAACCAAAGCCTGAGCACACCTCTCCTCTAGGAGCCCACAGAGTTTTCCAGGCAACTGTGGAGGCTTTCAGCTGGTTTTACTGCACAGTTGTGTCCCTTCTGCAAATGCCCAGTGCCTGCATGCTTGTGTAAATGCACGCATCTGCAGCAGCTATGGGGGACATGCTCTTCTTCAGCTGCTGTGCCGAAATGCAGGTGTGGTGTCAGGTGAGTACACCAGGATAGGAAAAATTAGCACTAATTTTTACAAGTATTTGGGAGCCAGAAGGGAATGAACCAACCAAACGTGCAGCTGTGATAGAGAAAGGAAAGGCCCAATTTAAGAGTAAATGCAATGCTCAGGACAGCAACTCCGAAAGTATCTGTAAAAACAAAGAGGGCACAAGGGAACACCCTTATCCCTCTTCGTAAGGCCCTTCTGACTCTCCCTCCAGAGCTGTTAAAATCCCTATTCTATGGGCAAAGACAACAGGGAATAACAGCTCAAACCATTTTTACTCAGAGGCAAATTATATTGTGTCTGCCCCTCTCTGACAAGTGCTGCTGTCAGGGCTTTGTGTTCTGCAACATTTCCTTGTCATATTTATTTGCTTGTTTTGATTTCTGGTCTTCTGTTGGGGGGAAGACTGCCAAAGCCATAAGTCCTGTCTCCTACAACTACTGCTAAGCCTGGGAAATGGGGTGTGGGGATTTCCACACATGGCTCAAGCCAGTACGTTGACAGAAGTTTACTTAAAGAAATACAACTTGTATAAAGTTTTGTATTTAAATTTCAGTGGACTAAGCCAATGGGACTTGAAAGAATGAAAATAGCCCCGCTTCCCTAAATAAAAGGTACCATAACAGATCCTATGAAATGACATTCAGAATAAGCTTCCCACACCAGAACTACACACAGATGCAAGGTTGTTCATACACGGACAAACTGTAACTGTGCTGGTAGTTTTGCTGTGTGTAAAACAAGTCCCCCAGGTTTGAATGGTTTCTGTTACGACTCAAAAAAATTTGCAAACCTCTTCATAAAAGCCAAACTGAAGCAGAAAAAAAATGCACAAAAGCACCTACCTTTCAAAACAAAGAACTTTCTTCCAACCTACCCACTATGAAAAATGCTCAAATAATTGATTTACAATCAAGGCAAACAGGGTTACTTAGCTGAACGAATGTTTTTTTTCTCAGGCAAATTTTATCTGTAGCCAATGGGTCAGTGAAGCAGAGCTCCTCTACAAATTTTGATGACATCTGAATATATTTCCTATCCACACTTACATTTTTCCCTGTTAAGAAGATTTTGCTGTTCTCTTGATTTCCTGATAGAGGTGCACAATCTTATTGAAATCATGTGGTAAATAAGAGCTGTGCTCCTGCTTGGTCCATGCTTACTCACACTTCACGGTTGTAGGTGTGCTTTGGCCATGCATGCATCAGTACAGAAATTATTCAGTCCCACTGACAAATGAACTGTCTAAATAGCAATACAGTAGAGAGGGGATCAACTGCCGACATCCTTCCTGCATGAGTTACGGACACTGCAGTGTTCTGGGAAGCCATCAGGTTGTATTAGTGCCGATTGGTTTCAAGGATGGGCTGTTAAGGTGAATGTCACTCAAGTATATGTAAAACTTTCTATTGATCAGAAAGCCAACCTTGTAATCAATAAAGGCACAGACATCCTTTCTCCTCCATCATGCAAGCAGTTTGTCTAAAAATGTGAAATCATTCTTTTTTGTTAAGACAAGGTTTTGTGACAGTGTCTGTCTGGGAAGTGGCAGACACAAAAGTTTCTTCTAAATACATGTAATAATCATCATAATTCTTACTCCGCGTGGGGAGGCTTGAACTTGCCCCTGACCTCCCAGCTCTTCACGCATCAGCCCTTCAGCATCAGCCACCACTGGCCACGCTGGAGGCTTCCTTGTGCACCAGTTAGTGCTAGTACCTCGTGTGCGAGCTCCTTGTCATGGCTTTACTCACTGCACTGGCTCTGGGTGGACAACCCTGACCATCCCTCACAGCCTGAAGTTCTCCACCTGCAGACTACTAAAATCATCTCTTTGATTCAAATTCAGGGGAATGGGACATCTTCCACATCTTTTCAAATAAACTTGGAATATTTTACTTCTAATATGAGCAATACTGCAGTTACCCACTTCTCACTTCAACAGACGGCCTGACACCAAGGCAGGACATGTCAGTATTTCTGACTGCTCACACTGATAAAACAGCCTCCATGTCTGCTCACCAACAGCTCCAACATATGAAAGACTAGAAAACTTGAGACCTTAAGATATTTAACATTATACAGTATCTTAAGTTCTACTTAAAAGTCTGATTTTATTTTTTTGGTAAAGAGAATTACTAACCAACTTTCAAAAATAACAGGAGCCACTTACATGTCTTAAGGCAGGAACTGCAGCAGATACTGTGCTCAAGCCTGCACATTTTCATTCATCTTTCCAGAGTGCAGACCACCTGAAAGAGCTGACGCTTGCTTTAATTCCTTAAACCTTGAGGAAAAAAAAAGTCTCTTGCTCTAATGATCTACAGACTTTCATTTAAAAAAAACCAACACAACAACTGAATGCACTTGCATTTTAAATTAGTTAACACATTGTCGAATAAATAAAAAACCCCTACTCTCCCATCTATGCTTATATGATAGTCACTGTTCAAAACCACGAATCAGTTTCCTGTACTACCACGCTTCCACTCACTCAGCTGAACCCAGAGATTGCTTTAAAAATAGTCTTTTTCTGGGCTACTGGAGTGGAATTCAGAGCAAAGCCTTCTCTTCTAACCAGACTCATCACTTATTTACATGGAAGTAACAAGACCATAAAAGAAGCACCAGGGTAATGATGTTCAGCCCAGGTGCTTACTGGGTACCCACAGAAATGTAACTTGCACTCTGAAAGGACAGAGAGGGGACGGGAGAATTTGGAAAGCAATTCCAGGGCTGGCAGGAGGTATTTCAGCTCACTCCCAGCTCCCCCTCTCCAGCTTCACCCTTCCTTCCCCACACCTTGGATGTCCCACCAGTCAGCCCTGTGGATGAGTGCAGGAATGAATGGCTGAAGTTGGCTACAGACTACCCATGGAAAACACTTTCGCCAAACACTTTGGCTTTTTCCCCCTCAAACAACAGGTACACGTGAAGAAACCAACCTACCATGTTTCCAAATCTATAGCTTTAGTGATACCTTTTAAACAGAGCCCTTTGCTTCAGCAGCAGTGAAGGATCATCTTCCACATGCCTTGTGTGTCTATAACCACCCACAACTGGCTTTATAGGCAATAATGCCTTCTCAAGTGCCATTAGCTGCAGATTTTTTTTCCCCAAGTGTGCTGACATAGTGGGTTTGGGGTTGTAGTATCAAGTTATTCAAAGACAGCTAGTTAACATCGTTTAAACTTTAACTGGAAACAAGACAGATTAATACTCCTTGATCTCTGTCACTGTTGTGCTGTTATCAAAGCACCAGCCGACAGGTTAGCAATCAGTGAAAAATCCCAAACTTCTGGCAGTCAGGGCCATTATCAAAACCAAAATGAGAGAGCTTTTAATGACTCAAAAATACAGCATGTTATGTTTTGAACAACAGCTTTTCCTTTCAGAAAGTTTATATTATAGCATATGTCTCCTTGAACTAAGAGATCGTTTGTTTAAATTGCTTGATTACACGTAGCGATCCTTCTCTTATGAAACAAGATTCAATGTTGTCACTGGGGGAGAGGGTGGAAATGGCACAGAAATTTAAGGAGAAAGAAAAAACCATCATACAACTCTTGCAGTAACAAAACAGTAAGAAAATTTTCACTTGACTGTTGAAAAAAGTGGACCTAGAAACATCTTGTTTCTTTACCCCAGCTATTAACACCAACTCCTCATGCACAGAGCATAATGTACAGCTTTGATCAAGCTATAGGATCCACATGCTCACAAAGTATTTAACTTTAAGTACAGAGCACAGAATTAGTCTCCAACAATTTATGCCATCGCCTCCTTCCACTCTACATTCTCCTAAACCTTGGAATCCAATTCACATATATGTCAGATTATTTTATTTTAACCTAATACGGATTGGATATCATTTATTTCAAATCTGACAGAAAGGGTATGGTTTCAAAGCAGTCTTTGGAACTTTAATGGACTGAAATGAGAACAAAAATTCAAGTTTAATAAAATCTGAGAGCTAGAAAAGTGAAATCCTTTACTAGCAAGTTGGAAAGCAGCTTACATATACATTACAAAAGTTTTCTGAATATGTCCCACCAGGCAGACAGGAAAAATAAGAGCTTACCTATTCGCCCAATATTTATTCTGTAACTTTTAAGAAAAAAAACATGGATTTTGTCTCTCTACACTTAATTGAGCTTAATGGAGGGAAGAAAAAAGACAGGCCTGCTCTCAAATGAGAAGAGACTGATAGAAAGTGATGTGTTTATCCTGTTGAAATTGTTTACCAGCCTGGATCCTCCCACTGCCTCCCAGAAGCAGCTCCTGGTTGCCCACCCTCATTAGGTTGATTTCAGCTTTTCCTAACAGCCCACTGAGGAGGAAGAAGCACATAACCATTACACACCTTCACCTGTGCACCTGGTGGTGGGTGCTGACCTCCTGCTTGTGGTGGTCTCTGGACCACAGCTGAGGTGCCCCAACTGCCACTGCCCCACAAGACAAGTTGCTGACTTCTGCTAGCTGGGGATGCACAGCTCCTTCGCGGGAGCAGGTCCTGTTAGCAGGCAAAAAACGCAGTGCTGATAGAGTAACTCAGTCTAACAAGAGATTTACTGCTAATGCAAAAAGAAAAGCCCAAATACAATAACCTCACCATTGTTCATGTTTATCATGAACTGAATCCTGAAGTCCTTCTGGTTTTGGAGGCCTAGTTAGTTCTTAATAAAACTTATTTCTCATTTAATTAAATCTAATATTTGTGTATTTAACAAAAACAGGGAACACTGGCCGCTAATACACTTTCTGACCACCCAGACTCTCTTATCCACAGCGCAGTGGCTGTACTATTGAGAAGGGAGAGAAGAACTGAACTTTTGGAGAGAGGTCTTGGTGATCTACATTTAAGCACACAAACCCAAAGAGAAAGACATGCCCTTCATAGCATCCCTTCATCTACCCATTACTATGGGATGTTACCACTCCTGAGCAACACTCACTGCGTTTGTCCGTGTGTATGACACGAGGTGAGAAAAGGACAAAGACGCTCAAGAGCTACAGTGAATATGCATGCACTGAAGTGATGAACTGGTTTTAGAAGTCAAAGCTTTCACTGATCATTTTCACAGTATCTTAAGAGAAAAGAATTGCCATCGCAGCTAAATTTATCCCAAACATTAATATTTCTTGTGCTAACCATTCAGTATATTATTTTTCTAATATGTGTCAGCTCAGTGCTCTCTCCAACCAGTCACTTGGAAACAGGATGTACAAGTCTGGGGTTTGCTCTAGCAGATATCACAGATTCATATGCAGACATGTACTTTCAATGTAGTATTTCAGACATAACATAAATAGCTGCAAGTGTATGTATATTTGTACGTGTATCTGCAACCTCTTTAATTTTAGCAGGGAACATCTGATTTGGGGATCCATTTAACTTTTTTATTTGGCAATTGGGTTTTATGCTGTCGACTAACACCTTTTTAAAATTAAAGTCAGTTCCTGGCCGCACAGACTGCTTTTCCAGAGCAATAGTTGCTGGATACCCTGAGTCCTGCCAGGAAGAGGCTGGAACTGGCCAAAGGATCATTTTCACCTCAATTTACAGCTGGGAGTTTGTGTGTCACTGTGGCAAGGCAGGATGGTCACCTAGGGCAGATGGATTTTTCCACATTGCCCTGTTTTGACAACCAAAAGCTTCAGAAACAAAAATATTGTCCTTCAAGAGTTGCAACATTGTCTCAAGTGATTCCCCACCCTATCCTTGCTAAACATTGACACTTTAATTTAATAGAAAACAAGGAATAAATAATAAATAGGTAAGTACCAAAATACCCCAAACTACAAACAGCCATGTTCACAGCCTTAAAGAAATCAACTTCCATTGCTCCCCAGCAGGTAGTCACTGCTGTGCCGAAACCAAACTGCTGGAAGAAAGAGCCCCAGCGTTGTGGTACCCAGGCAGCAGCCACCACACAACCCTGTCTGCGACGGGCAGGGGGTGCCATGGGGGCAGCCACCAGACACCAGGACTGCTCTGCATCCTACCTTCTCATTGCGTCCTAGCCTGCATATTCGCATCTGTACCATGTAACAAACCTAATGTGCCACTACTCCAGCTAATATACAGCATCGTTTATTGTGGGCTAACACACACTCATCTGCATCCTCATTAACATGGATATTAGTACCCAAAAGGGCAGCATCTTCCTCTTCCCTTTTATTGCTCTTTTATCTCAATAAACAGTGTTATTAAGCATATTTCTAAAAGACTGGTTTGTGTTCTCCAGGTGTTTTAAGGCATACAGCAGTTTAAAGTAGAGTATAAACCAGAAAAATTAACTGCACTGCCAACTTTCCAGCAGCTACACAAACACATACCTTAACAGATATATTCAGGTTTAGAAGCTGATAAATTAGCTAAGGAGAGAAGTCAACATACCTTATCTATCTTCATTAAGTTTGACTTCCAAATACTAAAGATAGGGGTAAATCACCCCCTGATGATGTGAGCAGAATTGAATTAATTTTAGATGGTGCCTCTCCTTCCTCAGGCAGGGTTCGCTCAGAGATGCCAAAGGCCACTCTTAGGCCCGTGGGCATACACCAGTATCACAGCCAAAGCCAGCACACTGGGCTCCAGCAGTACTGAGCACAACTAAGGAGTTAGTAAAGCATACTACACTTACTACAACTTGCTCTTTTTAGGTCAGTGTTGTTTAAATCAACACCTTGAGTTTCACGTGCTCACTTGTGTTTGGGAAATAAGTCCCTCCCTGTGCCTCCAGCCCAGCCAAGCCCTGCGTGGAGGGGTGTTGCAGACAGCTGAGGCCCCAGAGATGGCGGGGACCACTGTGCTGTGAGCACATCCCCTGTCACCAAGGTCCTCCTTGCTTTACACCCAGCAGCAACACAGCACAGGCACAGTCCGGGCTGAACGCCTCTCCCTGGCTCTTGGGAAGAGCTTGGCGTGCAGGGAGGGCATGTTTTGTAGGTCACATAGCATTTTGCCAAGATACCAAAACTTCCATTTGTTCCCTCTCTGCCAGTTTGGCCTCTCACACTGTGTAAGAATGAGCAAACCAGGTGACTGGGCAGATTTTTCCCCCTGTGGCATATAAAGATAGAAGGCACCACATGCTACCACCGCCCACCTGGCTGGCCACCCTTCCAGCCCCACTGCCTTTACAGGCAGACAGGGGAGCAAATTGCTGACTTTCTCTCCCCCAACCACTTTGGGAACCAGCAGACAAGTCTCCCCAAGCCAGGGAAGCTAGCCGCAGCAGATGGCTGCCCAAAAATCACCCTGCTCCTGTGTGGAACAGGCAGGGAGTTTGCTGCCATCCCTTAGGAGATACTCAGAGCTCGACTCCCTGTCGACCACCCCCACCCCGGGACAGGCAGCAGCAGAGCTGCCCAGGGCAGGCATTTGCCCAAACCCTCCAGCACAACACCAAACCAAATAAATGCAAATCAAAATTAGCAGCACCCAAAGGTGCTTGGCAGGGCTGGACAGCCCAGGCAGTCACGAACTCCCTGTGAGTCAGGGGCACTTTGAACAGCAGAAAGCATGTCAGGAGCCAGGCACTAGCGGATAGCAAATTAGCGGTCTTGAACAAAATACAATTTGAGAAATAATTAACTGCACTGTGAAACATGGTGATAATTTCAAGTATTAAAAAGGTAATCTTGCATATTAAAATGAATTTACTAAAAATCGAATCAATAACTCTGTGTCCTCTGTATTTCCTCCAGACAACTAATTTAATTAATCTCTTTGTTCACTTGGATATAGATTTTTAGATTTGCATTTTACCATTAGAAAGTAGCTTGTGCAATACAAGATTTTCACAAAGCAAACACATTTTTACATGGATTGGATCTTATTCCCTTGGCTGAAATTCTGATCACTGAGCAGCCAGAACTCTGCCGTAGCACACAGGATATCACTCAGGATGTGACAGTTTCCTCTTGTTTTAAACTACTTTTTTTAAAAAAAAAAAAAAAATCCTTCTTAAATTAGAAACAAGAGTATTGCTTTTGATCAGCAGCAGCAGCAGAGACTGCGAGCACGCTGGGCCCAATCCAGTCAGTTACAAATGTTGCTTTTAACTTTGGTGGAAATTAAACTCAGTGCAGCAGAATCTGTTCCTTGAAGCACAGTTAAGGTGTTAAGCCTATGACTGCATTTGTGCTGTTCCTCTCCAAACCCCTCTGTGCTGCCACAACACCCTGGCGCCCGCCTGCACGTCCCGCTGGGCACTGCCCTCTCCCCCAGGGACGGCCCAGGGCCAGACGCTGCACCACACCATGCCCAGCCCTGCGGCCATGCTGGCACAAGACCCCCAGCACTGCAAGAGCAGGGACGGGCAGCGGCCTCTTGCACCTGCGGAGCAGGTTTGTTCCCAGAGCTGGACAAGCTTGACTAAAGGAGAAAATACCCTGCCCAGGGCCTTCTAGAGTGTACAATAACACATCCCCCCCCTCTTGTTGAGCTGCACTGACTTCATTGTTGCAGACTTCTTTTGCAATACTCCAGTAAATATGTGCAAATAAAAGAATCCAATGGTGCACACATTCAGACCCCAAATTGAATTCTGGGGAGAGTACTTGAAAAATTCAGCTCTGGTCCTTCCAATGCCATTTTCAAGTGGACCTTAAATCAGCTTCTTCTTCTCAACCTGTACTATCTTGATAACTGCACTTGAGAGGGTCACATCCCGTACTGCTTCAAAACTCACTTACCCTTGACTCTCCTATGTTTTTCTTGGTAGAACTTTGCTTGAACAACCCATTTGTTGGGCTAACATAACATTTTGCTTGGCTTGCAAGCTCTATCTGGGTAAATGCACATTTCCCCATTTCATTTTTTGATCATTTTCTTCTGCAGGCATTTAATTGGCCTCACAAAGATGTTTGCAGAAGTCTAAATAAGGCATAGTTAGAGCTTTCAAAAATACATATAATTACATACACCTACAATTTCCAAAGAAAAAATAAGTCTACACAAGAACTAATCCTGAAGAGCCCGGTGGGAGATTTGCAAAGTTCTGGTTAAACACCAGCAGCTACATATTTGGAGCTTATGGCAGATACAGAGACTTTCACAGAACTGGGCAACATAACATTTTCACAGTGATATCATCACATCGCTAACCAAATCCACCGCAGTGCTGCAGCAACTGAAGCTGTGCAGAGTTTGGGCAGACCGTCTCCAGCTCTAAAGGCGGACTTTATCAAGTGCATCTGTACATCCCATCCCTCACAGAAACTGTAACAGGAAGCTCAGGGCTAGCGGTGTCACACTGCAAGCAGCTGAACTTGGGAAGTTTTGCAGAATTCATGCCAGTGAAAAACTCTGATAGATGGGTACAAACCAAAGTCCTAAAATTACTGCCACAGAAATCAGTTGTGCACCCAGAAAGCGAAGCAAGAGATCTCGTCTGCCTAACGGGAGGGGGCGGGGAGGCAGAACAGGCTCGCAGCAGCAAAATCAATCTTGTGCACAGAAAGGGGCGAAGCGACAGGGAGGATGGCATAGCGGGGAGGGCCAGGTTGGCAAGCTTCTCCCAAAAGAAGGGTAAGTCTTTCATGGGAGCTGGAGTAACCAGACAAGGATCAAGGCAGGAGGCAGACTGTACGTCAGCCGGGGTGTAAAATATTGCAAAGGGAAAAAAAATAAAAAGGAAAAGGAAAGGATGACTTGACTGGACAAAATCTAATCCTACTACTATTAGGGATTATGGGACCTCTGGGTCAGCAGCAAGTTGAGATCAGCTCTACTGCAAATACCTGTGCTGTGCCGAGAGCTAAAACCAGAGCAAATAAACCCGAGCAAACAGCAGGCACCACTTCATCGCTCCCGGCCCCTTCCCCACTGAGCCCAGAGCAAAACGCACAGGAGCACTGAGGCACTTGGGAACCAAGGTGGGGGGCCCACTGGCCATCTCCAGGGGACCTTTGCCTACCCTCCATAAATATTCTGCAGGTTAGAAAGTCAGCGGAGCCCACACTTCTCAGCAATCCCTGCAAATAGAAAAGACCCCGATAGGAACAGGCCGATCTTTTGTCTGTGTAACAAGAGCCCAAAAGGAGGAGCGAGGGTGGCAGGCGAGCCAGGGCTGCCCAGCAGCCCCGGCAACCGCCAGCGGACAGCTCGGCAGCCCTCCTGCAGTAGCAGCGCTGAGGTGCCAGCCCAGGGAGGGGGAGGCAGAGAGACAGGACCCGAGGGGGTTTGCTGCATTATTCAGACCTTGGGCTGGCATGCTCACGGGAGCCGCGGCTCGGGTAGGTGGAGCAATTTAGGTGGAGGCTGGCAGGCGTATCGCACACGGACTGAGACCGCAGGGCATCGCCGAGGCTGGAAAGGGTCGTACTGGTCCAGCTCTTCTCTTGCAACATCATTCGAGCCCCGAGCGACGCGCGGTGCGGGAGCAGGCGGCCGCCGCAGTCCCCTCTCCCGTGCAGGTGTCTGTCTGCGCGCGGCTGCTGGAGGTTCCTCCAACCCCACCATCGACCCCCTCCGGCAGATGGCCGCCCCCCAGCCTCAGCCCACCCCTCACAAAAAATACATAAATTTAAACAAGGCAGGGAAGAAGAAAAAGAAAGAAAGAAAGAAAAAAATCAGGATCATTTCAGAGCGGTACAAATAGGAGGCTCCGCTGGCTGCAGAAGTAACCAGCTGATGCAATTATCCTGGCGGCCGCCAGTAGACCATCTGCCCGGCTCCCGGGTTGCTGTTGTTGCAGCCTCAGCGGGGCTCGCTCCCAGAAGAGCGGGGCCCCCCCCGGCCGGGAGGGAGCCATCTGCCCAGCCCCGGGCTGTTCCTGCCGGGCGCCGCAGGGGCCGGCCCGGGAGCCAGCCCGCTGCCCGACGGCCTCCGGGGCACGGCCACGTGTGGCCGATCACGGCCAGGGCTCAGCGGCCGAAGTGGGCAGCTGTGCTTTATTTGCTACAGGGTATTTGCTCGCTCTCCCTTGCCTCCACACTAACCAGTTGTGGTTTTGGAGCATCTTTGTGCCTGCACGTGTTTAGGGTTTACTTGGTGTGCACGCAGGGAGACGGGGACATCCCCCGTCCTCCAGGGAGGTGTGGGGACAATGAGGAACCAGTGACACCCACCCCGTCCCACAGGGCCGCCCCAAGGCTGCCCCCCACTTGTGTACCCCGTGATTTCTCTGGAGTTTTCCTAGTTTCACTGAGTCTTCTGCAGTGTGTGGAAAGTGCCCTTCATCACTCGGGGGTTGTGCTGGGCATCACCCGGAGCCAGGTTTCAGCAACAACACTGGTCTCACTGACAAGGTTTCCACAAACTTGCCAGGCTCAGACTAAAAGAGGCAAGAAAGGTTGTGGAACTTTTTTGCCCTTTTTAACCGTATCGAGTACATAACACCTACTGCTGCCCCAGGCTCAGTCTCTGAGCATTCATCCGCAGTCAAACAATCCAGGGTGCCCAAGTGAACTGGTTTTCATTCTGAATTTAAGCTTCCAGTCTATAAAAATTTACACTTTTCCACCCCAAAACTAATTGCTATTCAGAAAGGAACAAAGCAGGGAGGGACACAAGGCTGTGCCAACCCATCCCAGTACCTCCCCAACACCAAGTCTCTGGGCACTGAGCACAGCAAATCTTGCCCATATCCAATTTCCTAGGCGGTAATTTCGAGGCTGGTAACTTCAGGAAGGTTGCAACCTAAGGTGCAAAGTGCTTCTCATCCCTTGCCTCCCCTGGCCAATGTCAGCCTCATCCCTCTCCTGCACCTCCCCGCAGCCTGGTGCTTTCCTCTCTAAAGCGAAAGCATCCGACCTGCACTGACAAGGCTGATGAACCCTTCATAAAATAATAACATAATACATGGGTTTAAGTTATCAGACCACATTTACACTTCAGCTTTGATTTAGACAATGCCTGGAAACATGGTCAGTCACACAGATGAGCTATTAATCACTTGAAATGAATAAAGGACAGGGAGCTCTGAACACAACAGGGGCTGGCCCAACCTGTCACCACATCCCCACTCCCATGTGCTGCAACCTTTCCTACAGCTATACCAGTACTGCAAGCATTTGCCTGCATGAGCTGCTCAGTGTTTGCTGAAGCCTTTCCAGCTGATTTCAGTGGTTTCCCCCTGTTCTTTCACCCTGCTGTTGTTTGTAGAGGTTTGGGACCACCGGTACCAGTGACCATCACTCCCTGCCACGGCTAAGGGATGCCAGCTCAGACTGAACCACCACCAAAGAGGACACACACACATACAGATAAGGATGGCCACATAAAACCCTATTTCTGCTGGAAACTAGGCTGAAATGCTGCATGTGACCTCATTATTCAGTGGCTGCATGCAGTGACGTAAGAGGGCCAGTGACAAATCTAAGTCAGGTTATGCTCTGTAATAAACACCATCCTCAGGCTCTCCCATCCTGCACATTTTTCAAGCTCTCTTTCCTTTTCCTTCATACCTCTTCCTAAAATGCAGCTAACAGCAGCGACTGGCAGGGAACCCTGGAAGCAGAGCCGCTGCATCACAGGGAGCCCAGCATGGGGCCAGGCAGGGACCAGAGCAGCATAACAAAGGCAATCCTAGAAGAGGAGTGAAGCATTCCTCACTGTACTCAAAGGAGGCTTATGATTACTGCTTCACTAGCTTATGACAGTGCAAATCTAGGGGTACCCAGTCAAAAATAACTCAAAATTTCATTGGCTATGATTGCAGCCTCAGCCATGGTACAGCACAGTATATAATGCAGAAGTACAGGGAATTGCTCTCAAGTCTCAGGATGTAAATGGTTAACATTGCCCACTAAGTCCTTTTCATGATAAGGATTCAAGGGATAAAGAGGGTGAAAATAACTCAAACTGAAATCTTGTTCTCTTGCAGTGATACAGGCTGCTATTAAGAGCATAAAGGAGTTGAGAGATTGACGAATTCTTCCTTACAAGGAAAAACAATAGTTCTGATACCACAGAAAAACTTGTAGTGCTTCCTCTCTAAGAAGGAAATTCTTCTAAGGCTTTGTTGGCACTGTCCCTGTACTCCCTTCACTCAGCGGTTTTTGTCCTTGGGCCCATGCTGGCAGATGGGCCAGGCAGGAGGACCCCAGCAAAGGGCAATGTCACCAGCTCCTGCTTACCCATCAGTGCCCAGGCTGGGCAAGGTGCCTCTGCAGCACCCACAGACCACAGGGGCCAAGACTAGGGTGGCAATTAATTTTATTGCACAGATTGGAATAAAAAGCTATTTTAAGACTTTTATATGCCGTCAAATAATGTTCTTATCGGTGTAGTTACCAAGCGCAAAATAAATAAGAGCTCTGTAATTTCTAAAACACAATACTTTTTTTTTTTCCAGAACGGTGGAAGCGTGAAGAATGTAAAAACCAAAACAAACGGGTATATTTCTTGTGGGATCCGCACTACAGATGAAATGCAAAGCAAGTCTCCCTCTCCCTAGAGGGTCTTTTTTCAAGAGTGAGAATAATAATAATGTAGTAATAATAAGCACTTATATAGTGCTTTACATTTTCAAAGCGCTGTGTAAACATCAACTAATGGGACATGGTAGAATAAGTGGTGTCTAAAATGAGCTTATGTACTGCATTAGATTTTTCTACAAAGTGGCTGGGACTGTTTTTAAAATCAAATTCCCCTATATATTGATACTTGTGCAAATGGATTTTCTTTAAGGAAGCACAACAAAAACATTTTTGTATTAGTTATACTCCACAACCTGCATATTTCCAAATTCTGGCTCAAAGCAAATTGTTCAGTTTCATGGACACAAAACACACTTTGTTTTGTAAGAATAGGTGTGCTAACTAACTCTTTCAGATGATATATCAGTACACTTACAAGCACATGCCAGTGTTTTCCAAGAGAAAGTCACACACAAGTTAAGAAGTATTTAATCAAAGGAAGTTTTGAAGAGAGAAACTAATAAATACAGAGAGCTGTTACTATTGCTGCCTTGGGACAGAAGAGCAAGGCAACCAGTGCCATCTCAGTAAAAGATTGTCTGGCAAGGACAAAAGTCCCTATACTGCAGCTCTAAAGGAAGCATCACTTTCTAGTTTTATCCTGTTAATTCTATTCTATAAAGCATCTTCTAGATTAGGGAAGATGAAACAATCACAAAACAAACTCAAATATGTCCTGAACTTTAACATTGGTGTTCCCTTTCACTTTTACCTATCCAGCATCTCACAGCATTTAATAAATTCACTCTGCTCTCCAAGCGACAAATATTATACCCTCTTTGCATACAACCAAGATGGAAAATATGGAGGGGGGGATATTAAAGTGACATATGCACATTCATCAAGGAGCTGTGGCAGAGGCAAAACAGAAGGCAGGAGGGGAGAAATCCGACTCAGTCTCCTCTAACAGCCTGGAGTATCTTACTATTTTGCAAACTTCTCATTCTTTATTATCAATAATTCGCTTTATAGCAAACCTAGGTGCTTCTGTCACAAGCCACAGCCCAGCATGCTACGGCCGTGTAAGCACAGAATAAAAAAGCTACACAAGACTGAAGTGATTGAGGAATTCTTTTTCTCCTCTGACATTCTCAAGCTAGGAATCAAACGCAAGTCAAAAACGGCATGCTGAATATATCTACCTTTAGGCATGCGCTTAACTGTAAGTATATGAGTAATCCCAATGGTTTCAGTTTTGGGGATTTTAATAGTTGTATGGTTTTCATAACTACAGGAAAAACCCTTTCCAACAAACTGCCAGTGTGACTCCCTGTTGTACTACACCACAATTACTGGAACATATTTGGTATTTCTCAAGAGGTTCAGATAATGAAGAATCCTCCAAATTTTCTATTAGCCCAAACTTAGGAATTCTGCATCAGGGAGTTAACAGCAGAACAGACAATGTATGTTAGGTATTGCGAAAGAGACAGAGAGACAGAAATATTTATAAAATTTGTTTGTTTGTTTGTTTTAAAAAAAAAAAGTAGGGTTGTTTCAGAGCCCAGACTGCAGCACAACCAATGCTATTGCGCAAGCACAATGAGTTATTTAAAGATCTTACTCTTTTTTATTCCTTTATGAGACATTTCTTCATATTTTCACACCACAATGTTTTCCCAAGTCTGAACAAGATTAATAATAAATAGGAAAACACACAAGAAACCATCCTATTTTATTCTTTGATGTGCTATTGGTTTAGCATTGAATAGCAAGCTTCTACTAAAAAAAAAAAAAAACACCCCACACATCAGTGGTTACACTTACAAGGAAATATTTTTAAAAAGCGAGAAAAGGTACAATGTTGTGGTTGCTTCAGGGGTTTTGTTTGGGTTTCTTTTTTTTAACTTGGCAAACAGCCGATTCTTTTACTTCCTATGACTAAAAATAAGCAAACAAGAGGGGGAAGAAGGAGGGAGAAAAGAGAAAAAAAAAAAAGAAAGGAAAAAAAAAGATAGCCCTTCCCAGTAGGGAAAGCCATCAAAATTTGCCACATCAGAAATAATCTAAATAAGAATGCAAACGAGCTCAAGCCACTGCTGCAACACTAAAGGCCGGGCTGGCCACTAGCTGGGTGGGCCCAAGGACACTGGGTGTTTTAGGCAGCAGAAGCTTTGTCCTTTGCAAAGTCACTGCTATGTTTCAACTCCAGAAATGCGAGTCAGCCTATACATGAGGTTATGGGACAGAGTGGTGTTTGAGTCAACCACAGTCAAAATTCACCCATAAGAAAAAAGCCTGTATAAAGTAGCAAAAAGAGCTGGGATTTCCCATTGTATCTCTCATCATCCAAGCATGGGAGACAGTCCAGCCTCTCTCAAAGCACTGGCTGGCATTTCAGTACCAGGACTAGCAGGAGCACCCACTTAGTGATGTCCCCATGGTGACACAGCCTATGGTGCAAGCTAGAGGCAGAATAACAAATCTCCCTTTTTCTTGAGACACATAATCTAATTTCTTAGTGGCATTATTTCCACTAAGTTACAATACAGAATAAAATTGTTCTCTAGCAACACTGCCTCATGAAAGGCTGCTGCCAGCAACTTCCACCAGCACAGGAGCAGTAAACAATGCTGGCCAATCTCTGGGTGCCTTCTTCCCAGCTCTCACTCACTCTCTCTGCTTCACATTGCTTTTGAAGTATGGCTGGCTGCTTGGCTGGGATCCCCATCCAGAAGGGCATGAAGAGCAGCACCAAGCTGCCGCAGCAGGACACCACAGAGTGCTCCACAGCTCACACCTCCGCTGGGACACACGATTCTCGTGGGAACAGGAGACAGCAGCAAGCACTTGTGCAACTTGAGTCTATTCTTCAAGACTTCTAGTGAACTTCTTCAGGCTGTGCTCATGTGAGTTTGCATCCTTCGCTCCACCAGATTGAAGCACTTCAACACCAGTTGTTTCTTGGACACATCTGCAGGGGTTTCATGACCTGCCCATCAGTCCACTGAAGATGTGCACACACCCCCACATCCCACGTGAGCAGCCACAGTCCAGCCTCCCCAGCAGATGCTCTTCTCAGAAAGGTTTGATCCAAACTGATGGCATTCAAACAATGCCAAGGAGGATTACCCTGCTTGCCCTGCACCAACACACACCAGACACATCCATGGCCAGTTGAGAGCTACAGGGCTACTTTTCTGCTAGGCTGGTAGGTAAAGTCAGTGCTTTACTAGGTAGGCAGCAGGACAAGGAGCCAGAAACAAAGGGAGGGCAACACCCATTGGATCAGCCCTCACCTGTGCAGCAGTGGGCACAGCCACAGGACTGTGCTGGGTAGCCAGGAGGCAAAAACCCAGAATTTCACAGCCTGAGCACAAGGTAACAGCAGCCCTGAACCAAACAGGTTCATCTCCATGCTCCCTTCCAGAGCAGTGAGGTTTAACATATGCCAGTTCACAGACTGCACTTAAGCCAGGGTCTGGTACATGTTTTTCCAATGTGGCAACATTGAACTAAGAAAAAAAAAATCTTCAGAAGAAAACAAACCTGTTGGGATGTGCCAATAAAAGAAAATTGAGTTAAGCCAGCAGTAGACAGTAAGAAAGACAGAAGAGCAGATAAATACCTTCTAATAAGAGCACCAACGGCCTTCAGCTTCCCAAAACAGCAGGACAATTCCACCATGTCTCCTCCTCGCCATCACCTCAGCAGGTCCCACCGCAAGCTGAGCAGTGGCTGAGACTGGACTCTGGGAACACAACCCTGCAGGCAGGCCATGTCCTGTCCCTTCCTCCACTGCCTGCTTCCCTCCCCAAAGGAACAACTGACCTGGGGAGCTCTGATAACGTGCTCTGAGGTTGTGGTTTTGTTCTCCATAACTGCAAGAAGCAAAACCAGCAGAGATTCAAGAAGAAAAACCAGTAAAGAGGCTTCTACCTGGGGAGGAAAACCTACATATAGACATTCCCTCAAAGCAAAACACTCTCAAGCTTCCTAAGCTCCAAGATAGGAGAGATGCTGTGGGAAGGGAAGCAAAGCAGCTAAAGGGGCTCCACTGACTTTTTCAAAGTTCTTGATTTCTACCTCAACATCAGCTTTCGTTAGGTGGTCTGAGGTTTGCTAGGAGACAAGCTGCATTTGTCAGCTGGGATACCGGACATCCCCAGTGCTCCCATAGTGGAAGAGACAATAGGATGTGCAGCCAGACAAGAGACTATTCTCCGAGATAAAATCTGTAGAACCAATATTGCATTTTTTAAACATTAATTTAAAGGGAGTTTTCCAACAGCACTGAGCAATAGCACAAAGAAACAATTTTGCTCCCTTTTTCCTCAACATTGCCGGACAGAAAGCTTCGAGCAGCCCTGCTCTGAAGGCAGCCAGGACCTCCCAAGCCACTGGATACAACAGTTTCTCTACCTGCCTTTTTGTTTGCTCAGGTTTTGCACTACATTGGTTTTGCTCATGCCAATCAGACAGCAGCAGGTTTCAAGCCACCCGTCTGATGTCTTCAGCTGCGCCACTGACAGCTACGACACGCAAAACATTTCTTGGATGGCCGTGTGTGGGGATACAGAAACCTCATTTACAGCTTGGCATCTCAAGGAGGACAGGGTGGTTCACCAGCAGGTGACAAATTAAAAGCTCATTTTTCTATGCATTTTCTTTGGAGCTACATTTTCAATACAGACCCACTGGCAAGGAAGAAAAATCATAGCAGAGATACCTCTTTATGAAAATACGCATTCAGTCTTTGGGTGAATTCCTGGTGTATGTCAGAGCACCCCGCAAACCCCACTTGCCCCAGATCTGCCTGCATGCCACTTAACAGCTCCACCACTGAAGCAGCATCCTTCTGCCAACTGCAGGGTTTTTTGTCCCCACAGGTCTCTAGAGCAGCAGCTCCTGCTGCAGCCAGGGACACCCGGCTGCGCAGCCTGGCAGCTCTGCAGGCAGGGCTCTGCAGGCAAGGCCCAGCAGCTCCCCGCTCCGCAGCCCCTCGGTGTGCTGGAAACCAGTCACACCACAACTCTGCCAAGCATCTCTCAGGGGTGGTTTCATTATGGGTTTTTTTTCCCAGACCCTCACGTTTAAGTTCAGATTTATTACTGAATTTACCTATATCAAGAAGAATAAAACCAGAAGCTTTCTGCTGAGTATTTATTTAAGACCAAAAATAGTAATTAAGTAAATTAAAAAAATAAACGAAATGGGAGCTTTAAAACAACTCTCACTTATCAAGCAAGAAAGAAATTAGGAAAGGAAACATCCTTGAAATGAAAGGAATCAAATCAGTGGACTCATACATGAGCATTAGACGAGACTCGGTACAAGACCTGAAGACAAGCAGTCACAGTTTCATTTTAAAATGGCTCATAATATATTGTACCATTCTCCTAGACTGAAAGTACTTCATCTTTTTAAAAAAAATCATTTCAAGATAACAACTTTCTCACCCAGAGTTGCCTACTACATCCTCACAAAGTATCACTCCCAGAAACACATTATTTTTGCCATATAAAGCTAGCATAAATATAAAAAAGGTGCAATTCACACACAGCCTTCCTTCTCTACTTTTCCATCCCAGTATTTTCAACACTCTGCCACATCCCATATGCCCTCTGGGGGAACAGTCTGGTCAGTAAAAGCAAAGAAATTATGAAGGGCAAGGCATGCCATTTTCCTAGAAATAAAGGAGGCCACAAACAAATTAATCGACTAAAATGCATCCACAGAATTCAGCAATAAATAATATGCAAGCTTGGCATTACTATGTAATTCAGTATACCTTTACCCATGTGAGTAATCTAATGAAGCAAGAGAAATTTGAGTAAGAGCTTGATTAAGTAAATTAAAGCAAAGCTGCATTTACCTATCAAGCAAAATAGCCAGAGGGCTGCTGCTTTTTTCAGAGCAGAAGGCAGGCTTATGCATCAGAAAAACTTCCTTGCACTTTGCAACCACATTAGTTGGTCTAACAAAAGATGCTACCTATTCCTCTCGACTTCCTTCATGTACTTGTGAACACACACCATATATTATATGTATTTACATGCATTCACATAAGTGTTGAACGCCTGCTTTTTCCAGTTACCACCCTGACCTCCTCTTCCCTCCAAAACCCTGAACAACTAGAAGCCTTCACAGGCCACGTTCAGATGCTGTCATGATCATAAAATAGTTGAAGCTTACAGAATTTGTGACCGCGATCACAGTTGTCCTCAAATTTCTCTATATTAAACAGAATACAACTATAAACCACAACGAGTATACTCCTCCAGACGGGAAAGCACTGTCACTATCAATTAAGAGCAGAAAAGCTACTTTGTTTAGGTGTTTTACATTTCTAATGTTTTCTTTTCTGGTTATGCTTAATCATACCCTTTTCCAGGGAGCTGGAGTCACTTTTCAGATCTGTTCCTTCTCTCAATCTTTAGAAGTTAAACATAACATAGATGCAGCTCCAGCTAAGTAAACCTCTGTGTCAAAGCTTTGCAACTAATCGTTAGGCACACTCCATACTCAAATGCCAGCAACAGATTTCCTGGTTTCCCCATCTCATTTCCATCTTCCTCTGCTTAGCACTTCTGCTTCCACAACTATTAAGTTCTTCCTTCTAGCATGTGTTTTCTCTACCTCCTTCTAGTTTTCCAGTTTTGGGGACAGGAGATTGGAAGGATGCAGAACCACAGTCAATCTTGCTCACATAAATCTGTACCTGCTTACGTTAACAGATGTTAAGCACAACCCAGATCTCTTGGGTTTCCCACAGTGCCATCAGGGAGCTCCCACAGCACTGCTACATTCTCTGCACCTTGAGCCCTCCCACTGCTCTCCTAAAAATCCCTCCAGCAGCAATCTCACAGAGCTAGCAGAAAAAGCAGGAAATGCTCTCTGCAACCTTGGATGCCAAGTGACTATTCTTATCAAATCTCTTTGCTTTGCTTGCTCTTTCAATTGCAATGCAAGAAATTAGAATAATTAGAAAATCCCATGCCCACTAAGGTCAATAAGAAACACTATCACCAAAACAAGACAGAGGTTTTACTCCATGGCTGATACAAGCCTAGGGCTACTCACTGTCCTCCAACACCAACAGGACTCTTGACTAGTTCTCCAGCCAATTCAGGGAACCTGGACTTAAACTGTTGGCTTACATTTAAGCATCTAATCCAGCTCCAATTAGCATCAAAAGGAAAAATTATACTGACCCTAAAACCTGCAGAAGTAGATGCTAGATGCTCACCCAGTAAAGGACTTCATCTCTACATTGCACCAAACACCCTCTTTTTCAAAGGACACAAGAAGTCTGTCTTTATTGTCTTCATTACCATGTAGTTCACCACCATGGGAAGCAAGTTCCAGCAATCACCAGGCAGAGTCTTGGCTAGCCTGCCCCAATGGTAACCCAGAAAAACCTCCCCTCAGCCAGGTGAGGATCATCAAGAAATGAGCAGAGCTACTAATTTAAGTACCAGTCCTGTTGGCAGTTTCCTGGAGCCTCCCCCCAACTTTAAGTTACCTGTAGGTAAATGTTACGTAGATCCAGTAAAGAGCTTTTGTGAGTCTGGTCAATGGAGTGGTTAAACTTGTACAGTCAGCAGACAACCAAGGGAGACATATATTTTAATGGTAGATGTGGAAACAAAGGAATTTTGATTAGCCTTGGGACTGGAGGGGGTAAAAATACTGGTTTAGCATTTTCCCAGGATATGCATATTAAGAACTTGTCTTTTTGCCCTCTGTGTAATTTTTTTAATATTTGGAAAGCAGAATTAGGCCACATTTGACCAAACCTCCAGAGCCTAGCAGGAGCCAACACAGACTGGAGCTCAGTGATTTGATAACTCTTGTACTTTTACTCATAACGGGATTTCACTAGTGAGCAACGCATTTTCTGTAGCACTAACAGGCTTAAACAAACCGCTTCTCTACAAGCCGGGACCTTTCCTTCTGCTTCATTTTAAAACCTGAACACATTGTTTACTTTCTCTAATATGAACTGGAAATGACTTCTGCGCAAAGGAACTCCAACTGTTACACTTCTGAAGCAGCCTTCATTACCAGTACCAGACTCAAGGAGAACGTGACTGTGGGTGATGCTACAAAGAGAGCTGAGATCAACTCCACTAGAAATTGCCCAGGAGAACACACAGGTAGGGTGGGTTTAAATGAGACCACGATTGAGATTATTGCACGCCCAGCATACCCAAGTGAGCCCTTCAGGTCTCCTGAGTGGCCTTTATCCGACAAATGAAACACTCCTCTGCCACAAAGGCTGCCTTACATTTGTACTTGCCACTCCGCTGCGGTAGCAGTAAGTCCTTTACTGTTTGTTCAGCTCTTGAAAGTCCTGTAAAGCATTCACCTGTCACACTGCACAAACTGAGCCCTTTGAAATGAAAATCTAATAGTAAATGTGTTAGTCAACGGCTGCTGCTGCAACAAGCGTGCCCGACACCAGCCCGAGCCTTCAGGCAGGTAATTCAC
Source organism: Leptosomus discolor (assembly GCF_034619465.1). Classification (NCBI taxonomy): domain Eukaryota; kingdom Metazoa; phylum Chordata; class Aves; order Leptosomiformes; family Leptosomidae; genus Leptosomus; species Leptosomus discolor. The sequence continues at coordinate 46,115,803 of NC_141398.1, read as the reverse complement.
TTCAACACGAGACTGGCGAACAACAGTATGTTTTATTTAATTAGGATAAACAGAAGAGATAAACCTCACAGCAGGACGGGTAATGACAACATTTCAAAAATAATTCATGCCCAGGTAACAAAAGGGCAAATTTCAATTACATAAAAAGCTAAAAAGTTGACTTAATACATCCAAGGGGGAAAAGAAAAAAAATTTAATAATTGTACTGCATATGATTAACAAGTGGCATTTACAAGCTCTGCAAATTGGTCTTTCTGTTGCCTAATCTGTGGCTAGAAAGGAAAACGTTTTCTTTCTAAGCAAATGCAAACAATATAATGAAGCTACTTATCGCTAGATTCAGATGGGTATTGCAGTGCTATCCGAAATAAGTCATACAGTGGAAAGCTAATGCCATACACCAATTCACTGTACCGCAACGAGATTTGTGAGCCCGTTCCGAACGGCATCACCCAGTTTCCAACCCCATTGGGTCCTTTTGTTTGCATTTTAGAAAACAAACCATTGCAAGAGGTCGAAGCTTGAGCCTTCTGTAGCTGGAAATGTCACAAGAGACCATTTAGTCTCTGCACATCCTTCTACTCCCTAGAATAAAGCGACTCCGATAAACCATCATAATTCACTGCTGCACATATATATACATCTAGGTGTTGTCAAGAAGATGTAGTACTTAAAACTCACATCACCTTATTTGTCTCAGAGAACAAGGAATCAGCTTCTCTGCATTTACTAATGGACATCAGGAAAGCAAATGCACAACAATCTAGTGGGCTCTAAAAGTATGTTAAATAAATGCACGTGCTACAGAGAGCTTGGAGCCGGTCCTCACTTGGCTCCAGCTCCCACCTGCACCCTCCAGAGTCCACGTCCACCAACGCACACACCAGAATCAGACCCTCCCCTCCACCACCATTTGTCAGTCAAGATTTAGCAGGAGTCTGTAATAGGTTTTATATTATTAGTATTTCATTACTCCAGCACATTTACTAGGATACAAGGGAACATAATAGCCATCCTTTTTCAGAGGCATTTAAGGAGAATACTGATGGAGTGATGAGGGGTTGATGTAGGCGTTTTTATAAGACAGTTCAATTATTGTCGGTAATTAATAATCTTTTGTTTAAAAGAATATTATAATACATGAAGAAATTTATTATCTTTTAGAGATTGCAGGCTAACACATGAGACCAAGAGATTATTTTTAAAAAAAAAATTGGTTTGCATTTTTCAAATGTTGTAATGGACTAAAACCGATTTCACAAGTTGGAATTGGAAGATACAAATGAACTAGCTTAGTAAAAATACCAAGTAAACAATTAAGAGCACATTTATCAAAATAGAAGCAAATACTAATTCTACAGTATGAGAAAGCATCATCATTCACAGAACCAGCAGTTGAGGCAGGTTTTTTAAAACATTCACTATAATAACTGATCACTGCGTGCCACCCCAAGCACTTGGCTTGGTTAATTTAACCAGGCTGAAACCACTTACCCGGGTTTAACCTAAAAGTTCATTTGGCACCAAACGATAGATAAAACCAAGCCAAAGCCCCATCTATGATAAGACAATTTGTATTTACACAAGCTTAACGCATCTACAAAACATCATTTTTATACCCAATTCAGAGGATGGCATGAACATCTGCTTTCACTTCAAGACATTAATTTTCAATTATTGAAGAAAAACAAAATAAATCCTGACAAATTACTGGTAACTGTGGAATCTTTTGTTACTCTATTAGTTTATAATAGTAATTTAGAAATCCTACAATTAACATCCTAACAAGAGCTCTCTGATTATTTTTTTGCACGTGTCATCTGAAGCAATTCAGCAGTGAATGATGTTCTTTAACTTGCACTGATTGTACACAAATATTTTTGAAGAAAAAAAATAGGAGGGGTTCTCCGAGAGCCACTAACATCACATGGTTTTTCATCGATGGCTTTAGACGTAGTATCACTAAAAATATGAGATTTCTATTTTTCTCTCCGTTCATATTTAAACATTTTGCATTACCTTTCTCACTTTTCAATTTTTGGCCACATTTATTCGTTACATTCACCGAGACCAATGGGAACAGGCCACAATTAAAAGGTGTTTGCACACAGGCAGGAGTTTCAATCCGTAAAACCAGTTAAATACCACCCAGATCCCATCCAGGAAAGCGTACCAGAGGGAGAGAAAGGCAGGAAAATGGGACTTGTGGAGTTCAGGGGAGAACGTTGCTAGGCTTGTAGCAAAATACACAGGCAAAAATTAAAAACTGCAGGCTAATCCCTGAAGGCAGTGCTTGGTATACTGCACGGATTCAAACGCTCTCAGGGCACCAGCCCCGCAATGAAACACCAACATCTCCAATTATTCCTAATCCCCCAAAAGCTACACTTGATAAAGAACAATCAAGAGCATAATCTTATTTGATATGAGTTTTATAAATTTTAGCTGCTGCTTTCACTGTATCAATAAAATTCCACCGAAACTTGAATGAACTGTAAAATTAAAGGATAATCGCACAAGTCTTGTATTTGGCAATTATGATTATACTTGTCAAAATTTAATTTGTAGAATGTACTGTTCCAGTACCTTCAGGTTCTTCTCTATCAACTGGGAAAAAAAGAAAATTATATCTTTAAGACAAGTATGAAAGACATTGTTACTTCCACAGTCAACTCTGTAACTGAGCTCCGACATTGTATAATTGACTTTGCAAGCAGAACAACAGCAATATAACAAAGAAAATGTCAGTGTTTTCACAGCGCTAATCTATAGCACTAGGAGGGCCTCCTGCTGTCAGCCAGAGCTGACAATACAATAGCTTTCAAAGGGATATTACCATCACGCTTTTATTCTTGACATCAATCAAGACAAAGAGAATCCTTTTCACAAGACATTCAAAATCGAACCTTTGTATGAGCAGATAGGTAAAACAGCATTCCTTTAAAGAAGATCATTCATAGCAATCAACTAATTGGAACTCAGCAAATGGTTGAAGTATTTTTATTTACTTTGCAGATAACGAAGTAGTGAGCAACCCCCCTTTTCCCTTCTTGACTGACACAAATGAGGCAGGTAGGGTGTGAATCAAAAGTTTCTATCAGCATTTTTTGCCAACTGAAAGCAAAAAAATGACAGCAATTCTGCAACTTCAAGTAGGATAACAAATCTAGACTTAATTAGTGCATCCTTTTGCAAAACAGTTTGATTACCGACTAGCACATTTATGCACAAAATACCCTTGCAAGCTGACAGCAATTTGCAGAACTGTCAAATTCAGCAACCAAAGTGCATCTGATGCTTAAAACCTCATGCCAAGGCAAGCCCTGGCCCCACAAATTGCAGTCGAGTAATTCCTCAATTACAATTACACAGGAGTGGAAACCTACAAGTTACTGTTACCAGCATCTCAGCACTTCACTTTACAGAACTGCTTCCAAAAGTCCCACGTTGCAGCATAAGAATCTCCAGTTTAATCAACAGGAATGATGCATGCTTGCCAGCCTCAGCCCCACAGCAGACCAGGTACCAACCACTCCCCAAAGCCAGCAGCACAGAGCAAACTTTTAAGGACATTAGTGTTGACATCACTCCTCATCACTTGTAACAAGGGACAGGCGTGTGTTTTGATGTTCACAACTGTGTTATGGTTTTGGGGTTCAGGACCACGTGGCTCTAATGACACTGAGCAAGATATAACTCTTCCTCACAGACAACTGAAAAAGCCCTTGGCAGATAAGGTTTTACTGGCAGTAGGGCAGAAGAAGGGTCTGTGCCGAGGAAAATTACTTTTCATGGGCTTCATCTGTGAAGTAAAGCTTCAGAACAGGCCAGTGTTTCACTCCATCACTGCAACCACCACGCTGTCACCAAGGCATTTATTTTGTAAGCCAACAAAGACTCAACCCCTCCTACTTTTACTCTGTCCTCATTGATCTGAAACAACCTTCCTTTAAGCCACGAACTTTCTCCCCAACCACCAGCTCTGAGGTTAATATCTTCAAGTTTGCACAAACTAATGGTCAAAACAAATCAGTATATTGTATTGCAAATCATAAATCCCACATCAGGGGACAGTCCACAGCTATGCTGGAGTTACAGCTGTAGGAATTACAGCAAGTTTCTGCCAGGCTGAACCTGAGACCTGATAATACAGCACAGGGGCCACCTGACCTGCAGATGTGCTGGCATCCAGTTTTGGTTTGCAATCACTTAATTTTAAATAACATGCATCTAAGAGTTGTCAACATTTGATACTTCTGTCAAAGTCAGTCACTCCTTTAAAGTCAGCATCGCTCCCAGTTAAATGTGCAGACAAGTTGCCATTTTGCCCTTTCATGACAGGCACACACCGATTCATTCTATTTTAGTGTGTAATCTTTCTGAATGAAAAAGGATGCACAAATCTCAGTAGTGGTTAATAATAGCAAAGCTGCTATACAAGTGAAATAAATATACAGAAAAGAGAAAAATGGTAAAATATTTTAAGTCCTAAATGCTACACACATATCCACATAATTTATGCTTGTTTTCTTCTCAGTTGAATTGGGAAACCTGTGACCTCAGAGTGCCTTTATTTATTACATCTCAATTATTTCCATGGAAACGTGTACTGTGGCAATCTACTGAGTTGCCAGCTCCCTAGACCACAAAATGTATATGACGGACTTTTTAAAGCAGATGATATGGATGAATATAAAGGAGGAAATTCTTTACGCTACATACACGTCTGAGTTGTTTCCTATTATCCAAAATTTCACCTAGATTCAGCTCATTCCTTAGACTCCCTGTTAGGCACATCATGCTAAGACCTGTAATTTACAGCCAGTTTAGGGTGAAGCTGAAAACACATTTTTTTGTGCCTAGAGACTACAGAAATATTTAGAACCTTTAAAAACTGGGCTTCACCCAGCTCACTGTTGCAAAGATGTTCTAGATATTTCTATATTACAGAGATAATGATTCTTAGCTATGACTTGCCAGTACTTGCTTCAATTCATAAAAATGCTCTTGTAAATAGTGATCAGTTCTGTATTAGAATTAAGGCCAACATTTCATTATGAAGATCAACCCCTTGCAAGACATACTGATGCCTGAAAAGTAATGAGGTAGAAAACAAATGATTAATAAACGGTAAATGCCTAACGTTAGTATGGCACGAGATGTCGATGTTTACTAACTGAGCTTCTAGAGCAAACACAGTTTTCACTGGCATAGAACTATTTCCTGAATATTAAATGTGACACTTTAGTACAGGAAAATATTTTAAACGCCAGAGGCCTGGCCACTAAACGTGATCCCCTCATGCAAGGGAAGTCACGACCCAAGGCCTGCACCTCTGTTCTCAGACTGCGATCCTTTTAGTTTCAAACAACATATTTCAGAGCATCCCCTAGAAATAGCCCTAGCTCTGCCCTTTCTTCTGCCCACGGACCGTAACATTCATCTACCAATTACTGAAGTAGCTCCTTTAGCAGAGATTGTCCGGGATTGCAGAGGGTCACAATGCCACGCTGCAAACCTGCCGACAGCACAATGCTAAAAGGTACTGGGGGAAAAGTGATTAAGGGTTTTGTATAAAGATGAAGGACTGACTTTACAAAAACTTCATAAACATTTGAAGCACATACAACTTACATTGCAATCGTCTGTTAAACAGTGGATATTTCAGAAATAATATAAAATGGCCCTGGATAGGGTTTCTGTTCATCCTTTAGCTGGTCGATTAACTGCATGTTAATTTTGTCCACCCATAAGTTATTTGATTACAAACACTTTAGACTTTTTGCTTCATCTTTTGGGCATCCGAAGTTATGATCCTTTTGTGCCTCTACAACAAAGCCCCCGGACCACTGAGTTTGCGACTTCTGCTTTGTGCAGAGGACAATAAAACCTTACCCAACATCAGCTAACCTCCTCGTGGCTGGGAGCGAAAGGCTTCGGAAATCACGCCTTCCCCTCTCGCACCCATTCACTTAAAAGTCAAAAAGCTGGCAAGGCGTTCAATACGGCGCGGGGCTGGTCCCAGCCCTCCCTTTACGTTTCGCTAGCAGCTGTTTTCTTACAGAGGTAAACAGGACGTTTTAAACACCCTTTCGCTGTGGATGGGGAAGAATACGTGAAGTTTAATGTTCAAGCTTTATTAATGCAGCTCTTACTAGATTGGGCTGTTGTTTCTTCAAGCCCAAGCAAGTTTTCAACCCATAACTATCAAATCGGTTTTAATTCTCCCCTTCTTTCACCACCCTTACGCGCATTGGACAGCGGGAGGAAACAGACGCCGCTACTATTCCCTGTCATAAAGAAACACTAAATTTCAAGCTAACCGGCTAAAACACAAGCGTGCTCCATTCCTCCCTTCCCCAGCCCACTGACGCGCCACCGCGCCCGAGCATCACCGCGAAACTTTCCTCCCTCCCCGCCTCAACGGTGCTACCGGCTTTTTTCAGCAATTATCGCGACACGTGTCGCCAGCGAGTCTCGGCCGGCACCGCGGTACCCACACGATACACACACACCACCACCCCCCCGGAACGGACGGCGGGCGGGCGGGCTTCCCACGCGGGGCATCGCCCCACGTGGGGAGCCCGCCCGCCCGCCGTCCGTTCCGAGGCGGGGGGGGGGGGGGCTCCGCCACCACCGGCCCGTACCGGGGGGGGGGGGGGGGGGGGGGGGATTTGCAATCCCCGCCAAGCCGGGACCCGGTCCTGATTGGCCGCGTCGCGGCGGCGGAGGCGGCGGCGGCGGCTGCCCGGGGCCGGGCGGCGGCGGCGGAGGATGCCTTACCTTTCACCGAGCGGGGCTTGGCTTGCTTCCTCCTGGACATGTCCGGGCGCCGTGGCTCGTCCTCCTCCTCCTCGTCTTCCTCCCGTCCCTGCCTTCCCTTCCTCTCCCTGCTTTCTCTTTTCCCCCCCACCCTCCCCCCACCTCCAAACTTTGCGAGGCGAAGCGGCAGCAGCAGCAGCGAAATCGATTATTTGATTTTCTCACTTCTTTTGCCTGTTGCAATGCGGCAAGTTCAACTCCTTTTTCCACCCCCTCGGGCACGTTCCCCCCGGGGAAAAAAAAAAAAAAAAAAAAAATAAAATCACACGAGCAACAGTTGCAGTATTTTTTTTCCTGTTTTTTTTTTTTTCCTTACCCCCCCTTGGATGTGCAAATACTACCGATGCAAAGAGCCCGGCCCGCGCCCCCACCCGCCTTTTTGTTCTCTTTAAAGTTTGCAGGCGCCCTGCGGCTCTCAGTCCGGCTCGCACTTTCGGAATAATAATAAAAAAAAAAAAAAAAAAAAAAGAAAAGAAAGGAAAAAAAAAAGCGGAGCCCTGCGCGGGGTCCCTGGGTTTGGGGTGGGGGAGGGCGCGCGGGGAGAATTAAGTGTCTAAACCCACGACGAGCACCGGCCCCGGCAATCCGGGGCGCTCCAGGGGTGCGACCTTGTTGCGATTTTCCTAAATCCTCCCCCGGCCGCGCTCGGCCCCCTCCCTCCCTCTCTGTCCGCTCGCCCCCGGCTGCCTCTGCCTTCCTCGCCCCCGCCGCTGGCCGGGGAGGGCGACGAGTCCTTTTTTATGCTGGCCGCGGGGGCCGAGGGGCGGCCGCCCCGTGTCCCCGGCGCGGCGCGGCCGGCCGTGCGCGGCGCGGAGCTGGGCGGGCGGGCGGGTGGGCTCCCCGCGGCCGGCCGCGCTCGCCGCCGCCTTCCCCTGCACGCACGCACTTCGCGGAACAAGGTAAGTGCTTCTTTGCATCGATGCCGGGGCCGCTAGCTGCCTCCATGGGTTATTCGCTGGAAGGTGGCACCGCTCCTGCCTTCATAGCTGCCGCTGCTGCCGCTGCTGCCCTGGGTTTTTATTTTCTTTAGCTCTCGCCAGCCTCCCTCTCTTTTCTTTGTCCTGGCTCCTTTTCCTCCTCCTGATCTTGCTGCTGGGGCTGCAGTGCAGACACACATAATAAAGCCAGGCTTGGCTGGAAATGTAGCTGAGTCCCAGCAGGAGGATGTGAGGAGTGGAGTCCCGGCGGGGGAGCGCTCTGATCCCGTAGGGAGCCCCGCGCAGCCTGCGCCGATCAGACGGAGAGAGAGCCAACAGCACCGAGCCATGGACGGCCCGGGAAATACAGCGGCCGCCCGCAAAACGCGGACCGCCGCCGCGGACCGGACTCGCCGCCGCCGCGCGGAGTGGCGCGGAGCGGCGCGGAACCGCGCGGAACTTTCCCCCACCCCCCCGCCCGGCCGGCGGTGGCTCCGCGGCCGGTGCCACAGCGCGCAGCCCCCCGTGGAGGCGGGTCGACTTGCCTTTGATCCGCACCGGAGGTAGGGGGGGGTGTGAAGTCTCCCCGCAAACCGACCGGCTCGGCGGCCGCGGGAAAAGTTGTGGGGGTTTTTAAACACATCCCCCCCCCCGCCGCTCGGCTGCTCCTGGAGAGCTGAAAGGGAAGATTTATTTACTTTGCCTTTCCCAACGTGTTAAATTTAGCAGGAGCTGGAGTTGCCTGCACCTCTCTGCTGGGAAGGTTTCTTCTAGAAAAATCCTAAGTGTTTTAAACTTGTTATCCTACGGAGCGCTCGGTGCCAAGTTATGAATGAAATTGCTCAAGATAAATGCTCGAGGAGTTTCTTCTCCCACTCAGACGGGGCTTGATGGTTTCACACAGTTGTTGCTGCCTTGTAGAAAATTCTAATGCTTCGTTTACCGGACCCTGACCAGCACGCGAGTCCCCAAGCGTCCTCTGCCCTGCATGTGATGGGCCTGTGCCATCATCACATCCCAGATGATTGCACACCCAGACATCAAAAGAGAAGGTGTCTTGAATGGAAGGAATACGGGGTGGGTTTTTTTAAGATCCTGTGAAAATAGCCCTGGCAGAAGTGCCCCGATCTGGCCGCCCGGGCCAGGCCCCCAGGCAGCAAGAAGAGTGCAGTGCTGTGCCCAGCTTGCGTGGGCTCGGATCAGACAGAGGGATGCAGGGGACTGTGTGGAGGCACTGCTTTCCTGCTGATGATCTCCACCTGCAAAACATCTTCCTCTTTATTTTTTTCTTTTTTTTTTTTTTCCCCCCCACCAAAAGAAACGCAAACAACTGAGGAATGAGTTTGTCATTTGACCAAGTGAATTCCGTATAGAAGTGTAAAGATTTATCTTAACGCAGCATTGCATTTGAATGGCTGTTTAGTGGTAATTTTCTGGTTTCTTAAGGTTTGACAGAAACTATTTGGTTTATTAATATCATAATAAAGGTTTACAGTTCCCTCCTACTGTACAACTCCAGATTACCACAATAGATGGGACATACAGTAAAAAAAGTGTTTCCTATAACATTGCTATAATCAAGATATACTTCCTCTACATCACTGCCCTAAGTATCAAATCGGGGGTTCAGAAAGGCTAACCCAGGTCAAGGATGGGTTGCTAAAGAACCCATGGCCCCAGTTCTGATCCAATAAAAAAGGGGGATAACTCTAGACAATGGAGATTCACCGCTACAGAACATGATGTGATATCAGTTTCCATAAAGAAATAAGCAGGGTTGACAAGGAAAAAAAATGTTGTGATACTGATATACTGAAAAACATAACCAGGATCATGGTAAATCTGGTCAGCATGACCCTAGACTCATATCCATTCAGCATCAACGTTCGATCAGGAACTGAATTACTACTGTATCCTTGTCTTATTGGAGAGACTTAATCCCCAGGCTATCAAATTGTTTCTGTTCTCTCACTGGCCCAATGAATATTTAATTATTCTTACAAAGCAGAACAGCTTCAGCAGGACAGATTCTCAGCCCAGAATGTGCCGGCGGTTGGGCACTCTCAGAGGAGTTCAGAGACCCAAATTCAAATCCCCGTGCAATCAGGCAAAGAGGGGATTTCAACCTTAGTTTTACACATTCCACTTGGCAAGTAATTCCCAAGCCCTGTTGCCACCCTGAGCCCCTTTGCCATCCAGCCCTCTGCCCCCACATTTTCTATACTTTTTTTTAAAAATAATTTTAAATGCTGCAATTCAGATGAACTGTTTCTACAACTTTTCCCCCTTTTTTTTGATTCATTAATAAAGCTGTAAATTTTCATTTTAAATTATTTTCTTTTACCTTTTCACTTGCCAGAGGGCCAGTGAGAAGATTTACTTGCAAGTCCCTATCTGGTTCAGAGCAGCTGCTGGCAAGATGAGGAGCCCTGGTCTGAGCATCCCAAACCCCTCCCATGAATATGGTTCAAGTTCACTCTCACAGCTGTCGTCAAAGCAGCAGCACCCTTGAAACCACTGCTTTCCATGCTGGCATCTGTTGAAAAATACCCCGTTTATAACAAGAGAGAAAGTGAGCGGGAAGGCAGGTTTGACATTAAAAAAAAATGAAACACATACATAAATATGTCTTTAAATTTAGCACACACATATATAATTATTAATTCATCCCTCTCTATTATCTTCAAACCCAGCAATACACAGACTTCCTCCAGGCCCTGCTCTGTAAGTACATCTCTGTTCCACAGAGTTTTTCAACATGTGCCTAAATGCTTTGCTGCCCTATTGTCACAACACATCATTTGTGTAGCTCCTCCAGATATATGTACAGGGAGTTTATGTGGTTCCCCTAGCCTCTGGTCCCGGAGCCACTCTTGAGCAAAGAAAGCCCCGTAACCCTGCTGAGCCCCCCAGAGAAATGCAGAGTTCACCCATCCAGGCTCTCTTCCCACTGCCAGAACTTAAACTCACATTGTCATTAAAATAGATACATTCCGAGAGCGCTAATAACAAGGGAAGACTTCACAGGCTTTATTAAAATATTTAAGGCAAATGACACCAGCCTGTGTGCTAATTTAATAAAAATACATTTAATAATTTAATTTAATTATGGTAATTTAAGAATGCAATAAAAATACATTTTGAATCTATTATCAATCTTGTTTTCTCACAGATGCCTTTCCTTTTTATTCTGGGGAATTTTAATAAAAGCACAAAGCCGAGAGTGCCAAAGTGCAGAGCTGTTCTCTCCGGGAGAGAACCAAGAGCCCTCCTGCAGCTCTGGATGACGTCCGTGCCTCGTCAGGTCGCTGGGGTGATTTGGATGCTGGATTCTCTGCTTGAAACCCCTTTTGGGGATGTCACTGTCCTATATTCTACATGACACAGCTCCTATACTTTACACAACGCAGCTGCTGGTGAGAGGGAACTGGCACTGAGATGCAGCAGAGACACCCAAGCTCAGCACGGCTTGTCTGAAGATGGGCTTTGCTGGTGGAGGCAACCGACAGCTTCACAGCATCTGCCACATCCTCCATCAAATTTCCCATCCGAGTCCCGTGAGGCTGACACAGAGGCACCGAGCACCGATCCAGGGGCTGTGGTGGGCCCTGCCCCTCCACTTGCTGCCATGCTACTCCTCAGAGACACCAGCGCTTGTACAAATATGCTCCCTTTTCACGTAAGGGAAAACTGATACACGCATTCACTGTTCAGGCCAACTAACTTAAGCAGATGATTTCATTTTGCCCTGCCCTCTTCTGCCACGTGCGTGCACAGTAAACATAATTTTTAAAGTTTTATGACATTTTCAGGAAGGTACTACCCATAGCAATAGTAACAACAAGGTCTTTTCTCTTTGGAAAGTGGTTACACCATCCCGCTCTCTTGGGATATTATTCCATCCACACTGGACAGAGAGTGTCCAGAATATTAGCACTTTGGCTTGAGTTTGCCCAGAACAATTGTGTTTAAGGCAGAGAGTTGACACAGACCGTGTTATCTCATGGCAGCATTATAGGAAATGGATGGTTCGGCCTTACTCTGGGAAATGCAGGCAGGACTACCAGCCTCTCTATAACATATAGATTTATTGGCATTCAATACTGAAAGCAAAACCCTATACATTTCTATATATAGACATAATTATTTCAAAAGTGTTTCAGAATGAGTTTGAAACTGCAAGTTACATAAAAATAGCGCAGTTGTGTAAAGGCAAAAATAAAAACCTCATGAAAGCTGGGATGTTCAACGAGGACTAAGGGAGTTTTAGGCACCCAATGGACCAAGCCTGCTTCGAGAAATCCAGCCTCAGTAAGGACTTAAACTTCCTAAAGATAAAAAGAGGAGTATCCTCAACACATAAAAGGACTGACCCGGTGGACACTAAATGACCAGGCAGCACAGGGAAGCTCATCTTAACTGTGGAGCAGCCAGTAACAGAATCAACCTTAAAGAATCTATCATATGCATAGACCTAATTAAGAGATGCCACATAATATCTAACAGAACATGGCAAAATGCTAATGCCCCAGAAAAACCCATACAGCACATCTGATCGGAGGGTTTATGTGCAGCTAAAAAGACCAGGCGAAATGGGAATTGGCCCGTGCCGAGACCTGGTGTCCACAGCACCTCCACCCTCGCCAGCTCTCGACACGGCAAGAACTGGCCTGGCTGAGGTTTGGCAGAGGTGGGCAAACACCTGAGCATTCTGGAGTGCAAAGGAATACAGGCACATGCACGAAACTATTAAAGGACTGGATTATTTCTTGAAAAGAGAGAATGTTTCCAAAGCACAGGGCACAATGCACTCATTCAGCGGAGTCAAATGTCACAGTGGATACAGCTGCAAGACAGTGTTGCTCTTTATTTACAGTAAAATATGTCAAATAGGGAACACAAAGGCATCGTCGGGATAAACATGGGACTGGAGCACACAAAGGCAGGCGGCATCCACAGCGCATCAGACAACCTGAATAAAAGCCCCAACTACAATACCAGCACAGTTTCTATGGTGTTCTTGAGTTCATGCGTCCGAATGCTTTACATAAATAAATAACTGGCATCCCACGTTTCAGTCATAAGAGAGGACTGACATAGCCTGAAATTTGGGCTACAGAGCAGTAGAAACCAGAGGCACTCCAGAGGGAAGATGTGCACAGAAAGGAAAGCCTTCACATGAAGAGTCATTCGTGTGTCTGCAGGCAGGATCCAGAGCACAGAGTTTACACTTTGTGAAGCTACAGTGGAAAGGGATTGAGAGCACTTATCCAAGAGCACTGAAAAACAAAGGGAAAGTTTCACTGTGAAACATATTTTACTACACACAGGACTACAAGCCTGTTCCATGTGCATTCATGCCATGTGCACCAGCATTACCATTCACACATCTCTAATAAGCATGGTGGTTTAAAATTATTTTTCACCTGCATACAGCACTTACTTCTATCAATCATTTTTCCTTGTGTTAAAAAAGACGTCCCATAGTCTGAAATCAAGGCAGAGTAAGTGGTGCGGTTAGTGACACTTTTTGAAAAATACTATCATACACTGGAGCTGAATTTAGCTCAAATATCACAAAATACCCATCTGTAGAGGAATCGCACACACACACCCCTGCACAGTTACAGGAAAACAATCATTACTGATAATAGTGCTAAAGATATAGGCCATGCAATACCTTACAAATACAAGCAGGTATTTTTCCCTTTCCATAGTTCACCAAGCAAAGTATTCATTTTGGCCTCGGTTCCAATTAGATTCTGCAGGAAACGGTGTGGGAGTCAGGCAGAGGTTCTGCACTTTGTGACAAAACTGCCTTTAGCACAAAGAATTTTCCAGGCTCTGCACCTGCCTTTTGAATATTTATGTAAAGATAACTTATAGCATTATAATGTTACTTAATAACTTACAATGTTTAGTATAAGAAAGTGTGATGAAAGTACCTCTCTGTGATTGACTTATTCTGGGTTCCTTTTGTCCGGACTGGACATGGGTCTGTACTGCTTCTCAAAGGACATGAGGAATAAAAAATACATTCTCAATTTGAATTAGTTAAAAGAGGGTGAAGCCCTGGTGTACGCAAGGTGCTTGATGGCACTGGGCCGAGCTGGCTGATGGAGGTACATCAGGGTCTCTCTCCAGCTGCTGGCTCCAGCACAAGCCCCTGGCCCTCTCCCTCTCCTTGGTGTCAACTCAGCCCTGCCAAGCTCTGAAAAGGCATTTCTGCAATGAGGATGGGTCACTGCATCTCTTTCCTCATGAGAGCAGTTCACTGTGCCCACTGAGACCCCTTCTTAGCAGGGTTGTGATCAAAGAGCTCATTCACTTTATGGGGCTTTGTTACTTGGGTGGAACCTCCCCTCATACTCAACAGGCATCTTCACTGCTGTCTGACCAGCAGCCGTGGCAAAAGACACGATACAGGATTTATGACTCTATTTACATCTCTGCCAGCGTGGCTGACTAGGATAACGTTGAGATACAAAGTCATCTCAAATGGCAAGGGCAGTGCGCAACGCATGGAGAGGCCAGAGGAGAGGAGCGACACAGTGCGAGGGCAGCACCAGGAGCTCAGCAAGGGGCTCCAGGAGCTCCAGATCAAGCCATGGCAGCAGTCTTCGGGGTTAATTCTCCACCAGTACAAAGCCATTTAAGTGCACTCTTTAAGCTGAATGCTGTGTACTTTTACATAACTGAAGGAGAACAAATACTCCATTAGCAGATAATTAGCACTTGGACGCAGAGTACTTATTTAAGGTATTATGGATCACCTCCAGCATTAGGAGTGATTCATGTCCCCCATATATTCAGCCATCCTTGTTTCTTTTTATGATCATAAATATCTGTGCCATGTATCTGTGTAATGTTTATGAGATGTTCAGAATTACACTCTAGAGACAGAAGATTTCTCTTTATCCAGAGAAAAGGTTTAGCAATGTTAATAACAGTGGGCCCATCGCCTTTCCTCACACCTTGCAGTCAAGAAGTTCCATTCAGGCTAGACAGGGATCATCTCTAGAAGTGTAAGGTGGATTTCCAAAGCCGTTAAGCCTGGTCCCAGCAGGGTATTAGGAAGTGCTGGGAGGCCTCGGGGCAAACTCACCCCGGGAACTGGACCTGGCAGCACCCACACCATGGAAACCGTCTCAAAATGCCATATCAAAGACTGCCAAACGCAAACCGGGCAGCAGCCATCTGGATTGGTCTCCTAACAGCAGCCAAACAGCAACCTGTCGCCAGGGTCTAGGCTCTCACAAGCATTTTACACAGGCAAGCACAGCTCGTCTAAAAATTCCTATATTTCCAAAGGCTTCTACCCCACTGGTATATTCCCATTAAAATAACCTCTCCTCACCTCTGTTACCTCATAAACCAAACAAAAATAGTAATCCTCGACCGCATTTCCAATCCCACCATCATTAGCCTGCCATCTACTACTACTGCTCCTTCTTAAAAAAGCATGCACCAAGTAGAGGTCCCTGCCCTTTGCACCAAAACCTTCTCACCCTCAAGATTGTCTCTACCATGAAAACCATCACTGACAGCTTTGGCAACCCGTGCCAGGAGGCCGGTGCTCACAACTGCAGTATAATGTGTCCCAGCTCAGCCCCGCCCCTGCCCGACGTCCTGTCCCAGGGGAGCAGCAGTGTCCCCTCTGCCTCTGCACCCCCAGAGCTGCTCACAAGTCCAGGAAAGCAAAGTCCAAACAGCGGCTTCACATTAAACCAAGCAGCTTGAGGACGGACAGCCAAACTGCTGCTGTCACCTCCTCTTCCAGCTCCTTCCCACTGCACTGAAGAAAACAAAACTGAAACACAAATCAAGTCCTATTCTACAAAATTAATAGTTTCCACTTGCTTTTCTGTGTCTGCTTTCACTCTGTAATTACGCAAAAAGACACGGCGTACTGTGTGGTGCTATTGATTAACAAACCCCACAGCTACACAGGCAGACCCCCAGGCAGTTTTGAAAGTGGCATTTTAAAGAAAGTTTGTTCTTTAATATCGAGATATTTATGGTCCCCCTCTCCGAATTGGTGTGATAACGTGAATGAGCTTGTGGTGGGGAGCAGGTGGCAGTGTGAGAACATGCAGTTTTTATTCCTGTGAAAAAATTCTATAGAAATTAATAGTAAATTATCTCCTCGCTATTGAATAATGTGGGATGATGCCAAAAACCCAGGGAAAAGATCTCATTCTCTATTAAATTCGTTAAGATTTGTCAACCAGTTTCTATAGAGTCTGCCCAGGTTTTCACAGATCTCTCTCGGTTTCATCTCTCCACAGGGTTTTGGAAGGGTCACATTATCAGCCCCACTGATGTCCTGTTTAAATCCTACGATTGGCAGTGTTTATTCTTCTCCTATTAGGACTCCTTTCTCAGATAGAAAGGAATAAGCCTTATCAGCGATAAGGCTTACAGTCAGCTGGGCAAAATAGGAGAGGCCAGAGGAGATTAAGAGAACTGGATTTGTTCACTTTTTTTTTTTTTTTTTTTTTTTAAAAATCCTAAAGCACATTTTTAAATGCAGCAGCGCAAATTCTCAAAACGTGTATAACAATACCACTCTAAAAATTGCCCTGCTGTTTGTTTATTTTATTTGGCTATCTTGCCCAATATTAATGTTGCATCCTCCAACCAGCCACCGAATGCCCAGGGCCCCGGTGCGTGGCGTTTCCCAGAGGCAGGCACAAACATCCAAGAGGGCTACAAAACACTGCCACCCCTGAAGCCTACACAACTACTCCGGGCAACAGCCACTGCTGTCTTGGGGTGAGCCTCTGCCGCCGGACCGGCCTCCCGAGGACTGCTGGGTGGCCCTGGGCTTTCTGGGGTCGGCACTGCCACAGGGGTCCTTGCCGGGTCCCCATGTGGCACTGCACGGCACGGCACGGCACGCTGCAGCAGCATCAGGGCAGCTCCAACACCGCCGCGCCGCTGCCCGGGGCGGTGGGCGCAGAGGGGCAGGCTCTGGCCGGCGGCAGCGATGGGCTGCAGTGCTGGGCGGCCCTGCCTGCGGCTCCCGGGGGGCAACCGAGCCCAAAGCGGCCGTCGGCTTGGGAGCCATCTCCACTTCGGGAACAGCACGACGTGACGTCCCGGCACGTCTTCTCGGGAGGGAAAAACCCGCACCGCAGCCCCACGAAGACACGCCGTGGGAACGGAGCCGCGTGCCTTTCAGAGGCCGTAGCGGCGGGACCGTGCCCAGCCGCGGGCGGCGGCCCGGAGGAGCTCCTCGGGGGCGCAGCCAGGGGCGCGGGGCCACGCTGGGAGCAGCTGGACGGGCCGCGAATTCCTGCCGGCGGCCGGCCCGGCGGGGCCTAGCAACGGGAGCCGGGGGAGGAACGCGGCGCAGCGGGGGCTGTGAGAAAGGCAGCGGCGCCGCGGGGCGGGGGCGAGGGGGGCGCGGGCGGGGGCGAGCGGCGGAGGCGGCGGAGGCAGCGGCGGCGAGGCCGGGGGTGCGCAGCGCCGGCAGCGGGGGCGCTCCCGCTGTCAGCCGGCCGCTGCGATGCGTGCCAGCCCGCACCTGGGCTCGGCCCCCTCGGAGCAACCCACGGCCTCTGCCGAGCACAAAAGCGGTTTGGTTCCAGCAGCGCACACGCCTGCTGCGCCCGGGAAACCCAGCCGTCACCAACGCCTTCCCCGGGAGAGCAGCCGACGCCGAGAGCCCGGCATGGTGCCGGCAGTCGGCAGAGCCGGCCCGGCCCCCGGCCGCGGCCCCGCTGGGCTCCGCCTTCGCTCCGGGCGCGGGCGGCCGCGGGGGCTGCGCCCCGGCGGAGCCGGCCGGGGAGGGACGGTGCGTGCGGATGACCGAAGACGGCCCCCGGGGAGCCTGCGGCGCACACGCCTGCCCGCTGCCGCCGGCTCCGCCGCAGGAGCGGCGGCCGCCTGCTGCTCTCCCCACAGAACCTCACCGCTGCCGGCCTGAGGCACAGATTAACTGTGTGGGCCCCCTCCTCCCCGCCCCCATTTTTAGGCTGTCGGTCTTTCACAGCGCCGCTTTCTTGGCCGAGGATCTATAATGGCATCGCTCCCAGGCGCAGAGCGCGGGGGTCGCCGCGCCGCTCCCCGGGTACGCAGGTTTCCTTTGAAGTGCCGTGGCACCGGGGTGGATCCTCCGCTCGGCGCAGCCATGGCTGTTTCTAACAGGGTCCAGCTCCCAAGATGAACGAGCCCTCGCTGGAGGCAGTCATTGCTCTGCCACTAGATTTCATGTCAGAAAAGATGTTTTACTGCATGTGAGTGGTGTTCCTCTGCATGAAGAAAATGTTAATCAAACTGCAGAGGAGACACAATAGCTGTACAGATACATTAAATATCTAGTTACTAGTGATGAATAATTAATAAAGTTAATCTACTTCACCATACTCTGCTCAAGTCATACCCTTACAACCAATCAATAGCAATAAGACGTAACATTTGTATGAGGCTTCGCTTTCTCCGAGTGCTGTGTGATCACTAATAACCAACAGCTGAGCACTCCCGATACCACAGGCCAGCGAAAACTTTGGGAAGTTTTGATTACATTAACGAATCTGCTTTTAGTTTGTGAAATGCCTCTGAAGTGCTCTGGCATATCTAGTAGGCACATAGGCTGGGGTTTCCCAATGAAGTTAGGGAAGCTAATTGCCGGGCTTCTGTTGACTTTCAGTGGAAACAAATTCCCAGCAAATTCAGGCCTTTTCAAACCCTCAGCCTTCATACTTTGAAAGCTACACATACATAGTGCCAGGTTTTTAACACTTTGCTAATTTTAGCCATGAACATGGTCCTCTCCTATATAAGAAAGAAAAAATATGAAAGAACCTGGTTTAGGAACTGCAGAAGATTGCTTAATTGTATAAAGTTTACAAAACTTGTATAAAGTTTACAGAACTGTCTGTTTCAGCATTGGCAGACATCTGCACCTGAAAGAGCTTTTGGGCTCAAGGCTACCACAGGACTCTGAGTCATTTCAGATGGCAGCAACAACCATCCTGCTTTCCTCAGGAGTTGAATTAAAATAGTTCTCGACACACAGCAGTTTGTTTCTTCTTCAGGATTTGTAGAGAGAGATTCGGCCCCCACAGGGTGAGACACGGCGTGTGGGGCTGGAGCTACTCCCAGCACTCGCCTGGGTTCCCTGGGTTGGAACGCACACAGGGGAAGGAGCACCAGCCCCTTGGAGGCAGTGACTGAGTTGAAGCTGACACTGTTTTCCTGCAGACCACCTCCTTCCAGCTGGTCCAGGCTGCCACTGCCACAGCTGCCCCCAGGCTTTCAGTGGGGTCAGCCAGCCTGCCGGCTGCTCCCTCAGGCAGCTCCACGGCAGGAGTTAAAAGATGGATTGTCCCCCTGAGGGTCCCTGGCACCAGCCCCGGGATGGCCACGGAAGTGTGCCTGTGGGTTTCGTCCCGCTGCTCTGGGTTCTGGGGGACTGCTCCTAAACCCAGGCCGTTGCCCTGCTACAAGCCCACCCTTCCCCTGTGCAATTGGCTCCGACGGTGCGTGTGAGCAGGCCCACAGTGTAGCCGTACTTGCACTCAGGTGCACACCCCGCTGCAGCCCGTACAGGCTGCGGGTCTGTGCTCGTGTGGTGCGGATGGCCACCCCTAGCACCGAGCACCGGGGCCACGCTGGTGTGACCGAACTAAAGAGCCGCAGGAGGAAGAACACAAGAGCTTTGTAGAAACATGTATCTTTACATGAGAGTTCTTTGTATATACAAAAAATCCCACCCTGCTGTGCTAGGAGAAAAAAATCCTGTGGGCATTTCAGACCAACCTATTTCATTAATGCAAAGTGCCAGATTCAACATGTGAGCCAGCCTGAAAAACAAGAGGCTGGGAAGGAGGAACATATCCACAGTAAGCACTCAGCAGGCCCGTCGGTCACATTGCCCCTGGCTGGGGATCAGAAATAGAGGTGGGCAAGTGATAGCAATGCAAAACAAAGATGTCTGTAATTTGGAGTGGTTTTTGCCAGGTCTGCCTGGGGCTGTACTGTACCTGCCTTCTACTTACTGTCAAATGACCTGAGTGTTCCTGGGCAAAACAGTGATAGCAAGCATGTTTTGGACATGGAAAATGTCCACGGCAACTGCTGCCCATATTTGCACACCTGAGTGTGTACACTTGAAACATGGCTGCGCACACCCCAGCTGGACCCGTCTGCAACACTATAGGCTTTACATGTCCAGTTGCTAACTGCCCCATACAGTGTGGGTGTGAAATATTCTAAGAGTCCAGTGTACAATTTCAGGAGATTTCAAATTATTTCAGAATAACCACGTTTCAGAAAACAACTGTAAAATGAACTCTCAAGAAAAGACATGTGAAAAATTTAAACCCCAACTCATTGAATATTCACAGTGATGTATTTGCTCAGCTCTAACCAGTGTCCGAAGAAGGCTGACAAATGCTGCTTACAAGCAGTTCAAACAGCAGGATGGGTCAAAGTAAAAAAGAAAGTTAAATCCCAGGGTATCAGCAGTCAGTAAAGGGAATTAGTTGTCCAACAACAAGGAAAAAAAAAGTTGGGATAAAAGACTTTCCTAGATACATACAACCAGCCTATTCTGATGGCTGTCTCTGGAGGTGCAGACACTGAAGGTCTCACTGGGTAGAGCCAGACCTCCAGATGCTCTCCCCAGGGGCACGCAGTGAGGAGGCACTGGTCTGCCCTCGCCAGGTGCTCTCATCCACCCCTCACCTGAAGAAACTAGGTGCCTTTGAGGTCTCTGCCTCTCTAATGCTGTCAGAAGTTGGTACAGATATGCACACACAGAAGACGGCTGCAGAGTCCTGTTTCACTACAAAACCACGCTGCAAAATCCTCTTGCTATTTTTAGTTAGTAGAAAATATGCCCGTGCAGGCAGGGCATAGAGGACCAGAGGAATACCGGCAGAGATGGGAGCTAGAGCAGAGACAGAAGTTAGGCTCTGGAGCTGACAGAAGCGTGACTGGGTTTTTGGTGAATATTGTACAACCTCAGGGCAGTGCCATGGGACTCAGGCTCTGTGTCCATATGAAGCGCAGTTGCCTCTAAAACTGTGCGTTTGAGCATACGCCACAAGGAAAACAAGGCTCTTGAATCACTCTGGCTCTGTTTCACCACTGAGGAAATGGAGCCGATAACTGCTGTGTCTCTCTGGGGAATGCTCCACGACTCAGGCTGTATTTGGGTCATAAGAGACTTCAAAGGTCCTTTGAGCAAAAGCACTGAAGTGCTGCAAAATACAACAGGCACTGGTAGACAGCAACCTGGCAGTAAGGTATGCCAGAACTACAAAATTCTCATCTTTCCTCCCCAGCTGATTCTGTCGGCCCTGCAATCACTCTTGCAGCTCTTCCTTGAACTCTTCCCTGTTCTTGCTATTTTGTTGGTGCACAGTGGGATGCCCAGACCTATCGTGCGATGAGATCCCCACGCATCCAGGTGGTGTCAGAGGGGTGCAAGACCCAGCCCTGCTGGCACCCCCTGTTCCCAGCACCTGTGGTCTGTGGTGACGAGCCACATGTCCCTCAGGAGCCCCAGACCTCACATGAGGAAGAAAAAAGAAAATCTGAAAATTATGGAAGACACCATCAGAAACCAAGCCATGGAAAGAGCTGGCAAAGAGTTAGTTACTAAATATTTTAAACTGCAATAAACCTGACATTTTAGAGGGCTCTGGTCCATTATTTTTGTTCAAATTACATGTCCATCTGCTGATAGATACCTCCGCAGCCATAAACACAGAACATGAGAAGGACAGTGAAAGAAAAATCTTGCTGAACAAGGGAGTTACATACTGTAGGAATGCAGGAGCCTGTGATCTGCGTTATTTCTTTGCTTAAGGCCACCTAGCAACAGCGCATAGGTTAATCCTCCACAGACTGAACAGACAGCATCAGCCAACAGGAAAACAAAACATCCCTGCTAGAAAAAAAATCAGAACAAGAATTACCCATTTGCAAGAGGGTTGTAGGAACAGGCAGCAACAAATAAGAAAGAGGTATACATGATACTCCTGCAAAAGGAAGATTTCCCTGTAAATAGAGTTATTGTCCACCTGGTTATTAAAAATACAAAAAGAGCTTTACAACATTTACAGAAAAGCTCTGCGGGAGCTGCAGGAGCCCTGCTCTGCAGGGAGCTGGGGGGATGAGCTGGACCGTGGTCAAGGCTGGTTGCCATCTTAGAGAGCACCTTTAAATGATAAATAGAGTGTCCTCTAAAATAATAAATAAATCTTTGGAGCTGTAACCCTTCTGCCAGGGGTTAGCAGCACCTGCAAGGGCAGGTTTAGATCTCTATGAGCATCTCTTGGATGTTAGGACATACCATCACCACCTTAAAGCCGTTGTTTGCAGTGTCTCAGCCTCTGCTTTGCAGCTCTGCCAGGCTCCCCCACACCAGGACATTCTGTTAAAGGGGCCTGGAAATGCAGAATTAACTCACTAGGAGATCCCCACCATGTCAGGGCTGCCCCACACAGCCTCTGTGCCCTGGAGAAGATACCCTGTGGGACTCACTGGCCCCAACACCTGCTGTGCTTGCAGTGCCTGTGTTTTGGCAGCGCACAGGGTGGCCCTGGCAAAGCTATAGCCCGGGAGCTGTGCTGTCCCCCTGCCTGGCATTGCCCCTGCCTGTGCCGCCCCTCCCACTCCCAAGGGGCAGCCACCAGCGTTGGGATTTTGGAAGAAAACACAGTGGGAGGCCACCGGTCCTTGCCAGCCTGCTGCAGCGCTGCCTGCCTTCCCTGCTGCCCCAAGCTGAGTGTCACCTGCTGCTCACCAGTGCCAGCACAGCCGGCACTGTCCCCAGGGAAGCTTCTGACCCAGCTTTTTTGAGAGACCTTTGCGGCATGGCACACCTTCCCGTGCTCACTGAGGGATGGCAGCCAACATGGTTCCACACGTACCTGTGTGTCTGGGATGTGATTTATTAAGGGGCTTGTTGTTGCTCCTTTTCTGCTGTTCACCAACAGATGGTAGCAGCACTGCTGCTGTCACGCCGGGCCAGGAGCTGCTCGCAGGAGGAGACAATTTCTGCTCTGAAACTTTTCCTACTTGAAAAGTCATGCTTGCCCATCCTCTTGCACCTCACCAGCTGTGTTTCCAGAGCCAGCTTGGAGAGCAAAGCAAGTATCTCCCAGCACAGCACATTCTCAATTCAGGGCTCTAGAGAGGGATGTGGGCAGTTGATGGGGTTGTGGCTCTGTTCACTAAGGCTGGTGAATCAAAACGTGCTGAGTACACCAGCAATCCCTGGGTAACCCAAACCTCCTGGGCTGCGTGGGGCTGCAGCAGTGCATCCTGCCTAGCTCTGCCCACAATGAGCCGCTCCCAAACGGTGAGCAACACCCAGCTTGAAGACAGGCACCAGCAAGGCCCAAATTAATTAATTCATGTATTATTTACAAATTTAATTATTGGGCAAAATCCAAGCGTCTCCTGCCACTGGCCGCACTGGCCGCTCACACCGGACAGGGCCCCAAGCCATTCACTGCCTTTGCTGAGCGAGCGCCGAAGCCAGCTGGAGCTTTGCCTAAGCAAGGTCTGGCTAAGACGGAGCTAAGTACAGACCTCAGGATTTGGTCTGCGGCGAAGCTGCTCTGTGGAGGAAAAACAAACAAACAACAAGTCTGCTCTAGAGGCTTCCCCTAATTCTGTAAAGTGCTTTGAGGCTTGTGAGCGGCTCTGTATAATCAATAACACCATTAACAAAAAGGTGGCCAAATGGCAGCTACCTCTGATTAAAATAGAGCCCTTGGTGTATTGCAACAAACAGCCATGTAGCCATTTCTCTGATCAGAAGCAGGTCTTTCCCAGTGTCATATAATTCATGTTAAAATCACAGCAATAAGGCAGACTTCCTTGCAGCTGTTCAGAAGTCTTTGGAGGCTGCCATTATACTTCACCTTTTTAATGCTTTATGTATTACAGCTTTATTTTCACCTAAGGCTGTGATCCTAAGCTTCCTCACAGCCTTATCTACAACTCATATTTCAAAGCCTAATTTTCCTGCCCCCAAACGTAGAATAAAATAGCTTGCAAAAAGGGCTGCAAGGAAGCTGCAAGTTCTGCGGTTTTACAGCCCTTCTCCATCAGATCTGTATAGGTAGTATTCCTCACGGAGCCAAAAACTTCCTGGAGAAGTACTGTAGCTAGAAGATATTTCTTGACCTGGCGTACACTCTGTCCACCCTGGCTGGCAGAGAGATTATGAAATTTTAATTGGACTGAGAGCAAGATATCACTATAATTGGAGCCCAAGTGCCTGCACGAGCCTGAGAGCTAGGACTTGCTGGAAATCCTCGACAGCCGCCAGCAGCCCCAGTGCCCAAACATGCTTGTGCCCCTGCGCGGAGGCGATACACAGCCTCCTCTCTACTTGTGCTGCAGCCACTGGTTCCCTTCCAGAAATAAAAGGTTTTGCAAAGGAAGGATGCTCAGGCCCATCTGGGTTTACGCTTCCCCTGTGGCGGTGCGAGTAGCAGCATGAGGAACCACGAGAACGTCCCAGCTCATCCTAGCACGAGCTGAAGTTTGCCTTCAGGAACACACGTTCCTCATCACAAAATGACTCTCTGCTGCAGCACTGGCAGTGGTCTCTTGCTCCACTGAGCTGCGGTCCCCTTTTCCAGCACCTGGCCAACAGGACAAGCCTGCCATAGCTGTATGTGCGCAGCAGCCCCGCGGCAGGCACAGCTTGCCCTGCAGCATGGCATCTCAGGTCTATGCACTGGCTGGTTTTGTACCACCATCTGGTAGGACATAAACCAAGCACTGACTTCCACCACCTCTGAAAGGTAGGCAGGGGCCTTTGGTTGGAAGAGATGGGCATGCTGAAGGAATGCAAATGGCGGGATTATTTATTATTCACAGAGATGCTCAGCCTGTAGCGTGTCGCCTGGCTCCATGTAATCGTACAAATCACTCAGCTGAGTCAGTGATCTAACTGTAGACCCCACAGCTCAGGGACTCAGATGATCCCAGAAGGACTGTGTTCAAACATTCATGCCCAGATGACACTTGCTCCCACGCTTACTTTTTAAATCTTTGCCAGACACGATGAGAGATCATTCTGCGTATGTCACATATAAAATAAGATCTCAGTTTTACCAGGAAGCCCACACTGAAGACTCTTCAGGAAAAAAGGACACAACTACAATATAACAGCCTGAATGCTTAGCAGAGATTGTCTTTACCTAAAGGTCAAAGCAAACCTCCCTTGCATAACATGCTTTTTCTCCTAGGTAAGTACAAATCCAAGCTCTGAGGTAGCCAAGTGCTCCCCCTTCCTAATAGCCATCTGCTAATAGAGCAGCATGCGGCTCTCCCCGCTCTAGCCATCCCTGCTGCGAAGGGCTTATCGCATTACTGCTACTCTGTGAAATCTTGACTCCTGACATTGGCGCTATGAAGGCGGCTGTTGAAGCACTGTCTTTATGGTGCAGCTCAGCAAAAGCTTTGGCTTCATTTCTACCTGTAATGCCACAAAACCTCAACAGACGAACGGCCCCACCTCAGGGCAAGGAACCAGCTTTGCTAAGTGATCTTCTTGGCAATGGTCTTCATTTATGCCGGTGCATGGGACAGGAGACCAGGACCTCCCCGACACTCTGTGGTTGCTGTACCAAGGCCTCGCTCCTCATTGCTGGTCTGTGCTATTCAGGGGACTGGCACTGCCACGGAAAGGCTCTGATGTTACTGACAGGCTGTGACAGTCATTCATTGTCCTAAGAAAAGGAGTATTTTTGGAAACGTAACAATGAACCAAGGAAGTAGAAAGACAATTTAAAGTGGTTGCATTGGGCAGAGATGTCCTAGGGGACACCTGAGCATGCTTTCTGCTGCAAGCTGCTGTTTCAAAACTGCTGGGCAAGTTCCTGGCCCTGACTAAAGGCAATTGCACAACTGGAGTTTGCTTCGGTCAGGTCTCCAGCACCAGCACTGGAGCATGCTTGGGGACTAAGGATGAAATTTAATTTGGTTTATGTGTCTGATCTCCTTCAGCATCAGGATTGCTAAACAGAAAAAATAATTTTAAAAAATAGGTACTTAAAGGATGGACTGTTTGAGATGTAGTATTCGTTGAGGCAGAGCTGGGAACAACATGTGTGACCCCAAGGGATGTCCCGTCCCATTCAGTGCTGGCCTCCTCCCCATGTTCTCTCACCTCCCCTTGGTCCACATCTCCCATCATCCCAGCAGAGCTGCAAATCTGCACCCCTGCACCAGGCACGGCCAGGCCACGCTTTGCCTGATGCCCCTGGCCAGCCTCCAGCCCACCTGTGTGGGAATCACAAAGCGAAAGCAAACAAAATAACCAGAAAGAAAATGCTTCACATTTTTGTTGCAGTTTTCATCTGAACAAAGCATTTTGCAAGCCATGCTGAATTCGATTAACGAAGCCTTCATTTCTTAATTTGTTAAGAAACAGAGTCTGCTTTATGATCTCATAATTGAAATCAAATTGTAAGGTATTGACTACATTCACTTTTTTCTCTTTTGTGAGAAAATTAATAAAAAAGAACATTAAAAACCTCAGTCTGTACTAAGTGTGAAGGGAAGGAAATCCACTGCTTTGATATAATAAGCTATCTGTATTTCTGCTTAAGCATTTTCCAGTCATGGCATCCAGCAGGCATACTCTGCAAATCTGAAGCCAGAATGAGGTCCCTGCCCCAGGAGTGCGTACATCATTTGGGGAAGAAAGTGCCCTGGAAGCTCAAATCTGCAGCCAGTGCTCCTCCCGCAGTGACGGGGTGGCCCAGGAATGGACCTGCCCAAGCAACTGGGGACCAAAGTCAAACAGTACCAACCCCTCAGTTAGCATAAATAATTGGTTTTCTAACATGAAGGCCCCCACAGTGACTTTCCCATCGAGGAACTATGTGCTACTAAGAAAATTAAAGGTTGAAGGTTCATTACTGGGACAAGTAGAGCACGAACTTTTGCAAAATGCCTCATCGATTAGCATCATCTCTTGACCTAAAAGAGAAACTCTAAGGACAGCTGATAGGAAGTTGATTCCTGCTGGGGTTTATTGCTATTAAGTATTATTATTATTGATTTTGGCTCTTTATTTTCCTTTATTTAAAAAAAAAAAAAAAAAAAAGAAAAGAAAAAAAAAAAAGAGGAGGAAAGAAGGAGAAGTTCACTGGGCTTTCCATCAGCCTGGCTCCAGGTAAGGCTGTTCACACTGCAAGGCAAAATAGAGTTGCACATACAGATGCTATTAATACTTCCTTTCTAATTAAATTGCACAAGAAATTGTGCAGGATATTTCTGTCCCCATACTCATTCTAGTCCCATCGTCTTTTGATTAACTATCCTCATGCACTAGGAATTAAGGTGTGACCTCTAACTTTTTTTGAGAGATGTGCTGTTTTTAATATTAACAGCTCCATCTTTTCATTGTTCCTTGAGCAGGGTTGGGAGGAGAAATATAATTACACACAATGGGGGTATAATTCATACATTAAAAGTGACATTAAAATGATAGGTAGCAAAATATAACAATATAACAGCTTGTCTGTCACTCTTTTATGGATTGCTGGCACCCTCCAACCCCATTACAAACATGTCCCTGGAGGGAGTGCAGCAAGAAGACATGAGCAGGATTAACACCAGTGGAGATCTCACAGTGCTCGGTGCCAGGGGGCTCCCTTGGCAGAGATATCTGGTTTAAACTCCTGTCGGGTCTCTGCTTCCCGTGGGCACCCCATCCACGAGCCAGCTGCTGCAGCCCACATCACTGGCACCCGCAGGTCCTGCTCTCCCAGAGAGGAACCGCCCCAACATTGCAGATTCCTGAAGCAGAGTCCCAGCGCTCCCATTAGGAGATAACGTTATGCAGTTTGATGTATCTGGGGCATGGGAGGCCCTCCTACATAGCACACAGGAGAGCAGCTCTGCTGTCCGCAACATTACTTCCTTCCCAGAAAAATGAGCTGGCCCTGGCAGCGAGGAAGCCAAGCACCCGTCAGCAGGGAGGCACGTCGAAAGGGCTGTTTGCGCGGAGCCAGGCTGTGGGTACCAGCCACCCACGGGGCAGAGGATGTCCTGGCTCAGCTACGGCTCTGCCACGGCGATACGCCTGGCCTGGCAAGTCGTTTGGGTTTTGCCTGCCTGCAGAAGCTGCAGCCCAGTTTCACTTATACTGCTTGTACACGGCTGCAGAGAAACTGGTGCAAACCCCCATACATGCAAATTCGGGGATTTTTTCTGCTTAGCTGCAGGGTACTCCCTGTCAGCATAACCTAAATGCAAAATGCTGTTTGGAAACTGAATTAGGGCATCATCTGCTGAAGACACCAGTGTCCAGCATCCTTCTCCTCTGCATGGCTGCCAGGCATCCCCCCAGGGTTCCTGCACGAGCTCACAAGAAGATGGATTTGTGCAAGCCAGCCACTGTTGATCTGCCCTAATGCGACGCATTTGGGCTGAAGTGAATATAGAACACATCCACGTGGGTGGGAGCTGTCCCCGAGGCAGGGAGGTACAGCCTCCTCGCAAGCCCAGCTGGCTCCAGAGGAGGATGCTGCCCATGGGCAGGCAAACTCCAGACAGTGTACGCCGCCCTCAGACCACAGAGAGCTTTCTTCTGAGTGCAAGCACTTTGGCCAATGACCACCATGCTTTATCTGGTAAGAAAATCAAATTAACTTAAGCATATGCTTATATTTAAGTGTAACTGACTCCTTGGTTAATCCCCACAAACAGAAATCTGCGACCACTCCTCTCTCGATAACCTTCTTATGACACCGGGGCCACACTGCATCAGCTGCTTGAGCTTCGCAAAGTCCCGGTCTTCACAGTCCTCAAACACAATCAGTAAATGTTGTTTCTGACAGCAATTAGCTAATGTTCAATTAAAATTTTTTTCAGGTCCAGTTTTGAGACCTGAAGAGCTTGATGGATTAAATACAAGTGCAAAAACATCAGTGGAAAATGCATCTAGCGCTGTTGCTGGGGCAGTCTGAAAAGGTGCAGCTCCACATAGGAAAAAAGGTGAAAATCCAGAAAGATACAGCCTGAAACCTTAACACAGCAGCCAGTGAAAATTCAGCAGCAGGAGCTTCACCAGACCCACAATATTCTAGTTAAAATATGCAAATCATTCATTTTTGCCTGGATAGTGAAATGTGTATTTTAAGATAGGCCTGTTTGGGAGACCACCAGCCCTTCCTGCTCCCTGCCTCCTACACCTACAAGTCTCATTTAGACTCCAGTTAATGAACAGGGAGGTGAGACTGTTGGGGGTCCCGATGCAGTGAGCAGAGTTTCCTTGCCCTGAGTTACCCTGCAAATTTTACTGCAGGATTTTTGCCATTGTTGTATTTGTTTTCAGAAAAATGGACGATGGGAGGCTCCACATCCAGGGTGCACACCTTGCTCTTTCCAAGCCCCTTCCCAGCCACTGCCCCATGCCTCCAGCCTGCCAATACAACCTGTTCCTCCATGCACAGGAGCTGGTTTCATCCCAGCTTTTTCTTTTCTTTTCTTTTTTTTCTTTTTCAAACACAGAATATTTTAGTCCATCCTTTAGCACTCCTTACCGTATAAAACGTAAGGAATTAACTGACACCAGAAGCAAGGTTTTGCTACGTTAATTACAGCAGCCCCAGTTCTTTTGGAGCTGCATGGAGCAGCGCACATCGCAGCAGCCCCTGTGGAAAACAGATCACCGACACCACGTT
This sequence comes from Leptosomus discolor, assembly GCF_034619465.1. Classification (NCBI taxonomy): domain Eukaryota; kingdom Metazoa; phylum Chordata; class Aves; order Leptosomiformes; family Leptosomidae; genus Leptosomus; species Leptosomus discolor. Next base: position 46,086,390 of record NC_141398.1, on the reverse strand, counting down.
GCGCTTTCTTAGGCTGCGGCACCAAAAGCAACCCAAAGGAATTAGGTTTTCTTGATGTCTAAAATTAACTGGAGAAAATAGTACTTGCTATGGTGGCTACCCCAAGTAAAAGCATTGGATGCTTTTTGTGGCAGAAATTTAAACTGGTTTGATCTGTAATATCCACATCAAGGAAAACCATTGTCGCTGTGGCGCAACAGCCTGCCCAAACAGCAGCATGGGGGTGACTGCTTCAGCACCCATCCCTCCCCTGGGATCCCCATCCCACATGAGGTCCTGCTTTCACTGTTGGCTCATCCTGCAGGCCAGGGCCAAGCACCCACCTCAAAATGGGGAACAAATCTCAGTCCTCAAACACACTCAGTGTTAAACAAAATCACTTTCGATGTTACCATAACTTTCAAGTCAGCTGGCAAACGCTGGTTATATAGAGCAGTCACAGACATGCCATTTCAGGCTCCACAAACATAGAAACTAAAACAAATTTCTACCGCACCATGCTGTGATAAATGGACATCATGTTAATTTCTGGAAACCTACAAAATGGTAAATGTAAATCCGAAAAATAATGCACTCCTGGAAAATGTAGGACAGTTGGGATGTGAAGTTAAATTTTGTGATTTAAAGCTAGTTGTAGTTCTACTCAGTCTTCGAGCTACATTTTATTTTCCTTGGGTTGCTTCCTTGTTGGACAAAAAGGTAAAGGCAGGGTGGCTCTCCCCTTGAACCTTTCTGTGAGTAAGCTGCTTTTTAAACAACAAAAAATTAAAATAGTGGGTATGTGTTTATCCCAAAGTATTTGTTCTTCTTTTTCCCCGCACAGTCATACCCACAACTACCATTTCACACTTCTGAATCCTGCCCAGCCTGAAGAAAGACTCTTTAATGGTACCTGTACTACGGATAGACCTTCAAAGTGCCCTACCACCATTCAGTGCCCCAGGAAGCCCTATGCGATCGGCAGCCCAGTATGATCACACAGCATGGGGAGCAACAAACTAGAAAAAATCACCCCAGTACTCCAACTTTAAGAAGCTCTTACATTAAAGGCTAAATGTGTCTGTCTGTCTGTCTGTCTGCCTGCCTGCCTGCCTACCTAGTAATTATGACAAGATTATCACCATGGCACTCAGGAAAACAGACAGCTAGGAAGTGATTGGTAAATTATTTTTTCATACATATATAAAACTACCCTTTTATTAAACAAAATATTTACATAGTTAAGATATTTTTGAGCCTCATGCTTCCATACTCCATGAATCTCTTACCTGGATATGAACATTTTCATGCTTTATTGTTAACATAAGATTTAAGGGCATATCTAAGGGTTTAGGCAGTGGAAGTGGAAAGCTCTCCATGGAGCGTAAGTCATTAGCTTCAGCTTACAGCAGCTGAGCACTGAGCCTTTGGAGTAAAAACCAGGGGACTGGGTTTATTCAGGGTGTCCTGCAAGTGCCGAAGGGGAGCAGTGCCACGTGGTGCAGGTCTGGCCCTGATGCATGAGCCCCAAAGGGTCTGTGGTCATGCAGTGTCCTGGGCACCTAGAGTTGCTGTATCATCACCATGTTGGCATGTCACCCCATAACTTTATTTATTAAATAGCATCTTTGCATTTTTTCTTTTTGCACATCCAAACATCCTCACGCGACTTGAGAGGGCTGTTCAATATATGTGGCTTGGCAGAAAATAAAAGCTAGAAAATAAGATATAATGCCCTCTTTTTCCAAGACAGCCCTGGGTCAACCTCTACACTTGTCTGTTCATTTGGGTTTTTTTCCTATACACATTCTACTTGCAATCAGCCAGCACTCAGGCTGTTCACCCTTGGACTTGTAAGAGCAATTTCAGTGCACAGATTTAAAGGCTGCTTTTGAAAACAGGTCCAGCAAGACTGACATGTAATCTCCTCAGTAGGGCCAGGCAAAGTTCTTGCAAGCTACTGACAAGCACAAGCATTAGGCTAAATATCTTACAAATGCAATTTAAATACATCAGGCTTTCTACACAAGACAACGGCACTGGAGCTCAAGGAACGTGAGAGTTAGAGGTGGACACAACATGTAGGCTTTGTACCTATACAACGCCCCACTCCTGGTGGATGGGATCAGATTCATTTCACCTCCATGCATCTCTGAGAAGCCACCTCTATGGTATTAACACCAGCTGCGGACAAGGTGGGTCCCCTGTCCATGTTTATCCTGTACCTGGGACTAAACTGTAACACCTGCTCTGTCACCTGATGACTCCTCACCAGCCAGGGAGGGGAATCAGGAGAAGGAGAAGAAACCCATGGGTTGAAGTGAAAACATATTTAATGAAACACGACCAATACCAACAAAGGTATACAAAGTTATACTTAATCAAATTAATATGCAGCCATCACAATCAACAGGAGAGCAGTCCTCAGGAGCAGAGAGAAGCCAGAGAAGGAGTATAAGGAACCTTCCCCCTTTATAATGACCATGACATGGTGTGGGCTACACCTGTAGCTAACTCAGGTCAGCTGCCCTGCATGATTTAAAACTGCTAATGGCCTGCTTAGCATAGCTGGACTGTGATTGTGCCCCAGCTAAACCAGGGCAATCCCCTCCCTCCCTGGTGGCACAGGGTGGCAACCAGCAAGTGCCCAGGGCCTGGGAGGGTGTGCATCCAGCCCCAGCCATGCTCTTGGTTCAACTGCTGGTGTTTCCTTCAGTGGGAGTGAGGTGAGACCTTTGAAAAGGAACTTGAAGGAGGTGAGAGGAGCCTCGGACGTGGCTCCATCCCTGCTCAGCAGTGTCAGCAGCAGAAACACTATGTACCAGCACAACTGCCCACCATGAGCTGCAGAAAGTCCAGAGGAGAACAGCAAAAACCATGAGCAGCTTAAAAACATGACCTAGGAGGACAGGTTTAATTGCATGACTATTTGTCTAGAGGAGAAGAGGCTTGGGAAGGACACACTTACAATCTCCCTGGAGGTAAAGGGTTTTGCAAAGAAGAGCAAACCAGTCCTGCTCCAGGTCCAGGGCAAAGATGATGCACTCTAACAGCAGCAGGGGAGATTCGAGCCTGGCATTGAGGAAGAACTTTTCCATTAGAAGTGCAGGAACAAGTTATCTCTAGAGACGCTCCAGCCCTTTTCTCTTTGTTTTTCCCTGCCAGGTGCGGCAAGTAGCTAGCAATAGTCTAGATACACCTGGTCCTGTGTCACAGTGGGGAGACAGACTGAGCTGTTCCCAAGATCTGCTCCAAACTTGTACTCCTGTGGTTATCTGGTCCTAAATCTTCCCAAATCCTTTCATGTCAAATTTTATCAACACAACTGTTTGAGTTTTAAGTGGATAATCCGCTCAGCCCAGCCAAGCCAAGTGGTGCATTTCAGAGAGTTACAGGCTCCTTGTTCGGGAGTTTTTAAGACTTTAAGGTTTGTGTGCTTTCTGGATAAGCATGGTGGTGGAGACAGCACTGTGATGTGAGGGCGTTGCTGGCAATGAGCTCCAGAGATCACCTCACACAATTTACATTTCCCTGCAAAATTTGGGTGCTGCCCCAGGTAGCCAGAGCACCCCACTACCACCGCCTGCCAGGAGCCAAGGCTTCATGAAAGGAAGGCATTCTGAGGTGGCTCAGAAGTCACACATGCTTACAGGTGACAGACAAACATGACAAATCTGGAACAGAGCTGATAAATCCCCCCTCTGAGTAGACAGCACGGTTTTCTGTTTTGCCTTTGCAAGCTTCAGTAGCCCGCCTCTCACATACAGCATAAATGAATCTGTGTTTTGGGGAGGATCGCTGCAAATGAGCTGAGCATCTGGAGCTCCCATGACAGTAAATGGCAATCGCAGGCACCTGGCTTCTCTGGAAATGGACGGCGTTTTACCTTTCCTTTCATAACAGCAAGAAGTTAACACAGAAACCAAGAGGATAGTCCTTATACCCTCCAAAGTGCATTTACAGCCTGATGGAGAGGTAGCGGACAGAGAGCTCTCAGCCCCCAGGTGCTGGCGGAGGACATGCTGCAGCCATCACCACCAGCCCTCCTGCCCCAGTATTTCTCATGGCACATCACGTTGCTGCTGTTAGCAACCCAGCCTCTGGGCCAGCATGGCCATAGACCTATTGGACACATCCTGCAGCTTCTTCTAGCCATGATAGATCTGTTCTAAAAACACACTTCCTCTTTACAGAACTGTTTAGTCGTTCTGAGTAATTATTCCCTGTGATACTGTTTTCCATAGTTTTAAGAGCCAGTGATTTGTTTTACTGCTGTCCATCTATTAGATTTTCATCTCCTCAGGAACACAAGCGCCAAGAAAGGGGATGGTTCTGACTCCCTGCGATTGCACATGAAGCATCGGCAATAAAAACTTGCAGCAAGTTTTCATTTTTTGCTTTCTTGAGCTAAGTTTCTGGAGAACTGACATCCATTTGTCAAAAGCCATTATTATGAAGTGATACCTAAGAGCGCTGATATTGACTTACTGTCGCTGTGAAATTTCTTCTCATCTCTTTCCAACAGAGCTGAACACAAAGCTGGCTCTGTCTCCAGGGAGCAATTCAAATAAACTTTTAAGCTAGTACCAATGCCCAATGCACCTCCTCCCAGGACTGGTGAGACTTCAAGAAATTCGCTGGGAAGAGCTGTGCAAGAGCCGCTGTGGAGAGCTGTGAGATGCACTCCCCTCTGATCCGGAGGGGATGATACTCCAGGGGCCGTCTTACGACGTCTGGGCAGTGGTCACCTAGGGGGTGAGTTATCACTTTCACCCACACACAGATCTCCCAGGAAACGGCAAAACAGCCTCTGCAGCACAAAAGCATCCTCTAAATTAAGAAATTGAGCTGAAAGAAGAACACAGCATTTCCAGGACCTGCAGCTGGAGGTGGTGATTATGCAGCAGAGGGTAGGGCTGGCTGTGACCGAACACAGGTATGTATTTCCCCACTTTTTCTATTCGGCAGAGCAAACCAATGTCTCATCAGAGGAACAGAAAGCCAAGAGTGAGGCAAACCAAAGCTTGCCATCTGCCTCAGGCAGGCTTGGCTAATTCGGGTGTGTAATGCTCTGTGCCTCCTGCCACATGCTTCGCGCAGGCCATGCAGGTAGGCTGCCGTCCCAGGCAGGCAGTGGCGAGGAGCCAGTGCACCCGTGCACCAAGAGCCTGTATTATGGAAATAGCAGTCTGTGATCGTAGGCAGTCTGCTGCCGCAGGGGCAGGAAAAGTTTTGGCCGTCTTTTTCCCTTGTCATCTCTGCCTGCCGTTATCCCTCCTTGTGCTGGAATAAGGAGGTCAGCCAGACCCACACAATTAGAGGAAATTGTATAAGGTTGACCTTGTACCCTGCCAGATCCTTTCAAGCGTGGGCAGTCTTTATCAGTAGCAGCATAGAAAACACAGAAGAGATGTGCTTATAGGTGGGAGAATGAGATTGTTAAGACATTTTTTCCCCTCTACTCTCCACAAACTAAGATAGTACCTCTGCCACTTGGGTGAACTTAGGTTATTCCCACTCATATCTGGCAGCCCGTGGTTTCCTCCTTCATCTTGACTTCTGCTATTTTCATTCTGTGATGTCTGTACTTTTGCACTATTGGGAGTGGATTGTGTGTGGATCACTAACTTTTGGACAGGTCAGCTATCTCAGCCTGAGCACCACTAGATGGATACTAATAAGAGGAAACGAATAGATCAAAGAAAATTCTCTCTTTTTCTCCTCATATCCCTCTCCCAGGCACGCTGCTTTCTTCTGCTCTTGTTGTTGCTGCCCTTTCTCACTCTGCATTTATGTTCTGATTTCCGCAGATGGTGCTGTACCAAGAAGAAGTGAAGATTGACTTTTTAGGTCTGCTGGAACTACACGAATGAGCCTGCGTGGAGCCTCCCCTTCAAAAGGGATGATGTAAAAGAGATAATAGATGCTACAAACCACGCACAAAATTTAACAAAACAATTAGAGCCATGGCTGTTATGAGACAAGTGACAGTGTTGTGGGGAATGCATCAGCGGAGTGTGGAAGTGGCCGTTTGAAGGAGAGATCTAAACCCTGGAGTGCATGGGATCCTCCAGTCCAATTAAGTCATTTGACAGCTGGACGTGGCCCTGATGAATCTAGGTAAGTGTACCATGTTTGTTACTTCCTTGGCAGAAGATAAGGTGCAGGAGTCCCGTAAGAGCTGAGCAAACACCCCTTCATTTTGTATAGCTTTAGGAGGCCCAAGAATGGAAACCTGAGGGGTCGCTGTGGCTGCTACAATAGTTTTTATGAGGACGTTGTCCAAACATAAGATCAATTCCCCTTTACTTATAAGTGGTGGAAGCTGGTCCAGGGCATGACTGACCATAACAACTGTATATTTGCCCTACTTGCCAATAGACCATACGTAACTCAACCCAGTGACACCAGTGAGTTGGTCATGCAAAAGTATTGGGGACCAAAGTCTCTCTGGCCATGCTGACTGTGGCTGGAGACATGCACGTGTCTCAGCTGCATTGGCACAGCTGTCTCTGATGACCTAATTTGGCCAGCAAAATCTTCGCTACCGATGGCAATCCCTGAAAAGGAATTGCTCCAGCCTGACTGCCGGGCTAGCTCACTATGGCCACAGTTAAGAAAAAACATCCCTTTACCAGTAAAAGGAGTAAATCAGATTTGGAATTATCAGGAATCAATAAACCTGGATTCCCAAAACACTGTTTCTACAGCTCTGGTACTCTGAGGGCAAACAGCAAGTATCTCACGTGGTAGAAGGACTGGGCTGGGTGAAAGCTCCTGTTTCTGCTGCACTGGCAGATTACAGGAGACCAGGCTCTAAAGCTGAGAAATGTGGTGGTTTGGACCCGTGAACTCAAAATAGTCAGGCCCTGGGAGCTTTGTGGAAGTCTATCTGCATCAGGACTCAGGATGCTTTCCCAAAGCAGTTTGGGTTACCTTCTTTGGAAATACATGAAGTCAAAATTTCCCCACGTGGCAAAGGTTTGCCAGGCCACTGAGCATTTGGTATGGCCCATAGAGCAGGGTGGCAAATCTGCTGATTTCCAGCAGCGGAGTCAGTTTGTGGGTAGTTAAAGACACACAGAACACTTGCCTAACCCCCTCCTGATCTGGCTTTTGCTATTTCTCTTTTTTTTTTTTTTTTTCCCCCAATTTAAGCATCAGCAATAAGAATAGTGGTGTGGCACAAGGAACAAGGAAGGATACACGAACTCCACCCAGTCCAGCCCAAAGTGCTGACCCTTCCTTGGCCACATTATTAACAGGCCTGGGCACAGCAAGCAGGTGCTGTAGGTGCCATGATCTGCAAAGGAGCCCTGAGACACAGCCCACATCAGAGACATCTTCCTAAGCTTGTGATTAGACACAGTGGAGGGAAGCAAACCAGAAGTGCATGACAAATTAATGGCTTTGCAATTTGTCACTACAGCAATGGTGTGAGTTCGGGTATGCAAACCAGACTGCCTGGTACCAGCCTCAAGGCACTCTGGGCAGATGATATGTGCAACATATTCTTGAAAGACAGAGACTTTCAGAAAGAGCTTTCAAATCTGTTTTCAAAAATTGTAAGCCCTTATTAACCTAATTCTTCTAATTAATTAAGCATCATCTGTATTATCTTAGTAAAGGAGTACAGAAACACTGAGGTTTGGTGACCACTTGCTTCCTAGACTCATTTATACACAGGGTATTTGTTTAAAGCTGTTTTAATAGCCATACTTGCCTGTGCTAAGTAAAATGGAATGATCCTTCCATTAGTCCAACTTGGACACGGCATCTCACTTGTGGTTTCCATTTTTCAGATGCATTAGTAACTACAGCCCATATTAAATCCCATCATCAAGGACTCACTCCAGGTCTGGTTATTAACAAGCCAGTGGGAAGCTCTGCAGACTTCTGCAAAGGCAGCCTGACCCCAGCGCACAGAGGCAGCGGGAGATACGCCCAGGGCTGGTCCGTGCAGTCCTGTGCCCCCTGGGCCACTTCTGGGGACGGGAGCTGGCTGCCTGCCAGGGCAAGCTCAGGCATCTCCTCCTGGGGCTGCACATCCCCTTAAGAGACATACCCTTCAACAGGCAGCGTGTATGTAATTCTATATACATGGGTCAAATATACACACACAAAAGTACACATGACCTGTGGCAGCACAGGCTGGCAGGGGCATGGTCAGGGGCCAGGGCACTGGCTGAGCACCCAAGGAGAGGTTGGAGGAGCCCCACATTATACTGTGGGGCTCCTCCACCTGCCAGCACACCCCATGGCTGTACGCTAGTACACCCCAAAACCTCATACCCGTGCTGAGGCTGGCCCAGCAGCCAGTCACCAGCTCGTGCTGCGGCCACCTGCCATCACTCACTTCAGCCCAGCAGCCCCAGCCTTTGCTCCATGCTCTCAGCTCCTGTTTTCCAAATACAGGTTTCATGCGGTATTTCAAACAGTAAATACCAGTCACCCCTGACACTGCTTTAAATTCTCATTCAATATTTGCATGTGAGGCTGTATTTTCACTGGTGGCTGTACTGAGAAATTGTGGTAGATTTAAATTTTTCCAACACAACTGTTTTCCTGAGTGTTTTCTGCTAGCTGAAAAGTAGTACGTGGGGGAAAAAGCAACAACAAAAAAAAATCAAAATTCTAAATACACCGGATCAGGACCATGATCACAACATGGCAGGGTAGTCCCACCCTTGTGTCAAAGAGCTGACAACCACCCACCTATAGCAGATGTCTCAGCCCAGCCATCCTCCTTCGGTCATGATCTAACAATGATATTGCACCAAGTGTGAAATTAGGATACTACAGTTTGCTGAAGAAGGTGATGCCCACTTTGTCAACAGCACTGGTGGAAATGTTTCCACCTCCAAATTTTTTCTGAGCACATCAACCCTTCCTGCCCAAAGCAGGGAGGTTGATGCTGTTTTCTAAACACCTCTGGTGAAAGATGAGGCAGGTAGAGATGTGCAACCTGAAATTATTTTGGTGCAGGTGCCAGGGAGACCTTACAAGGACTGGACCGCGGGTGAGGACCTGCCTCTGATCCCAGCAGTACCTGCAGGAAGCACAGCCAGCCTCAGCTGTCAGTGTGCCACCAGAGCAGGCTGATGGCCACCACAGTCCCTCATTGCCTAGGCAGAGACAAGCCAAAACTCATGAAAACTACCCCAGACCACTTTGTCCCAAAGCAGCATGGGAACACTCATACGTTCCTGTATGCCACTGGGGCCCCTCTGGGGGAGGGAAGGGACATCAAAGAGTGGGAATATTGTTCCTACTGCAAGGAGATGTCAGCTTGGATTTACCCCTGTCCTACCAAGCCATAGCTCACCATTTCCAGCAGCCATTTTTGGAGGAATTGGCTGCCTCAGGGCTGCCCATAGCAAGCCCCTGCATCCTGCCAAGCCGCCACGTGGCACAGCCCTCCTGCCAGCCCGTGCTTGGCCACCCCCGCGTCTCCGAGCTCTCCCCGTTTGCTAACATCCCCATTAGCTGGTAATGACTAACATTTAGAAAACATATTTCCTCCCACATGGTTCCAGAGGGGTTTGCAAACTGAGCGACAAGAGCTCGGCACAGGGACTGCTCTGCTCTCTGGGGCAAAGTGCCGTGGTGGCTCCAGGGTGCACCGCAGCCCAGGGAAAGCCCCATGCACCAGCACTGCTGTGGGATGGCGGCGATGCCAGCAAGCGGCTTGGCACTGGCGATGGATTCCTGCATGCAGAGCTGCCCCTGCAGGGGAGGTAGCCCCCAAACCAGACCAGCATCTCCCAGCCATCAGCTGTCATTGGTGTCCCCAGGCAGCACTGCCTCCTGGCATGGTCAGTGCCCAGTGGGTGAAGGCTGCCCAGGGACCACCAGCACTATGGGGGGCTTTGCACCACCGGCACCCACTGCCCCACACCTGCTGTGGGGGCCAGGAAAGCTGGCGAGACAACAACGTGACAAAACTTCTGCTACTTTCCTAATTTTCTAAATGTCCAGCCATTAAGCGTTTATTTCAAATTCCTTGCCATGGAGTCATTACGCATTCAGGTGGAGAGGAAAGAGAACTCCACAGGAGGCTGACAGTAATTCTGCATTAGTTAAGCATTAGCTGACAGATGTACAAAGCAAAGCCATTACTCCCGTCAGCCGCTCTGCCCCAGCTCCTGTCCCTATTGTGGGGCTACTCCAACCAACAGCTTCAGAGTGCCACGTAAACGCAGGGACGAAAGCCTGGCAAGAGGGGGGGTCAGTTGTGATTAGAGATGAATGAAAGTGAGGGTAAGGATTTTGTCTCGAACACAGTTTGGCAAAGTGTTACCGTTGCATTTATGTATTTCAGTGTTTTTCTTTTGAAGCAATGTCATGGATACAAACGTTTCCAAATGTACACAGGCCATTTAGAATGGGTGTGTCAGAAGTACTGCTCACATAGATTTCAGGTTGCTAAATACTAAATACATTTGAAATTATTTGAAATTCAGCCCATTAGTAATGATACTGTAAAACCGCAAGAACTCCTTAGAAAATTTAGCCTCCAAATAGCTTTGACTAACTTACTACATACTAATCACTAAGTACTATTAACAGGAAAAGAAATACATGAAGAGATCACTGGGTACAGCCAGGACCCAAAATTGGATAAAAGATCAATGCTGCTTTTCTGCAGAGTAAACTTTAAAAAACATTAAATATATAGAAAATCAACACAAACTGCAATTCCTTATGATTACTGTTATTGGGTACAAAATCAAAGATATGTGGAGCAAACAATTAATTCTCTGTAGTATTCCTGTACCCCTCCATCATCAGCCTGTCTGAGCCCCGCACAAGCCTGAGCACTGTCCCATCATCAGAGACAGAGACCCCGCAGCTAAGAAACATGCTCAGGGCTATCAGGAAGATGGTGTCTGGTGTCTGGTGTCTCAGACAAGTCCTTGCCTGACAGGCAGACCAAGTCTCAGATAAGTCCTTCCTATCACATACTATGTAATGCAAAATTATGTCCAGGAACCTAAATAGCATGTTGTAAAGTGCTTAAAGATCTACTAAGACAAAGAAAACCCCCACAGCCCTCTATTCTTGCTGCTTACCAGATGACACCCATGGTAGAAGGTTTTGCACAAGCAAGTGCTAAGATACAGCGGCAACAGGACCTGCATTGCCTGTGTGTCACTCTGTGTAAGGTCCCCCACAAGCACAGAAAATAAGGTTCATAAAGAATTAAAATTTACCACTCTCTATGATCCTGATGAGACTCAGATGAATACTTATGTCCAAACATCTGAACAAGATCTGCTGAACTTTCAGTGCAATTAATTCCTCCTGGTACCAGTTCTTGCTATTTTTACCCCCAATACTGTCACTGCCATGCAGTTTTGGTCCTTGCCCTCTCTGTGGATGGACAGTGTCAGCAGTGAAGATGTTTCCCTCTAACACACCTCAGAACAGCTTTCGTCTGCTTTTAGTTTCTTCTACAAATGGGCTATACGACAAGAGGGAAGCAAGGATGGCTGGGGCAGCATCATAAGCCGGTGGTGCCTCGATGGCTGTGTGTGCCTGAGCCCTCCAACAGCGCCGGGCTGCCTGCAGGGCTGCTTTGGGCTGCTCTGCCCCAAGTCCAGCAGCTCAAGCCAAAACAAATCCTTTCTGTGAACTAAACTAATAGCAGAGGAGAAAAGAACAGTGAATTTTGATAACCAGAAACCTCCTATTGTATCTTTTCAGTTTTAAGTTTAAATCTAATTCACAGATGAAAGACCTTATAAGCCCATCATTCCCTTTAGGATCTGCATGGAAAGGCACAGAACAAAGCTCACACCTACTGGACTTCCTAACAGTCCTGCAGTGCTTCTTGCCCAACACAGGAAGACTTCTGCTCTCTCCCACCTTTAACTACCTGGACTTCACTCACCTTTTAATGACTGGCTTCAATATTTTATTGCCCTGTACCATTTTCTGTTAAACCACCCTTTATCTTTTCCCTCTTGCCCGTTAGATGCTCCCCCTTAATAAATTATTAAAGCATGTATTTAGATCACAGAAGCAAAGAAATTAGATTACATTGATCCACAACAATCTGCTCCCACAGTTTCTTCATGAGACCATGCTTCATTCAAGTCAGACCTCAACACCGAGCTCTCACCCCCAACATTTTCATCAGCTCAGCGTGTGGCTAACCTGGGAGTCATGGTGGGCACGTGGCAGGGGGCACCCTGCATGGTGGGGTGGCATGGCCGTGTCCTTGCTGGGTGGGTGCTTTGCAGGATGAAAGGAGGTCCCCGGGATCATCAAACTTGAGAAGGCGTGTTTCCTCCTTCTTGCATTCTTTTCCTCTTTGGCAGCATTTTTCTTAAAGAAGACACCAGACGGATTTTTAATTATTTTCAAGACTTTCATGAAATACCAATGTGTCCGTACAGCCCCGCACGCTGGCACGGGTGGCTGCGGTTCCCTCCCAGGGACAGTGTGTTGCCGCAGGCCTGTGATGGTGGTGGCATAACCTCATCCCACAGCACTGCAGTGGGGACAGGCAGCTGTGGAAGGGTCTCCTACATGCAAATGCATTGGGAAGTGGTTGTAAGGGAACTTCTATCCATTTTTATCCACAGGCAAAAATTTTTTAACATCCCTCCCAAACCTGGTCCTTCTCCAAAACACTCCAGTTATTTCATCCTGCTGTGTCACTTTTTTGACACAACTTAATTTCAAATGGAAACCAGCAAAATGGCCAGAGAAGTGTTACCTGCAGGGCAGCACAGATAAACACTACCAGTACCAAAACCAGCCTGCACCTTCAGGGAGCTCATAGTTCTGCCATCAGGAGGGGTCAAGGCACCCCATCCCATGGGGAAAGGTTGTGACTGGCAGGCAGGCTGGGGTGACCACTGGGGCCCCCCGGCTCTTTCTGCACAGGACAGAGGCTCATGCAGGCGCTGAGGAGCACAGCTGAGCCCAGCACTGGCTCTCGAGTGGGGGGACTGCCCTGCTGACTAATTGCAGACAACACAGAACATGGGCAAAAACCACTTAGCTTAACTTGCCTCTGTGGGGAAATTCATCTTGATCCAGCTCGGTGTATTCAAAGCAGAATAGCTATTTCTGACCAACTGAATCCATTATCAACCTTATTCCAAGCTCTAAAATTAGCCCAGGCTGAAAGTACAGATGAAGACTAACATTAATCGGGTAACTCAGTTTGTGCCTAAGCAGAGGAGGTGACTTTGCACACCAGTGGGACGGACGATTGTTTTCCATAGTGAAAAACGATTCTGCTTCTGAGGGGATGCAGTTCCCTCAAGACAGACAAACCCAGGATGCTGGCATGAGGCACACTGCTCTGCCCAGGCCTGCACGTGGCACACCAGCAGCATAGGAAGGTCCTGCCTTTGCGGGACTGCAGTGCCAGTGTCTCAGCCCTTTGCGAACGGGATGCTGGATGTGTCAACCTCCCCAGCAGCCCCAGCGCACCCCTGGGCCAGGTGAGCTCCCAGACACACCCATGCTCTACCCCGAGTAGGAAATTTTTTTCTTGCCAGTCTCCTAAGATTTCCCAGTTCCTCACTAAGATATTAAAAGGGATCAGTTTCTTTATCAAAATAGGCAAGAATAATAGCACAGCTGTACAAAATAGCAACAACTGGTGCACCTTGTGGCTGGATGCCCTGCATGGCACTCATGCTGCAGAGCCTGCTCACGCTAATTTTATTAACTTCCCACACCAAAGAATGAAACAAAACTCTTTCCTTCAGAGTCTCTTCTGAAGCTTGCGAGCAAAGAGCCTTTCAAGCCTGCTTTGCCACTGCTGGAAGGCAGGAGAGAGCCCGATGTGCAACAGGGGCTTTTCTAACTTGGGGAAGTTTGGAAAAAAGCAGCTGTTTAAATGCTGTTGCATCTATCAAATCTTTCAGTAACATATTTGGGAGATTCTTAATGGGTGAGCCAGCCTGTGTTTGCCATGTGTTATTGTAGTAAATCAAAGTAACACACCATTTTCTACAGATGCTGTAATGTCTAGGTGGGTGCAGTGCTTTCTGCATAGGAGGTGTGTTCCTGGATACCTGCCTGTGAGTGCCACTGCCCCAAAACACTGGGGTTATCCCTCCAGTGCGGGCTGGGGCGGTGGGCAGAGGCAGGGGTGTTTGTTTCTGATTTTGGAGCATTTTTGTTTGCTTGTTTTTAAAACTCGGAGGCAGCTGGCAAAGAACATTCCCCTTCCTGACCCAAATCCATTTCAATGTTTGAATGGAAATTTCCACCTTTTTAACCAAATTTTTAATTTAATTACATGTCCTTTTATGAACGGAAGCAGAACAAAGAAATGGCAGGGAAACCCAGAAACAACTTTTTGCCCCTCTCCTCCCCAGTTCAGCTACACAAGCTTTCAGTGGCAGAACAGACGGAGCACAGATGCAGAGATATGAGAAGACCTTTGATTTTCCCCAGATAAAACAACTTGAAATCAAACCTCCAGTTTTAATCAAGTGAAGGCTGGTGATTTTCCTAGCCTCGTGGTATTACTGAGCCTTCCTGCGCCTCTTGCTGCCGAAGCACGGGTGCGGGCTGGCCCGGGAGCGCAGCCCTCGCAAAGCTGCCCCTCTGCGCCCCGCCTGAAGGCTGCGGCCCCCGCCCAGCCCTCGCCCCCCACGCACAGCCCCGGCTGTCCAGCTGCTGCTTTCGAGCGTGCGGGAGGGGGGCTGTGCGAGACACCGCTCAGCCTGCAGAGGAAAGTCTCCGCTGTTCCTCTCTCTTCTTTCCTTACTCGTCTGCCAGAACAGGCTTCACACTGAACGATGAAAGCACTGTAGAATACCGTACGCACACAGATCGGGGTTAGTGGAACGATCTACCGTATTTTTCTGACATAAACATCCCGACCTGCATGACAACCCTCCCGACTTAGCTAAGCAAGGCTCAGACGGCTTATTTTAACTTCTCGTCTTGCCTTTTCCCCCTCGCCTCTCTCTCTTCGAAGGCTTCCAGAGAGCAAGCCCCGACCCACCACGCCGGGCTCCCGCAGGCCCGCCCCTCCCCTGCCAGCACGGCTCTCGCTAAGCTTTCCTTCCCGCGGCCAGCCCCCACCCGCCCCGACACCCTCCACACCCCCTCCCGGGAAAAATGCGGTCTCCAAACGCGCGATCTAACGCCGTGCGGCCCGGCCGGGCCCCGCCCCGCCCCCCGCGGCCCCCCGCGCCCCGCAGGGGGCGACTCCG
The DNA here is from genome assembly GCF_034619465.1 of Leptosomus discolor. NCBI lineage: Eukaryota > Metazoa > Chordata > Aves > Leptosomiformes > Leptosomidae > Leptosomus > Leptosomus discolor. Next base: position 46,071,220 of record NC_141398.1, on the reverse strand, counting down.
CCCCCCGCCCCGCCCCGCCCCGCCGCGCCGCGCGCTCCCCGGTGCGCCGCTGCCCCCTGGCGGCCAGAGGCCGCGCTGGCGGAGGGGCCGTGGGGCGCCGGGGCCCGGCCCGCGCCCGCGAGGGAGCGCGATGAACCCCGCGAAGGGCAGCGCCGCCCTGCCCGCCCGGGGCCGGGCCCGCGGAGGAGCAGGGGCAGTGCGGCTCGCCTCGTTGCCCAGCCGCAAGGGGACTTGCCCTTCCCTAGGGCTGCGGCCGGGGGCTGCGGGGAGCCAGTCCACCCGCGCGCGGCTCTCCAAGGACATGGGTGGTCTCCGGGTTTCATGCAGGTACCTGCCTCCACCACAACAGCTGAGGCAGCTCAGCATCCCCGGGCTTTCTCAAGCCCCTGGAGTAAAGCCGAGCCCACGCAGGTGCTGCTCCAGCCTGGGAAAGCCTATCAAAAACTTTTAAAATAATCCTCTGGCTTCCCGCTTGTCCGAACGAGCCACTTGCGTCTCCCACTCACTTTAAAGTCACACCCTCACAGCCCCTTCCCACAAAGCTGGAAAACTGCTGCCTGGGCCCCTACGAGCCAGTGAGCTAGAGGAAGCAGAGCGCAGAGAGCTACGTTTGTGGGTGAACAACTTAAAAAGTCACGGAGCAGAGTTCAGTGTAGAAAGGGCTATTTTTGCCTTTCCTCACTCCTTACATCACTGCTTTAGGACTCAAGGGATGGGGCATCACTTCGAAGGAAAGGCTCCGCACTGGAGAAAACAAAGGCACTGAAGGAACCGTTCCGCAAGCTCAGGAGAGGCGGGACAACCCCGACAGGAAAGGCAGGAGCTGTGATTGCTAACCAATGGCAGGAGTCACTAATAAGAGCACCTCGGCTATTGCCAGGGATGTAAGCCCAAAGTCGGTAGATTATGTACTCTGCCCGTTCGTCCAGACGGTTTCTCTAAAGCAATTAACCCCTTGGAGCTCTAAACCGTAGAAAAAGCAGCAGAGAAACCAATGTATCAACAGTGGTTTCGGCAAGTCCCTATAAGGATGGAAGAAAAAAGAAGAAAAAAAAAATAATAAAAAGAGATGTAGATTCAGTGGGTAAACCCCTGGAACCTGGGGCACATTACATCCTTGTCAGCAAGGGTAAAAAGCTTCCCAGTTATTAGATGTCTTTCCTCTGCCAAGGTACCTGGACACTCATATCACATCCAATCATCTTTTTGTAAGAAAAATCAATCTCTTAAAACTTAACAGCATGAGGCTTGTTTTCACAGGTACGGCTTGTTTCTGTGGTCTCTAATAGGCTCCCAATGTATCTCCAAATCCTCCCTAAGATATGGACTAAAACCAGGCAATTCTAGTATTTTTTCTCTGAAAATAGCACCAGTAAAAGTGTTCTGCTTTCTGCTAATGGAACCAAAAGAAAAATAAGCCATGCAAGGGTTGTATTTATTTCTTTCACTGCAGCACAGCACTCAGTCTTCCAGCTGCAGCTCCAAAGCACCATCTCCCATCTGAAACACAACTTGCCTTCTTTGTACCCAGATGTGCAGCAAGAGCCAGCTCTTGCCTGTGGCTGTGTTTGCTGATTGAGCCCACTTAGCCAACCGAGTCAGACAGAAACAAAGCCTTTGTTATTTACTACCTTGCTGCTTCGCTGTTTGAAAGGTTCGCCAGAAAAAGGGTTTCTACCACTTAGAAGTGCTCAATCTATGGCACACAGACTGTGCTTGGCTCGACAAACCAACTCACCCTGCCCACAGCCTTTCTCTGCATCCGACCTTTCCACACAGTTGTCAGTAGCAGAAATTTCAGTAAGATTTAACCCAAGAGCCTAAACGCTTACAACGAAAGATGAAGAGGATTGAAGCCTCACAGCTTTCGTGAGAAGTTATCTGCTGTTGCAATTTCAATGTAGCTCACAAGGGGCAGCAGATTCATTTCCAAGAGTTTCTACTTCCATTCATCCTATTTGCATTATGTGTCTTCCTTCAACACATCTATTTAGTTTACACAATTTACACAGTCTAGCCCAAAATCAGAAAGAAGACACAAGCAGATGCTACAAAACTGTTCCACAGCTGGTTATCACTGAACTGCACAGGAAATTGCAACTAAATAAAGCAATACAGTAAAGCAATACTGCTACTAAATAAGAGTATATTTAATACATTGTATACATTATTTGCATACATAAATACAATTTAATACATTATATATACATTGTGTACATAATACAATGATGCTTCTGTTTGCTTTCCATACCCTAGGAAGCTTCACAAAGCTTTACAGACACAGAACAAACTGTTTAGGTGTCAGGACACGTCCAAGTTGAAGGTGTGTGGTCCACCACAAGGTCTCTCCAACACCCATGCGTAGTATGGCACACTCTCCGATGACAAGATTGCACATATAAATAAAGACATGCCGCTTCTCTAATTGAGTGACCATCTATTTGCTAAGGAGCAATGCATTGTTTTATTTACCATCAGGGCTTTCTTTTTACTGTAGGGAGTATAACAAAGGGAGCACCTTTGGTTAACGCCCAGCATTCAGCACACTCTGCACGCAGCCTCCTGTTTCCGCCAGCTTTTCTCTCACATTTGTCCCTTGTCACTGAGGTCAAAAGAGTCAGAGGATTTGGGGTACCCATTGCCAGCATACCAAATTGGGTAGTCAAAATAAAGAAATCCTTACACAAACAGGACCTAGTTATAGATGCTTTTTACATGGTTTGCCTAAAGTTACACCGAAAAGCTGTGACAGGCAAGAAACTCCAAGAAGAGCGTCATGATTTTTGTGATCTTTCAGCTCCCAGGCTTCATGCAGCCTTAGAGGATCAGAGTCTGTTTCTGACTTTTATCTATGAGGAGCCTTCCAACTCCTGCAACACCCATTGCTTTTATTACATAAGGCAGCTTTGATTTTAAAACACCCCAGATATACTGAGACAAACATCCCACACAAGTAAGTGAACAATAATCAAACACAACAGAGGACAACCATAACTAAGGAATACAGCACAATCATTGTACACGTCTGGGATGGGATTGAACTGGAGCCTCAGTTCAGCATCTTCCAAACATTTGATATTGCAGCTTTAGTGTCATTAATGTAGCCCCAATACATAAAACCATCACTGAACAAAGGTTACAAGCCTTAAATTGATCAGAACTCAACAGTTCTCAGTTACCGACACTTGAGTCTAAGCTTTACTCAGGAAATCAGGAATTATAATTACAGAGGATGCTAGAATTTGGCAGCGAGCATTTCTGAACGATTAGTTCTCACTGAAGGGATATTAAGAAGCTGCTAAGATATCAAAGTAGCTTAAGTACTGTTGAGCCAACACTGTACATCATTTCATTCATAAAAGACCTGAGAATGGAAATTATTTTCCCTCTACACCTTCCACTAACATCCCCAATAGTGTTAGACCCCATTAAACACTATAAAAGGATGATGAGGAAAAAGTACCAAAGAGGAAAATACCCAATAAAATACGTACTTTTACAAACATAATCAGAAAGTTTAAAACACACAAACAAGCACATAAGAAAGGATAAGAGATTTAGGCTCACACCATTTGATCAGCCCACAGACCAAGGAAAACCAAGTACCACATAAATAACTTATCACAAGAGCAAACATCTTGCGTGATACCCACACAGCACTCTTTCCTTTAGCCGAACTTGTTAAAACAAAAAAAGCAAACTAAAAACTTCTCAAAGTATTTGTGTATGCCCAACCTTAAGTATCATAGGTAACTACGAAAAAAGTTTGAGAAAGAATTAAGCATTTCCTAATTCTGCAAAGAATGGTATCTAAAAACATTAAAATAGTTAATCATCAAGCTTCTCATCATGCACTCAGACATTAAAGCAACAGCACTCATTACCCAGCAATTAACAAGCCAACCAATATTCGTATTTTTTAACATGTCTGCTGCAAAGACCGAAGTTTATTGCCACCATACCACAGTCAGGTACCTAACCCCCAGCATCTCTACTCATGCTCTGCTTTTGGAGAACACTAGAGATCACCTTCATTAACCAATAACTTTGCTTTCTCAACCCCACAGCTCACGTGAGTGCTTGAGGGGGGGACTGAGCAGACTGGTTTCCCCACAGCCCAACCAGCATTCATACCACACTTGGGCACCACAAGGCATAGGGCCCACTGTGCCCCAGTTCTACCCACAGCCTTTTAACAACAGGCGCAAAGCAAGCTGCATTAATCGAAGCCTGCTTTTACAGTTTATAAACTACTTCAGACGAATGTGTCACGATGAAGCTCTTACCTACAGCAGGGCCCTCCTCCCGACACGCTGCCAGCACAGGCAGCCCTGCCAGGTGGAGCGGGTGAGCTGCCCACCCCGGCACAAGGCTCGCGTGCCCATCACTAGCTGCCAGCTGGTGAAGCAACAGATTAAAAGAAAACACAGGCAAAGGGAGCAGCACACCTTCCTCCCTGGTCTGCAGCGGGTAGAGAGCACTCCACGCTCATTTTGCCCACGGAAATAAAAGGCAAGGCAAGGGCACTGTTTCTTCCCTCTCGGTTGGGCTGCAGCAGCTACTGGGCTTTCTGTGGCACTTTGATCTGCTCAGGCAGGAAAGCAGCTTCAGATGCCTCTTTGCCTTCCACATTTCTGTTCAACACCCAGGCTCCTGGTGAAGGGCTGGCAGCGAGAGCTGTTCCCCACCGCAGCAGCTCTGGCCAGCAAGGCCCAGTGCAGCCACCAGCCAGGGAGCTGGGCGGCCTCCGCTCCCTTCACCAGCAGTCCCCTTCCCTCCTCTGTTGCCTTAGGGGCATGGCAAGAGGGAAGGTGTCAGATTGAAATGCAGCCATGGTGTTGGTGCACTGCAAAAATAAGTTATGTGCCCCAAAATACACATTTTAAACGAGGAAGTCACTTTCTCTTGCTTTGGTTACTCAAACTTTGCCAGGCCTCCGCAGAGGGACTATAGCTCAACAGCATTTTCATTTACTTCAGAATCAACATTTAAGTTCAAAAGCAGGTCAGAATATTGCTGGTGCTTTTACAAAAAATACTTTAAATCCAAGTTTTCTGTCAGAAAAGTAAATCCAGCTAAAGATGTAAGTGCTCAAGATGAAAAATACGGTGCCTTTTAAATATATCACCACATGAGCCCTGCGGATATCTAAATCAACGGTAGTACTGATGAAAATCATTAAATAATTCAAGCACTCTGGGCCATATGTCAGCCTTAACTACAGATGAAAGTTATCTTTCCTTTTTCTACTTGATCACTGGAGCAGGATTCTGGTTAAAATCTCATCCGATAAATTTTCTTCTTTGCAAGACACAACGTTGGTCTCAAGTGACTACTGCACAACTAAGCAGTTTGGAAAATAAACAGCAGATTGATCAAAGGATGCGTTGAGAGTGATTTGGTGTCCACAACACACCTCCTGCAGGCCTCTGACACCAGCCACACTTGGTATTTATTCCCATCTTCAGGCATAATACGAAGGTTTGAAGACCAGGAGTCAGGCAACTGGTAAAGTTTCAGTCTTCTCCACTCCGGCGTCAGCGAGCTGGCTGTTTCACGCAGCCCTACACTCCACATGCAACCAGTAGCTCTGAGGAGAACAGAGACACCCCCAGAAACTCACAGGTGACTAAAAATTGACCAGCAAAAGCAGCCATGGGGGAACTCGCCTTCTTTCCTTCGCTTTTCACAATCAGCAGCCCGTTTGTGCTGGAGTGCATGCACTCCTGTGCCCCAGGACACGCCTCCCCTCCTGGCTGAGCTGCCTGGAGGGGCAGCTGGCTCTGGCACCCTGCTATAGACAGAGCGGGTGGCTCCCCTGCGCCATATTTACCTGCTCAAGGTCCAGTTTGCCTTTTCTTTTTCCTTTACTCACCTGCACAGTGCTGCACATCATCACTTTAGTCTTGCATGCTCCCCAGTACTGTGAATGCCTGTTAAGTACTATTGGCCTTTTTAACCAATTTAAAATTGAACATACCTCACCCAAACACCTCATTGAAGGAGAAACAAGAATTTTTAAGTGTCTGTAATAAAGTTTAAGACCATTTCCAAGAGTCTGCAAATAGCAGGTCAATGAAAGAAGTATATAAACTACTCTAAGCTGCTCAGAAGTTTCCTCAGGAAAATCAATTCAAAGTCCACAGTTCTTTCTACAAGGCTTGGGTTTTTGTGTTTCAATGGGATATTTTTGTGGTTAGGTTGTTTTGGTTTTTTTTTCTATATTTAAACAAGTGACATTTCAAATGTGATTTCCTTTGTGCACAAGCATGCTGAGTTTAAAACTTCTGGGTTTGATTTTTCCTCTAATTTCACATCAGTAAGGCTACTAACTTAAACCTAATTCTCTTGTGAAGTAAACATCCACAGAAATGCCCCACGTATCGAAATGCAGGTGTACACTTTTTTTGCCTTGGTTAGCTCCTTTAAACTTCCGTTTCACTTGTGAAGTCAGAGGCTCAACCTAGTTCCTAAAATGGCAGCGTAACATCCTTTTTCACTTTCTTTTACATGCCTCATTTCTGTTCTTCACAGTGCAGGTACATACCTCTTTCCCATATTATTCCTTTAGGATATTGAGTTTTAGCACCTTCTCCACAACACAGAGGGATTAGCATTTACATGCACAAGGTACCAGCTCTCCGCTCATGGCTGGAACCCACTGTGGGGCCAGCAGGAGCTGATCAATCCCTGTGTGTGCTAGGGCAGCACGGCCACTTCCCACTCCCGCCTTTGAAACGAGAGATTTTACACCATGACAGATAACTCTTCAGCAAAGTTCACCACAAAATCTCAACCTCAAGTGTTAAAGAGAAAAACCCTTAAATATTTGATACCAGTTATTACATTTAATCCCTTTGGGGGAGGTGGGGAATGATTTTGTGATTAAGGACCTACTGTAGGGCTCAAGAGAATTAGTTCAATTCCAAGCTCCGAAACAAGCTTCCACATTCCCCTGGGAAAGCCTACGCAATCTCCTGTCTCACATGGACACCGGCAGGGTAATTTATAAGTGCATGCAGCCCTCAGACATTGTACTACCAACAGCCAAATGCACAGGTAGGGGTTAGGTGGGCTGCAACGATTTTGAGGACTAGTTAGCTACCCAAAGAGGGCACTACCATTAGACTATCACTTACCACAGAAGTCGTACTTATGCTTTTAAAAATAGATATTAGAGGGAGTCTTGAAAAATAATAAGTTATATTATTACCTACTCTTGGGCTGACAGCTAGTTCCTAATGGTTTTAGCTAATACATTAAGTGAATGAAAAAGGTGCAAGATAAAAATAAATTGGCAGGTCTTGCAGAAAGACACCGCTTAGTTCTCAGGCACAGGACTATTTTCCACAGTTTGCAATGCAGGGAAATTTTGCTCAATTAAGATCTACAGTTGGTATCATTTCTTGGCAAAATTAAATTTATGAATTGAATGAACAAATTCAATAATGAAAACTCATCTGACAAGAAGTTATGAAACAGCAAATCAAGCAAGCACTACGTGTAATCTAGACAGCGAAGTGCTCCACTACGCAATCCACAGTGAAAGCCTGTCTTGCAAAAAGAACAAAATATACCAGATATACAGATAAACACACATATAGTCAGTACTTCGCTATTCACCACCAGCATGAGTTTTCTGCTACAACTACAAAAAGCAGCTGCCATACACACCAGAAATATATAAACCAAAAACGACTTCCCATTTTTAAAGACATTACAATCATTTAAAAATTTGACTCCTTTCTGAAAAAGTACTGTGCTTATTACGGTTGCAAGTAATATGTATGATGTATTTAATGCATTGCAGAAGTTACATTCAGTAACTTAATGTGTGCTTGATATACATCTAAACTATTTTCTCTATGACAGTAATTGCCTCTTTCAGAAGGTGGAAAAATCCACATGAAGTTTCAAGATCAGTGTTTCTGGCAGTGTTTTTATGTTCACTCTATAAGCAATAATTTAACCTTGATATTAAGTATTTCTGCAGAGCATCTACCATTTATTTTGCATACATTAAATTCCAAGTATACTTGATATTTCAGTAGAATGGCTGTTAAAAATATTTTTTAAATCTGGTATTTGATTTGCTTGTATGTGAATACAGATTAAGGTGGTTCGTATTAATTTACTGCTTTTCTAACTACAGCTATTTCAATATTTCATTAATTTTTCCACTGTTATAACTTCAAGTTATAATTGAAGTGAAAACAGCTGAAAATACAAAAAAAACCCAGTCACAAGTAAATTCAATATTCAAGAGATCAATATAAAACTGTTTCAAAGCTGTCAGCTACGAGGCGAGCAAGTAATACCAACAAATCTGGTTGAGGCTAAAGTCAGTCCTTTCACCTCCATCCCTCTAAGGTAAAGTGCAAAAGCAACTGAAGGACTTTACAATTAATTTAGAGAAACTCCATCCATCCCATCCAACATGTACTGAAAGACAGGTCTGACCAGACCTGACCATTCTAACTTAAATTGTCAGATGAAGTTCAACCACAAATTGAAATTGGTGACAACTGTGTAAAACAGGTAACTTTATTTTGTGACTGTTTAGCAGCTTCTGATTTAAAGTTACAACACTGACATTCATGAACATTTGTTTTAATAGAAAGCCTTTATTTTTTCAGAAGTTCTCACAGGCTGGAGTGCAACAGAAGGTGCAATGCAGGTGTGGTTACAGGACTTCCACTATCGCCAATGGCATCAGCAGTGTCTTCTTAGTTAAGCTCCTGTTGGTGCTATACTTGTTTAACATGAATAGCTGTCACAAAATACAACAAATAATGTAAGACAGTTGTAGTTTCTGTATCTGGTCACCCTCCCCACATCTACTCATATCCAAACATCAATTCCCCTCTTCCATGAGTGAAAGGCTAATTGCCATCTCAATGTTTTATTTTACTGTATTATCAAACCTAATGATTTGCTATGAACTTTTGATCGTTCCATGCCCTCAAATAGGTATTCTAATATCTAACTTCTCACTTCAATGCAAAACGTAGTCCAATATCCTATTCCTTTTAAGTGTCCTGCATACCCAAATCAGGTTTTGGGCAAAGGCCCACTGCAAAGCTAACATACTCCTCCAGCTGATATCATACCACAGAACATCGTTAAAATGAAAAGGTATGTCCTGTCCTAATGTCTAATGCAGGATCACGTATACCTGTTTTACCACTGACGGGTGCATGTCTCGCCAATTCTTGTTCCTGTCCAGGCAATGCGTTTTAGTATGAATTGGCCACACACTTTTTCCTCACATCTGACCTAAGTCATCTTTATTGCAAATTAAACCAATTACTTATTCTATCTACAGCAAACATAGGGAATAATCTCTTCTCTATAGCCTTGAAACAATCAACCCATGCCAAGACGAAGAGCTTTAAAAAAACCCCACACGATTCCTCTAATAATCTTTTATAGTTCTGATAACACCTTTCAGATTATGTCAGCTCACAGCTACTGCGCACTCTCAGAAAACCCCACAGCACTGCATGACTAATAAGCAGTAAAAATATCCACTTCCATTTCACAGCTGGAGAAGCACATCAGTACATTTTTTATATTACATGTCTATAACATACAGGGATGGCCAATTACTCACACATTTAATCATCATGCTTAGTTATTACTGTAACTCTTATCAAGGAGGAAATCCTTCATCTTTAAAAAGGCTGAAAAATACACTCAAAGCAACAATCAGCTTGCCTTGCAAATCAAATGAAATCAATATGACATGTTGCTTGTCTGCTCCTCTCTAAGCACTGGCTTTCTATTGAGTACAAGCTCAAGCTAGCTAAGCCCCTTCCCTCCTCTCCCTCCCTTTGTGACCATGGCTCCTCCAAAACCTCTGTTCTAACAAAGGCCAAATTATTGACCAAGAAACTCACAAGTACAGAAAGCAGCTCTGACAGGCACTGCAGCTAGATTATCAGAAACCATTACCTGTAAGAGATATGAGTCACTGTGGGTCTAATCCCGTTTTAAACTAGTGGAGAAAATTGTTTACAGTTTCTCATTTTCCTTTCCCCACCCCCTCAACGTCTACAAAACCAAAAGCAAAGCCCTACAGAAAAGGTAGCTAGCCTTCCTACAGGCCAGAAGGTACTTCCCCCTCCAGGTCTGCAACCCTGCAAGCAGGACACAAGCACATGCCTGCTTAGCTGGAGTCATCAAGTACTTCATTTACACTGATTGTGATCTACCTTTTCAAACCTACTCTCAGTGAACTATGGGGATCTAGAAAATGATGGTTTTTTTCCTCATTCTGGAAACATTTAAAAGGAGAACTCTAAACTCAAATGGTGATGTAAGAAAATGATTTATTTCCAGTTTAGCTTTCATTTGTTTCTCTGGCTGTCTTAGAAATCAGGCCTTCTTCCTCTCTCTCAATTAAAAAAAAAAATTTAAATCAGTATGCATTATTTTTATTTTACATCTACATCTAATAACTTTTTAATACCTATTTTAAATTCTAAATACTCTAATTATAAGTTACATTATTGTATTTCTACTGTGAATAACATTTTGCTCTGATTGGATGACAACAGTAACAGTCAGGCATCTATGTGGTAAATACCCTGGTTATTACGGATAAGCCAAAGAAATCCGCTGGACTTGTACACTTTAGAAGGTGGCATCTAATTATTTCAAAGAGAAACAGTATCCTTCAGGCTGAGACTGGCTTGAAGAAAGACGGCCATTGTTTTCATTATTTAAATGAAATAAACTTTTCCAGCTAGAATAGATGCATGGTTGTCAGCATCGTGAAGGCTTTAACTAGAAATGGTTTACAGTTATTAAACCAAACAGCTACAGAGCTTTGCCACTCTCATCTGGCACTGGCAAAAGGCCAGGAGCCCCTCCAAGCAGTGGCCATTTTGCAGGTTGATGTCAAGAATATCCCATAAGTCCCAATCCTTTAGCAGTTGCTAAAATAAACGGAAGATGATAGTTTGCATCTGCCAGTCCTGTTTGGAAGTGGCTTTTGTTTTTTATTGTCAACTGTTTTAAAACAAACTGTAAAATCTGCTTTTGTTTGCACAGGACATTCTCTCAATTGAAAAACACCAGGCTTAAGAAATGCCAGTTACCTGTCTGAAAACAGGTATAGAGACATAAAGAAACGAGCACTGCAGACAAAGCAGTGACACCACACACCAACAGCTACAAACACTCAGCCTTCATCATAGTGCCCTACTTTAAAAGATGTACAACCACTGAGCTACAAGTGTAACCTTCCTGTACATATTTAACAACAGAGCACACTGACCTGCAGTGTTACTAATCTTAGCACGAGCACACTACAAAGTAAAACTCTCCCTGATATTAATGTTAACCTCCACACAGAAGTTAAAACACAAACTGACAAATGAAGTACAATTGGTATGGAAAGTTAAAGCCAGATTTTGTTTGAGTGATTTTGTCATGACAAACATATTAGATGTCATCTGAGGCTGGTTCTAAGCAAGGATTTAATCCATGACCATAATGCAGGTCACCAGTTTTGATATAGTTTAAGCCTAGTATTCATTCCAAGGAAGTCTCAGCACTAACATTGACAGTTGTCAAGAGTGTACATGTGGTTTCTTTTTACACTACCATTTAATAAAAGCATATAATCCAATTAAGCAGATGTCACACTATTTTTTGCTGACTTCCCTATTTATTTCCATCATTAAAGCAGTATTTAATTTACAACAAAGCACCATACTCTAATCCTATGCATCCAAGAATATTCATGTTTAAAGCCTGAACCGCCCTCACTGTTTCTGCTGCCCTTTTGGTTTTCAATGAGCTTCAGTAACTCAAAAGAATTGCAACCAACTTGGTAACTAAAAAAGAAAGCTTTGTAGAATGGGAAAAGTTCACAACAGGGGAGGAAAAAAAAGCCTTTCTGAAATAGCCAGGTGTTCACCTCAACCCATACCAACTTCAAACAGATGCAAGGACAGTAGTTGAATCTGATTTCAGACTAAGGACATGAAAGATGAGCTTTATATTCTTATGTTCTGTAATGTTAGAACGAATTCATTTTTAGATAAAGAATAGTATACTCCCCTACTCTCCTTTCACAAACTTTGCTCTGAAAATAGCATAGCTGAGTTCCAGTCTTTCAACTATTATTTGATCACTGCCAAATATTTGCAAGTTCAGATTTTTCCACATCCCACCCATCTACTCGATTGTAGCATCTACTGTGTTTTGTTCTACTTTTCTAAGTAAATGTACTGTGGCAAGTGATCAAGTCAGGCATGAAAACAATTACTTTGGAATACAAAACTGAAATAGTATTGGAAGAGCAGCCCCTGACAGTCTATCCTCCAAATGAAGGTTTAACCTGAGGAAGGGGTGACTGCCCTAAGACAGCAGACCTGCTTGGCAGTGGAAGAGATGGAGGTTTACTTAAGGTATGGGTGGCAATGCTTATAACGTGGCTTTGCATTTTCATGACACCAAGTGTCTTCAACTTCAGTTGAAGGATAAGTTTATTCGACAAGGCTTAGTCTAAATGAACAAAAGTGGTAAGCAATTCTTCAAAAGGCATTAAGAGCACAAGTAGAAGCCTGCAAGAATCTCATTACCCACTTATCATAAGATCCAAGAATTTTCTGTAGAGTAGCTCTTAAGATCAAAATGGCACAGATATTCCAAGTCTATAATTTACACATATGGCTCAGTCCATATTTTTTCTCCTAGAGATGTTCTGCTGGATTTTAAACTTCTTAATTAAAATAAGTTTATACACCATTATATCACTGAATTCTGTTAACCCAAGAGTTGTATTCTGCCTAATGGACTGATGGATATTACTAACTTAAATGCATTTATGTGTACAGTGTTACTAAAACTTAAATACTCAACAGCATTAGCAGACGATCAAATAACTCACCTAGCAACTATAACCTTTAAGCAATTCCCCACTAGGGGACTTGTGTATACGTCCTTATAACATGGCTAGTTCTGTGAAGAATATATGCATCCTACTTCAGGATGCACATGCCTATTAATATACACGCTGACATTTCATACAAGAACTTTTGATCTCTAGTGCCTATCATTTATTTACAGATTATTTATGTGGAATGTATCCAAGCTTATTCATATCTGATTTAAAAGATGCTTGAAGTTGTATTTCAGTGGGGAAAAAAATATTAATACCTTCAATCATCTCCTTTCTGGTCTTTGCATAATCAATTACTGAGTTCAACTCTACCCAAGCCACATATTTCCCTGCACTTAAAAGAAATATGTCTAATGCCCAGAGGGACACTGTACATCTCTCAGCCAATATGCCAGGCAGTCATCTACCAGATCAGCTGCCTTGTGTGAAACCCTGGTACACTCCTGTTGCTCATGCTCAGCAAATATATTCCCAAAAGCTTTAACTACAAGAGCCAGTGCATCTTCCACAGGCATGTTATAATGCATCACAGAGAAGAGCTAGCTGGCTTTATCAAGCTTGTGTTTTCATCTACTTCACACATTTCCAAAAAGATAAAAAATACAGCTGTTAAGTCTGTGCAACGTAACCGAGTGAGATTTTTAAAGCCTTCAGTTCAGTGTTGACATAGCCCTCCTGTAGCTGCAGAAGTTAGTTTTGATTTAGCACCAGTACATGAACTTCATTTGAAATATAAATAAAAAGTTGTAATTTCTCCTTCCCACTGTCAAAACATTATTGGCCATTTATTATCTAAGCTAAAATTGAGATAAAGATTCCCAATTCCATACAAAGACTCTCAAACACCTACACCTGAAATAATAGGATTCGATTTGATTTTTTTTCGTTTCAGAATATTTGTGTAAGTGGAAAATAGGGCAGTTACCTTCCCTCCACAAGAAACTGCCTTTTTATTATTGTGCTCTTGATACCAGAAAAGATGCGAAACTTGTAAATTTACAACAAAAAGTTCTGAGATGAATACAGACAAAAATGTGTGATTTTTTTTTTCATTTACATAGAATCAATGCAAGAATGTGCAATTTTAGTTAAGGAAGTTCTATATAACTTCCTACCATTAATTATTATGTGACAGTTTGTTGCATGCATTTTATGCTATTCAAGCAGCAATCCAGGACAGATATTTAATCACTCCATGTATTAGGAACTATTAGAAATTAATTCAGTGAACTATTTCAAAGCTGTCTCATTTTAACTAGGTCAAATTCTGTTACCCAGAAGTGCAATGAATCAGCATTTAAAATTTTAATGGGTTGAAACAAATTTGAACTATAGTTCTGAATGGGGACTATTTTAAGTGACCTCTCAAACAAGCTAAACTTTCTTTTGATAGAATAATGAAGCATGATTATTCTGCAAGAGGAAAGTGCTACACTTGGCTGTTCAAGAATACAAACCCGCCATTTTTAACTTCATGGGATGCATGTGTGAGATCTGACTTACATAAGGTATATTATTTCCACCACAAGACCAGGTTCTTGTAACTGATTCCCTAGAACTCTAGCATATTTCCCTGAAGAGAAGCTGGTTATATACAAATAAAAGCCTGTGTCATTGTTTCCCATTGCTGTGCTGCTGTTGCCATCTGTAAGTGCCAGGAGCCACAAATATCAAGTTCAGTGTTGTGAGGTACAAAAAACCCCCACAAAATGGTCTTCATTGAACAGATATAATTTCTACAACATCAGAAAGTAACTGTGCCCTCTATTTTAAGCTACACGGAGAAAAATCTGAATTCATTTGTCAAAGTATAGTAGGAAGCTATAATATACATAAAAGGAAGTTTTTTAGTTAGTGATTCCTACTTGATCATCTTTCAGTGCTAGATTTGAGAGTGAAGTACACTAATTATTGAAATTGTTTATATTTAGCATTTGATTCTATCTCATCATCCTAGTATACTGGGAAATATTCAACTGAAAAGAATATGGTCTATGAACTATTACACTGACATTAGCTTAATTTTGTTAGCAGCCTGTTTTTGAAAAAAAATACTGAATATAGAGGGCATAAAAATTAAGAGCAGTGACCCATATGTTCTGAGGATAGATGCTAAACGTTACCCTTTAAGAATTGTACCGATATTTTGATTTTAGTCTTTTAGACCTGGAAGATCACGTTTCTTACTGACAGCAACATGGAGAGATGAAAGTCACAAGCTCCATTTGCTTCACCAACAAAAAAGCTCACTAACACTGACCCTGAAACTACCAATTGGACAGAGGACAGTCGAGGAAGAATTATGGCTTGTTTTTCATATACTATAGTATACACCTACTTCTTTTAAACAATTCTAGAAGTGTTTCATTTACATATTAAAGCAACATATTTGGGCTCAAAACCACTGAGAAACTGATTTGTAAGTTTCAATCATTTTTAATTGCTTCAAAAACTTAGTAGTCAAACACAACCTGCTCTGACTATCCCACACAATCTTTGCATTTCAGGTACATTAACCAGCCCAGCTGCAGCAGCTATAGTTCTTCTTATCTGGATTTCAAGACTCTCTGCTGACTAAACATTTCAATAGACCACTAAACTATCATAGTGGCAGAGAATTTCCAACTCACATTTGAAGAGATTATGTACCACTACAGTTCTGCAACACTCCATGAACTGAAACAGAAAAAAAAAATCTTTGGTGTATTCCCAATCACATCCCCACAGATGGGAATGTGTTAAATATGGAGGTCAGTGAAGAGGAAGGAAATTAAATATTGCATTTGCAGTGCCAGAATTCAATACAAAGAAAAGGAACTGTCTCAGCTTAAAATAATTCTGTTGATTCTGTTATTAGAAGATGTGTGAAGGCAGAACATATGGTCTGCATCTCCTATAAGTTTCAAACGAATTAAATACATAGGAAAGTGATACAATAACAAATTTGGTATAAAACACTTCATTACAGGGAGGAACAGAGAACGGGAAGCTAGAATATCAAAGTAGCAATGAGGAATTCAAAGGAGATACAGTTTAGGTTTCCAGTTCTCTAGATAGTCCTCTAAAAAGAAGAATGAATTCTGTGTATTTGAGCAGTTAATATCTCCATAATTTGACTTGACTCATTTCACCTCTAGAAGATGAGCAGCGATATAACAAAACCAAACTTTTCTGCAGGGTTAGACACACCTGTGATAGAAGTCTGTCCTGTGTTTAACAGACTGTTACTCTAAGAATTCATTTTCCCTAAGTGTTCTTCTGGTTTTGCTTCAAGTATTGACTAAGAACTACAGCTAGACAAAATAGAGTTCTGTGCACTTGAAAGTCCTTTTTATATAGCCAACTTCCATTTTTCCTTCTGTTGGCAACTGTGAAAAGAATCTTTCTTTCAAATTAGAAAGGTACCTGACATGCATCAAAACCCGCAAAGTTTACTCAGGCAAATATAGTATCTGAAACTACTTTTAGTATGTCCAGATTGAGACTACAAAATCCAACCAAATGCTGCAAGGTAGCCTTTAAAACAGCAAACAGAAATTATGACTGGATTAAGATCAGACTTAATTCTCGAGTCAAAAAAAAAAATTTAAAAAAATATTGAGAACCAAGACAGGTCCCTGACGGCTGTCAGTCCAAAGCCTGGTAGATGCGCAAGAAATTTTAGGACAAACTAGAAGTATTAAGGACATCTAGAAACATTAAATAGGCATTATCTTCAAACATTATCTACATATTTGCAGGGTCACATTTCTGAACTGGGTCACACTTACCTATGTAATTACCATCTCTGTAATAGAATTAGCTGAAAAAAATCTTAACAGAGACCTACTTTTGCTCTGTCTTGATGGTAATAGTGACAGTCAGAAGGTGTCTCATTCTTTCTGCACCTGTTGGTAAAACTGCAGGTATAGCTTCTCTACAATCATCCCTGGTAATGTCACCTGCAACCAAGTGAAAAATCAATTAAGTGACAGCACAGACTACAAAACTATATTATAACATCACCAAGCCTTCACTACTTTACCATTTAACGATACTCTCGAAAATGATAAAAACAGTTCTTTGAAGCAACAATTCCCCCCAACCCTTTCTGTTTCCCCAAGAAAATTTGTTATGGACATGCAAGAAGGTGTAAGAAACATGGTTAAACTTGGCTGCAGACTTCTCAGAATTCATCTGAGAACAGGGGCTCCTGCCATAATCGGACATTTTATAAATTTGCTGGATTGCATCCACATTATTAAATGCAACTCCTGTTCCCAAGTGTGCTGCTATACCTGGATATACCTCCCAGCTTTCCCTGGGACATGGTACTCTGTCCTACAGGCCTCAACAACCTTTTTGCTGCACTAAGAATGAATCTTTCTCCATTAGCTTTCAGAGGCCACAAAGCAGAAACATACTTATTCAATAATCTACACCACAATTTTTGTGAGCATCATGCCACAATTCAAGCCTCAACATATACCCTAGATCTACCGAAGACTGGTACCTCCTGAAGATAACAAAAAAATTATGGCTTTTCTATAAAGGTTTAAGGCTACCACCACTAGACCTTGAAGGGACACTGACAGGTATTACGAACTTGTCTGTCAACTATAAATGAAAGTGCATGCTTTAAGAAGGAACATGAGCTATTTACAATCCTTATCGTTTTAGGAGTACTGGCATCTCATACTAACCTTTCCCTGCTGAAGGCTCATATTGCTGCTCAAATAACTCTTCAAAGATAAGGAGAAAACATGTTTTGAATGCAGTCTTCTCTAAGTTAAAATACAAGGCCAGTTCACACAAAATATTTTTTTCTTCCATATTTATGGGGGTATTGAAATAAATCAGACCTGTCAATTTTCAAAATACTAAGTGTAAAAAAATGCTGCTAATTGAACATCTGTTTCATGAAGACTGTATCAATGTCGAGGACTGTTCTGTTCCCCACAACTCATACAAGCTCATTTTGCATTAGCAGCTAGTTGCTTTTCTTGCCATTCTGCATTTTCTGTTCCTCCCAGCATCTCCATTCATCTCCTCTAGTTACCTTGCCACATAAGTTCTCTGTATTTCATGGGTATATAAAGCATCCTTTCACTAAACATAGATCAAGCTAATAAAATGAGGTGTTTGGAAATCTATTTTGTGCTTTCCAATATGGGTAAAAGGCACATAAGCCTGGCACAAACCCCCAGATTTTAAATAATTTAACCTTCTTTAGAAGACTACCTTCTTCAGCATCGAAACTTTTCTTTTAGCTTACAAATTCATAGACTTGATCAAAACAAGAATATTTAAAACAACTGGCAAAATCATCCACTGTACTTCTAGAAAACGTATTTTGGCAAGAGAGATTACTCCAACACACCACCTACATCAGACATCTGTGGCCTAGCCAGTTAAATTGCTTAAGAGAGTATATATCTAAGAGTATATATACACAAGACATATAAAAAAAATTATCTTTGCTTTTGAAATTAGGTATCCTATTTTAAAAATCATTCTCATACTCCGATTGTAAGCACTTGCAAGATCTTTGGTAAACAGACAAGACAGAATGGGTAAAATATTGCCTTATATTATATCCCTGTTTTTTATATCCACATATTTTTATTCCTGTTCTACAGATTGGAAAATAATCAGCAGTAATTGATGGTTATTTGTTGTAACTACTTGTAAGAGACACAAAAATGGACAGGTATTTCATTTCATATGGTTATTCTTAAACTTAAAGTTAAATTTTGAGTAACAATTTAAGCCAAATAAATCCATTTAGAGATGTAAGATCAAAAGAAAAATACTTTATATCACAGGTGAGAGATCAAGTTGCAAACAGAGGGCCAACCTGTTAAAATTAGGTCAAATGATAGTCAGTTTTGTGCTCCGTACAATGATATTCCTGTCAAGCTATGCATTTAATTCTCTTAAATGGCTCCCTTCATTAAAAAGCCCCACTTACCTTCCCACAACAATGACTATAACGAGGGTTCTTGAAGGACCACATCATCTACTGTATTCCATCATTTTTCTAAACTGTACGAATAACAAACTAATAACATGGAAATTATTTAACCATAGCTTGACCTGAGTTAGATGTTAAAACTCTTGGGAGCTTTTCTTCAAGCTTATTTTTAGAAGTATAAATTATAAAACCCCAAAAGTTATAAACCAGTCATTTGCAAGCAATTTGGTTATGCACTCATCTTCTATATAGCTAGATCTAGTCTCAAGCGGAGAGTAAGTTTTCTTACCACTAAAAGAAAAAAATTATTTAAGGGAAGAGGTAGCTAATTACAAAATCCTCAAAAATTGCAAGATGACTCCAGAACAGACAAAAATACATTCTGAAAAAGAACAGGACAAAAGCCCTGTTTGCTCTTGAAACAAAGCATAATACGGGAAAACAAACTTTTAAAAAAGTTTCTAGAATCAAGCCTTACACCATGAAAGTTGTCCATTCAAATCATTACAAGAATATTCAGTCTTACGGCCAGACTTAAACTAAGTAGCCAGGTACCTGTAACAAACAGCACTTTGGAATTCAATCTGAAGGAGCAGAGTCTAGAATTTGGTAGGCTTTGAGGCATAAGATATTTCTTAGATATTTTACCTATTTAGATGACCAGATTATTATAAAAATTAATGTATATTCATGCTATAGCATTATAAATATTTCTTCTGTTACACACATAGGATGTTCAAAGCCTTAGAATAATTTTCATTTATGCTACTAAAACTTTCTTACCTATTCAGATCTTCAAAATCCTTTGAATAATCATCTTGGGAAGAACGATTCTTCTAACACAATTTGTAAGGATTTACACTAAAAGAGGTAAGAATATGAGGTTAGGTATATGTTACCAGAAAAGTCTTTTAAAAGCTAGAATAATCCATAAGCACATTTATTAGATTTTCACACTATATGTTTTTTAAAGAGTGTTACTGTATCAAATAAAAGTGACATACTATTTCTCCTTCACCGCTCTTTCATTAACAAACTCCAGGAAGATGTGAAAAGGTCCTTGTTCGGGTTTGCCTAACCTACTGCATGCCTTACGATACACTATAGAGCAGCTCAGTCAGTTCCTCCTGACATTGTTTAAAGAAAGCTTAAAAAAAGTACACTGACCTCGCAACAATCATTGCAAAAGTTTGCAACCACAGTGGGATATTTTAAGCCAAGATTTCTGCTTACACAAGATCCTTCTAAAGCTTTTGCTTCATCCATTTTCCCTTGAGTACAGAGGTACTGAACAGTTTACAGTACGAAGTGTCTTCATTAAGCATCAGCAACCTACAGGATCTAAAGTGACTTATGTTAATATCTCATTTATTTGCTTCCCATAATAAGATGTGGCACTTGTACATCACTTACACGTTCCAAATTAAGCACCTCTTTGATTACAGTATCAAAGATAGACCTTGCTGAAAAGCTACATCCTGAACTCACCATATGAACATGCTGTAAGAAACTTTTACATACTTGCTTACTTTGGCCTGTACCAAGAGATGTTTTTCATGAGTACAGCTTTGTCAGGAAAGAAGTCAGTCAGTTGAGGTTTTTTTTGTTTTGTTTCCCCTCTCTTTTTATATTTCTATCACAGTGGTTATAAGGATTCTCCAAAACAGAGCTGGGATACGTTGCATTCTATTTAATTGCTGGATTTCTCAAAGATCCTATGTTCTAAGACAAGAGACATACAGAGGATGGTGTGGATGAAGATTATCCAAAGCATGTATTAAGGCAAACAAACACGATAGCCCTAAGGGCATGTGTTTTGTTTGTTGTGTTTTGTTTTTAAAGGTACTGATTACATAACAGAGCACAAATAATGAAAGACAAATAATCCATTTGGCTTCTGTATTTTACCTAGAAACATTGTGGTTTTCCTCAAAAGCTCATTAACCAAAAGCCTCAAGAGAAACTATCTCCCACTTCTCTGGTATAGCTGCAATACTACAGAAAGAACAGCAAGGAAAGTTCACTTAACAGAGGGATTGTCACGTTGTTTCAGAATATGCTCTTCTGGAAACAGGTATGAGATGGAGCAGTGTGAGAGACAAGAAAACATAACCAGACTTGCGGGCTTGTGATTATTTCGTTTGTTTTTAATAAGGAGCACTTATGCTTGGAAGGAATCGCTGTGTTGCAAAGGTAGTATCAAACATCAACAGTAGACGACAAGCAGACAGCTGAATGCAAACTGCCCTCAAAGCAGCTGCTGTGAATAGGATCTCAGGCTGAACAAAAAAGCACCCAAAACCATGGTTAGAAACAAGAAACACAGCATATCCTGGCAAGCCAACAAAGTATATGGCTCATCATTTCAAAACCCAAACTTCCTACTCCTGTGTCTAGTACAAAGCAGGCTGTGAGCAGAAGAGTTCAAGCAAGTGAACTGTCAACTTCCAGAAAGCTGTCAGCCATATGAATGTAGCTGTAAGAGCGCCACAACCTGTCCTACTGTGCTCTGCACCCATCACGGCTGGTATTAACACCTTTGGGCTACACTACTCAGCAGGGGTGGCTGCCAGCCAGGGAGGGAGAGGGGTACATACCCACGGGGAACGACCAGGCAGACAGGAACAGTGGCTTCACCACCTCTCAAGATCTGCCTACCCACAGCGAAGATATGGCACTGCTACATCCAAAAGGAAAGAAACAAGTTCAGCTTTCAGCCTTGGGTTCTCTACATTGTTAATACAAACAGCTGGGTTTCCCTATGAACCTTCATTGTTATGGTGTAATATCTTCACCATAAATCTAAGATTTCAAAGTAAAACATCCTTGATCTAAACATGTAAGTTTCAGGTTGAAAGTCAATGAAAGAAAACAACTTTGTCACTCTATTATCATATGAGGAAAGACATTTGAAGAACTAAGGTACCCCTCAAAACAAGGAAAAGGCAGATGAACACATCTCTTCCCTGTCAGGTTCTCAGAAAACCAAATACACAGTGGGGGAGAGCATAAGGAATAAGAGAAGAGGCTGAGAAGACACTACTTTGGATTCAAATGGGAAGGATTAGGAACTGGAAAAGTTAAATACATGCGATTCAAGAACGAAGAATCCTATCCTAATACAAAAACATGACAAAAAAAAAAGTGAACACGAAGTTGCTGAGGGAGTTTTAGTTGATATTCTATGCCTAATACCCAAAGATTCACTTTTTTCATAAACTGTTTCATAGCAACATTTCTGTTACATATTATGCACTTCAGAAGACATGGAGTCTACCTGGGTCTATGCCTGGGCTGAAAGTAAAAAAAAATTTGGAGATTAAATAACACTGAAGACTAAAAGCAAAGAACAGCCAACACAGATTAATAAAGCACTGTGCTAATTAGAACACAGAACTTGCACAATGCTCTTTTAGGCTACCCTAAAAGTGTTAAGAGTAACAATAAACTAAAAAAGGAATTAAGTTATCTTGGATATAAGAAGCCTGTCTTCTTAAGTGCTGAAAGGAAAAAGAGGGCAAGCTTTATTCCTCCTGGCCCGAGTACCTAAAAGTACATAAAAACCTCACTCACTTTAGGTGCAGAAAAAAAACAGATGAAGACAAATTAGCTTTACAGACTACTGAAATTCCAACTATTTCTAGCACCTCAAGCTGTAACTTACCATAGTCAATGTGGCAAAACAAGTTTCATACAACTCCAAGAAGTGAAAATGAATCTTCTATTACATCAAGACACACACAAGACATGTATTTCTACACTATGCATATGTTGTGTAGAGATGACCCTGTGGATTTTGCTTGGAAGTCCAAGAAAAGGCTTTCTCTTTTCTACTGAAGGTGCTGCTATTTGATAAAGCTCATCTTTCAGGATAAACTTTGAAATATTTTCTATAGGCTTGCTATAAAAAAAAAAAAGTAATGGTGAGAAAAAATTCTGTTCAGAATTTTTTTTGTTGTCTAAACAAAGAACTCCTCAATATTTCTCCTTACAGAAAAAAAACAGTAGTTCTGTAGATAAATAACACTTCTCAGTGAAAATTAAATGGAATGAATAATAATAATAGAAAAGGGTAGTTTCTTGATAAGATTTTAAGCTTCCAAAATCTACTTAGAAAAGGAATATAAAGCATGTAAACACTATCCTCATGTCACTAAATGTAAGCTAGGATAATACTCTTCAAACTTAGAAGGTAGTTAGTACAACAAACAGATTTATAAAAATATAGGATTAGTAAATTCAAAAAGGCTGAATTTTTAACAGCCTTAAACATTAACACAGTACCTCTGAAGTAACATGCTGCATTGAGAGGGAGGGATTGTTTAGAGGAAAACGTGCAGGATAAGGCTGGAAATGCAATCAAACTAAGAAACAAGTGACCCATCCAATTATCTCTGAGAATAGTTGCTGCCAACAGATGCTCTCACATTACGCTCAAAGTACAGCTGTGAGAACCAGAAATAGATTCCAAAGATCTAAACTCTGAAAGATGCATCACTTGCACCTTGAAAAGAGATACTTGAGATATCATTCTAAGCCAACAAAACACGTTTCTTCCAATCACCTCTGCATTGTGAAGCAATCCAAACATACATTAAGCCATTTTGCTTAAGCTGTTAATTTTAAGGCTTCACAGATTTTGGCAGAAAAAGAAACCAAGGGTTACTAACAGATGCACAAGTTCTAAGAAACAGCTTATTCAAGTCACAGTTGTGGTATGATGACAGTTACGTTGTCTGGTCTCATTTACCTTAGCTAGTCTCCAGTCAACAGAATTGTACAGAGGAGAGTAAAAGCTTCTTGGGAAAAAAAAAAAAAAATCAGGGAAACAAATGCATTTTTAACTGCCCAAGAAGTTTTGCATTACAAACAATAAAGGAATTATAAATTACTTAAGTATCTCAAGGGTTATGGCTTTTGGAATTTTTTTCTTGGTGTAGGTTCAGCTTTTAAGTGTCACAAATCATGAAAGCTTGAACAAAAAACAGCTTTAAGATATCTGTATCTGTTCAGAAGTAAACCTAATAGCTAGAGCAAGAGAAAAGAGATCAGCAGGAGATCTACACATCAACAAACTCACAGAAGTATAAATAGCCTAGTGCAAATTACAACTGATACTTTCAGGATGCTAGAAACCTCTGAGGTCCATGCACAGCACTCCACTTTTCAGAGTAGCATCTTGGGGTCTGATTAATTTAAGATTCTACCAACTGCAAGAGTACAGCCATAGTAAGGAATAAAACATTACTTTCCAGACTCCAGTCTTCTGATTCAGTGAAACGTTCTAGTGCTAATATCAGCTATCACCTTTATCAACAGCCAAAAAACATACCAGGTGCTCAGCCTTTCCACACGGCCAACTGAATTCCAACCAGAACCAGTGGGAGCGTTCTGTTGGTTTTTACACTGGCAAAACAAGCGTAAACTAGCTAGGTAAAACTATAATGAACTGGTCTCATAAACACTTTGAAGAAAACATTATGCCATCATCTACATTCAGCAGACCGTCACTAAAGCAAAAGTAACTTAAGACTTCCTAGAAGACACATTTTTTTGTGATTACACTTAAAACCAACGAGAGCAAAATGACTACAAATTGTATTTTCACAACTTTTCAAGATCATTTTAGAAAGTCTCTGTACACAAGTAATGCCCTGCCCATGCTCCACAAAAGGAGATAAATGCTACCACGTCCCACCCCTGAAGGGCACTGCAGGTCTCAGTGACTACTTTTAGAGAACAGCAACACAAAAGTCTTACTGGACCCCAAAATACCAATCCAGCCTCCAACACTGGTTAGCTGAAAACGGATGACAGTGCAGAGACTCTTAGTCCCTGGAGAGATCACTAATCAAGTTCCTCTGTAACTCAGAGAGCTTTCATTTAGGAAAAATAAGAGTTCGGTTACCTCTGTACGTGAGCTGGGACCGCAGGAGAAAGCTGCCAGGGCCATGGGATCGTGATGGCTGATCTCTGTGCGTCTGATGGGACTTACAGCCTATAAACAACCCCAGCCTTTAAGCACTGCTTTTGGACATTCACCATTTCAGATGTTACCAGCCCCTAGATGACAGCTACCGCCGAAGCACAGCCAAGGCGAGCGGGACCCGATCAGGCAGCACGGCTGAGGGCCCGCCCCCAGCTATCGGCCATCTCGCCGTGCCGTGCCACGCCGCTGCCCGCCGGAGACAGGGAGACAGGGGCACGGCCGACGCCCGCCGACGCCGCTTCAGGAAAACGCACTTAAATAAAGCCGGGGGGGGGGGGGGGTGGGGGGAAGGGGCGGCGGGTGGAGGGACCTCGCACCACTTCTCCCGCCGGAAACAGCAGCCCCGCTCCCGGGGGAAGCCGCTCCGGGAAGGCCCAGGCACTGCTGGGCTGATGAGCCTTATGTCCCGAGGGGACCGACGCTCGGCAAAGCCCCAGAGCTTCCCACCACCAGCCCGCTCCACCCCAGCCCCCGCCGGGCACTCACGGCCGCCCCGCCAGCCATGACAACACCGCGGCTCCCAAGCTCCGTGCCCCGCCGCCACTGCCCTCAAACGGCTGGAGCCACGCCCCTTTCCTCTCCCTAGCCAATGCGGACTGCGCTTGCTGAGGGGGGAGTGGCGAGTGGGAGGCTGGCCAGTAGGGCGCGGCGTTGTTGCGTGGGTGGGGCCGGTTGGTGTGTGGGGCGGGCTGGGCGGCGGGCGGCCGGTGGCTGCGGGGCGGCTGAGGGGCACGGCCGGCGCTCGCTGCCTCCGCCCGCCCGCCATGAACTCCCTGGACCAGGCTGAGGGTGAGTGCGGCGGCCCGGAGCGAGCCCGGAGCTGCCTCATTGGCGCGCTGGGAGCTTCCGGCTCCGCGCCTGGGCTGCCCTCGTCCCTCTGGAGCGGGCCTTACCGCGACGCTGCCCTGAGGGGGGCGAAGCGGCCGCGGGAGGCCTCGGCTCCTTCCCCGCTGCGCTCCCGGGGCCAGCGCTCCTCCTCGGCCCAGACAGGCGAGCTGGGGCGGGGTCTCTGGGGCCACCTCCGCATCCTGAGGCTCCGGGGCAGGCTGCTGCTGCTCTCTGGCCGCACCGCGGAGACCGAGAGTGGGGTCCCAGGGAAGGCCTGTGCTGAGGGGGGGGCTCCGTGTGCGGGCCCGCCAGCCGCCTTCCTCCCCTGGGGAGGAGGGAGCTGCCCAGTGGGCTTTTCCTTTTGGTGCCCTTTCTCGGCAAGCTTCTCGGCTTTAACTTATTAAAAACTGCGTGTGCTGCGGTAACTACTCCGCTCACGGGTTTTTGTGTGAAATGCATTTCTTACAGCTTTGAGTCACATGTAGCACACTAGGCATTATGCTATATCAGGGTTCCTCTTGCATTTGGAGAACGTGACCTCAGAAGCGCTCTCTTGTCTGAGAATATGGATGGTTTGGGTTACAAGTTCTTTGTAGTTAGTTTGCAGGATGTCAAAACCCTGAAAGGAGTTTTTAGTGTCCAGAAGTAAAACTGATAGAGATTTTTAAAATGTCTCAGAGTTAGTTGGTGTTTTGTAGGAGGTACTAGAGGTAGACGTGTCAACAAAAAATGATCCGGCGTTGTCGTGGCTTTGTTGCTAGGTTTGCACAAGCTGTAGGGATCCAAGAAGTGTGGCTTGCTAGTTACAGCTGCCAGGTGTCAAGGTGATACAAACACAGAGAAGGTTCTTAGAATGTGGACATCCAAAAATAAGTTAAAACGTTTAAGTTCCTGTTTTCTGAAAGGTTTTTTTTTTTCCGGTTTTTATTTTAATGTTGTCTACACTATACATGTGTTTTCTTGAAAACTTTGTTATCAATAGCTGAATTTTATGCCTACGGGGTGCTATTTCTCAAACAGCAGGTTTTCATGTGGTGCCTCATATTCCCCCTTTCACTTCAATGAATAGTTTTAGGGGTTTGTGCTAGTCAGGGAACAGTTAATTAGCTTTAATTGCTGGCAGTGGTTTAGCTTCCCCAGAAGGGAGGTGGAGGACAGGCCATAACTACCGGGCTGTTGGCAGTAATTAAGACTAGTTAACTGTTCTGTGGCTGAAGTTAAGATGCTGTTATCTTCCCACTCGAATTCACCTGCAAACCACTTCGGAGTAAATTTGCAGTTTGGAAAACTGCATTAGTAATGATGATAATAGGTGTATTTATTCTAATCTTATACTGTAACTGTTTTATTGTGGTAAATAATTTAGTAGTAGTTGCAAGTTGAAGGAAATTTTTTTCCAGAGTGGTGCTAACTAAAACACTTTATCTGAAAGTTAAGTTTATGCTAATAAAATCTTAACTCCAGGTAGAATTCTAGCTTTAACTGGAAGGTCATAAAATATTGACCTTGTTGAACAGAAGCTTAAATCTAACATACACTTCAGGTGAAACAGCTCCTTGTAGACAAACATTAGGTGGCTAAGATATTTTTTAAACAAATGAAGAGTATGAATTTGAAATGCTGCTCTGCGTTCAATAGCAATTTCAATGGAGAGACCATGGGAGAACGATGGCAACAGGAAGAAAGATCTATTTAAAGAAAAAAAAAAATCGTTGGGCTAGTGTTTGCTCTGGGTTTTTACATATATGTGTATGTATGCATCATGGCACTAAAAGTTTCTACAAAGCAAAGTCATTAAAACCACGCTGCTACAAATAATCCTTTAAAGAGCTGGCAAATGGCCAACTTTTTTTTTTTTAATTACTGTTGTATGGATAATAGAATGTAATGGTTTCCTGATGTACTTAATACTCTAAGATGTGATACTTTTTTTCTGTGTGCAGGGGCTGTTTAAGCTATTCTAAATCTAACTCTCAACATTTAAAAATATGTCTAAAATAGTCTCATTTCTCAACTATATTGGTTTTCCTTAAGTGGGAATGTTTCTTGTGTTTTGTGTAACTCCATCATTGTACTTTTTAAAGTTCTGTGAAACTACTTTGACTGTGCTTTTATTACATCTAAATGGTCATTGCATTAGTTTTCTCTGACTGTTTATGAAATGGGTGTGCACAGGGGAAAAGTGAGTTCCTTCTATATTTTACATTAAAATTGAACTAAACAGATAAAGATCTAATTATGCTTGATATACATCCTCCCCAGATCTCAAAGCTTTTGAAAGAAGACTTACTGAATATATTGCATGTTTGCAACCAGCTACAGGACGTTGGAGAAGTAAGTTTGATGTTCCGAGGGATAAATTGTATTCTGTCTTTCAATCTTTTTAGATTTACCAGTGTGTATCTTTGGTTTCTGTTTGCTAAAGCAAAAATCTACACTTGAACTCTCTTTAAAATTTCAGTGGCATATATTGAAACACTCTGCAACAAGGTAATACAAGCTAGCAAACTAATACTTTTGCCAGAGTTAGAAGATGAGGTCAAGATTGAATTGGCTCAAGGCTGAATTATTCTGGAAATAGTAGGGACAGGAAGACGTATTTGTTTCTGTTTGGTGGTGGGTTTTTTGTTGTTGTTGTTGTCGTTGCTTTTTTTTTTGAAGGCTCAGATGTCCCAGACAGTCACTATAGTTACTTCAACTAAATATGATTGGGTAAGATAGTCCCTCTAAAATTGAAGGTGAAAAAGTTACAGCAGTGTGCCACAAGGGCAGAATGTGTCCTCATCTGGGTTCTAACAGGAAGTTTGAAGGAGGGGGGAAGGAAAAAATACTGTAGATGTGCTGCCAGCTTTGGGATCTGTAGTTCATGGTGGAAACAGACTGCTTTTTTTGTTGTGAGATTCTGCTGAAGTTTCCATAGTCAAAGAATCCTGACATTTTTTAGAACATGTAAAATAGCCTCTTTTCTCCTGAGAGGCCAGGAAGTTGATTTCAAATGAAGGAGCTGGAGGAATGGCTACTTGAAAAACCAACAAAAAAAGCCCATGACCCAAAACACAACCAACTAAACACCCTCCCCCCCCCCCCAAGCCCCCTAGTTTCAGGGCAGCTGGGAAGCAAGCAGATATTTGTAAGTAGATCTCCCCAACTTGTGCACACCTACTGTAGGAATGCATTTGGCTTCTAGAATTGCTATTTACTGTCAGATGTAATTAAAAAAAAAAAAGTACTAGAAACTTCTCAGCATATTTAAATAAGGTTTCCATAACTAATACTGTGTTTGCTAGCTAACTTTTTTCCCCTAACTCCTTGTTTTCCTAGTTTTGTAATTCATGTAAAAGAATTTTTACTTTGAATTAAATACCCCATTATAATTAATGTTAACTTTTCCTGCTGTTATCTTGCAAAAAATGTATTTATATAGAGAAGCAGCTCTGTGCTTTTGATAGATCTTTTCCAACTTTCTTTTGAAAACATAACTTGTTAGGGTTACTTTCTGATTTTGTAATGTCAATAAGGAATATGCAACTCAATAGTAAATTATAGCACTCTTACAAACCTGAAAGCAGTATTTCATGAATATCTGTGTTTTGTTTTCAGGTTCTTTCCTATGATCCTAAAGGCTCATAACTCTTTGTGTTGTTTTTTGGTGTCCCTGCCCCCAGTAAAAGACTTTATTTGCAGCCAGAACTTCAGGCTCCACAGAAAACACTCAGAACTGCTGGTGAAAGCTGCAAGGCCTTATGGGTGTGCAATAGAATATGAGCCTTTGCTAACCTTTATATTTGTTCTCTGTTCTTTTTCCATCAACCTCTCTTTCCCAATCCTTTGTAGTCTCTCAGAATCAGTCTAGTGTTACTCTCATATGTATTAGCATTATCCATTTATAGTGAATTGAGTCTGCTTCCTAAGCCGTTCTGGATGTGCAGAGGTTTTTGTTAATCTTCATGTGCTAAAGCTAACATGCCTCCTGACTCCTGTTTGAATTTTGTGGGTGCCAGCTTTCCTTGCTTGTCATTGTGTTGATTGGGGTGGGGAGCAGAACGCAACTTAGACGTGCCACTGGAACTGCAGGTGCTTAATGCCTCCGGCTGCTCTTATGTAGAGGTGCCAGCGGGACAGAAGCTTTAGTTCTACTCTGCAGTTTAATGGTGCTGCATTTCTGTGGCCCAGACTGCATGAGCTCAAACAGCGTACTGAACGTTTGGTGCAACTGTTACTCCAGTCTTGCAACTCATGTTTTTGTTAACCCCCGTGTTATTTTAGAAACTTTAATTTCTTCAAAGCATTGGGATGTTTTTACTTGTCAGAATTTAGATTTTGGTACTTAATGGTCTGGTCTAGGAAACTTGTACACAATCTTTACAGTTTCACATAGTGGAATTTTCTTTGCCTGTTTTCATTCCTGCTTTCCAAAGTAGAAGCTTTTCCTCCCTCTGAAGTGGGAGAAGAAATAAATGGTTGAGAGCTGCTGATGAAAAATAAATTTTTTGATAGGAGTGAGGTATATTGTTTATGACTCTCGTTCTTTTCTTTATTAGTGATTCTGATAGTGGTATCAGTCTGCACAGCAACTGGTGCTTGGAACTGGTTAATAGACCCGGAGACACAAAAGGTAAAGATCAGGCTGATCCCAAATGTGGTCTGTGTCATAGCTTGGTGTTGCAGTCAAGTGGTAGAGCATATTGAAAACCAAAAGGCTGAAGGTGGTTCTCCCATGAAACTGGGAGACCATTTTTGGTTAAGCTCTCAAGCTCTCTGGCATTGTTGTGGAATATGTCCTGGGACAACGCCTACCAAAATGCTACACCTTGAATGTTTACCTAAAGAATTGTTCACAAGTACTTAGAAATGGCTAGGAGCTGTGGTTTTTTTTAATTAAGTGAACTAGGCAGCAACTTTCTGTATGTTTTAGAAAATATATAGTAGGACTAATCTGATTTCTTTCCTAGGTGTCATTTTTCACATCACTTTGGAATCACCCATTTTTCACAATTAGCTGTATTACCCTAATAGGCTTGTTCTTTGCTGGAATACATAAAAGAGTGGTGGCACCATCAATGTATCCTTCGATCATGTTTGTCAGGTTAAGTGTTGCGGTTGCTGCTGTTATTGAAGCCTATGCTAATGCTGCTTTTTCAGTTCTTACTTACTCTTGTCTGCAAGTGTTGGCTGCTTTCCTTGACACAATCCACACAGTATAGCGGCCCGATGTCGAACTGTTTTGGCAGAATATAATATGTCCTGTGATGATGTAAGTGTTAGTGGTTCATTGCCTAAACCTTGTTTTTTAAAAAAAAGTGCAAATAATTCCAAAAGGCACATGGTTTTGTTTTTTCTGGACAGTACTTGTACACACCTTAGCAAATTCTGTGTGTCTGTAAAACTGGAATGTAGAATACTTAGTATTGTTCTGTAATTCTGTTGTTTTTAAACGTAGCCTGTGAAATTCAACTTGAAGTACAATTGTTGGGCTCAACTTTTAGGGTCTAAAAGTGGTTTTTTTTCTGTCTTGCAGACTGGAAAATTAATTTTGAAACCTAGGCCTCATGTTCAATAAGAGCTGTCTTCCTTCAGTTTTTTTCACTGCCATGGAAACCCAAAATGACCTGTTTTAAGGTAGTGTGACAGCAAAAAAACAAAGAAGACTGGTTGTCACTGCCTGGGAGTGAAAGTCTTACACAGTTGACAGTGAAAGTGTGCAATATTACTTTCTTGAATATTTATCCAAATTCTTTCTCATATTATCAGTGCTTTTGCTACTTCTGATTACCTCTTTTTCAGTATTAGTATCACTTTTTTACTTCAGCTAGAACAGAACATACAGGTGAAGTATGTTAATTGGCTATGAAGTTGGAGTTGAAAATCAAACCTCATTTGTGTTACGTGTCTTTGTAAGCTACTGTAAATAGCAGATGGATGCCAATGTTCAGGAAAAGTAATATTTGCAGTGTGGATTTTTTTTGTTCTCATGAACAGTATTGAAAGGAACACTTACCATTCCCATGATGTTTTATTAGCACACTTCCTCATTACAGCTGTCCTTGTCTCCTGGCCACTCTTTTTGGAACTGGTTAAAAGGCTTGAGGCCTGCAGAAAGACTGTCTGTGCGGGAGAAAACTGGTCTTGCTGTTTAAGAACTTTGCAAATATATCAAGGATCACACTTGTCAGGTTGTATATATAGTGCACCAGCCACTTTCATTGTCAGACATAGCTCCTTGTTTGATCGGGTTCACAAGACTGCTATTTTAAGGTTTTAATATTTTAAAAAATGTCTTAAATATGCCTGTATCTTCCCAATTGTAAGGTTGTACTGTACCTTAAGTCCACATGACTGTTCTGAGTGGATTTTTATGCTGTGATTAGTCAGAATATGAAACTAGTATTGCAAATGTGTAACTTCAGAGTTGGTGAAGAAAATAGAGTGCCACAATAAACCAACAAGATTTGGAATTCAGAGTGTTAAAAACAAGGTGTGGATGTTATGTGCATAAAGCGTAACTTTTGGATAGCTAAACTTGTAGAGAGTTTTAAGAGTTCATGTTGTTCAAGGTGCCTTTTTAATTGTTTCAAACTCTTTCAATTGGCTAAAACTGCAAAGCTGTTGCAACTTCAGTAACTCCTACTACATGGTAGACTGGCTTTTAAAGGCAGCCTGTTGGTGTAATTTTGTCAGTTGAGACGGTAAGAATTGTCTCCTGTAATTTTTCCAGTAAATCTTCTGCCCATCCATTATTTTTAACTGCTGTATATTTTGTAGGTAAATGTGTATAAAATAAATTCTTTGTATAAACAGGTGTTGCCTTCTTTTGTACTGTGCAAATACAGATCTCACATGAACACAGAAGAACTTCAGAAGCTTACAGCTGAAGTCTGTAACTTCCTTCCCGGACCAGCCTTTCCTGTGTTTGATGGGGTTCTCACAATCTTAAGATAGGACACCAGAGAGAGTCTCTCCCGTTTTCCGTCCTGCAGGTCAATCCTGCCTCTGTAAGTGCCGTTAGAGGAAACTGTTCCGTTCAGCATTTACCTCGCCCGAGTTTCGGACCTGGGGAGACACCCGGCGCAGAGGCCGTGCACTCTGTCCCGCGATGCGGGGCTGACAGGGCTGCGGGGCTCGGTTACGCCCGGGCCGCTGAGCGCAGAGGGTCGCTGATCCCGTGGGCGGTGCCGGGAGTGGCGTTGCCACTCGGGCGCACCTGAGCCGGGAACTCTCCCCCCGGCAGCGCCGCGGCGGAGCGGGGCCGCGGCAGCCGCCCGGGCGGAGGGCGGGCCCGGCGGCGGGGCCGGGCCGGGGCGCGGCGGGGCCGGCGCTGCGCCTGCGCGGGGGCGCACACGTGGGTGCGGCGGCGCCGAGCGGCGCGGCGGCCGCGGAGCCATGGGGAAGAGCCGGGCGCGGCGGTTCCGCAGGGCCCCCTTCTCCCCCGCCGGCCCCGAGGAGCGTCGCGACGGGGAGGGCGGCCCTGAGGACGAGCCGGCCGCGGAGTTGCTGGAGAAGGTGCGGACGAGAAGCGGGGGCGGGCGCCGGCAGGGTGAGGGCGTGCTCGGCACGACCGCTGCTGGGGAGCGGGGCAGCCCCGGCAGCTGCGCCCTGGGCCGGCGGGGGCTGCGCCCGCTGCTGCGGGTGGGTGTGGGCCGAGGTCTCGGGCCTCCTCAGCCGTGTCGGGCGAGGGGAGGAGTGCGGTGCCGTCCGCCCTCGGGCGCGGGAAGGCGTCGTGGAGCCGTGTGAAGCGGCCGCCGCCGCCCGTCCCTCCTGCCGCCGCCGCCGCGTCGCTTCTCCGGCGTCACGGCTGCGCCCGCAGGCAGCTCGGCTGGGAGGGGCGGCGGCTGCTGCCGCTCGTCCCCGGGCCCGGCACCCGGTTCGGGCGCTTGTTCTCGCTTTCCGGACCGGTTCAGAGAGCCCGGGGCAGGGCGGGAGGCTACTCTGTGCCCCGCGTCCCAGGAGAGGCTTCGAAAGGAGTACTTGCAATGCTTGGGTTCAGTATACCCGACCGGAAAGTTTTCCTGCGGGTAGCCAGAGCGGTGGCTCCGAGATGCACAGTAAGAAATAACTGATAGAAAATGCTGAAAAAGAATGGGTTTGGGCACTTGTTGGCCACATTCCTGGTTTTGGTTTAAGTATTACAGATGAAAACTACTTTAAACCTCTTCCTGTGCATGTGACTTTAGAATCAGAAGTAAAAATCTGTTTTCCTTTAAGTAAATAAATCCCCTTTGTTCACTTCACCTAACTGAACTCGTTGAAGAAATCACTGCTTGATTATTCTTTTGGGCTAACGTATTTAGTCTTAAAAATAAGAAAAGAGAGTAAAAAAGAATGTATAAATGCATAGGTGAGAATTAACTGAGAGCCCTCAGTCAGCTTTGGTGGGGCAGGATCCCATGTACCACTCTTTTCCCCTCTGATCCTCAGCAGTTGTTTTTCTTTCCGCTTAGGTTTTCAATGAACTCCATGACCTTCCAGGATAGGCACTTCAGCTCTTTTTTATTATTTTTATGGTTTGCAATTCTTACATCTCACCTAAACCTCGGTTACCGCACAAGTCAGTGTCATCTTGTGGACGTAGAGAACACTTCCTCGTTGTCTTTAAGCAGATGTTTTTAGTATAAAGGCTATTGTGGTTCTTTTTGGGGGGGGCGGTTATTCTTCAGGGTTTTTTTATGGTGGCATATGTTATGTCCGAGATACTTCTTTGATGGTATTTCCCCCCCTCCTTTTGCTTATTTTTTTAAACATGGTAATCAAAAGTAGACACAAGGTCTCACCAGTGCCAGCTAGTGTCAAATCTGTGTTTGAACTATGGCTTTCTTGTTAAACGCTCAGAGTAGTATTTATCTAATCATATAGTTAACACACATAACCCAGGAAAAGATTTATAAATTTCCATGGAAGTTAAAAGCTCTTGATTCCATTCAGGAGCTGTAAAACAGGAGCTACAGTGCTGGGCCTGCAAATCAAAAGGCAGATCAGCCTTTTCACTCAATAAAATCTTCCAGCTACCTTTTCCCTTGCCCATAATCTGCCCTCTTTGCATCTCCCCAGCTACAGCATCCAAGTGCTGAAGTGAGAGAGTATGCCTGTGCCAGTATTTCCAAGCTGTTGCAGCAGAAGCATGTAATCCCAGCCTTTCTGCAGAGAGACGTTGTCCGGTGTTTAGGACCGTTGTTGATGGATCACAGTTTAGCTGTTCGTGAGACAGCTGCAGGTGCTCTCCGGTAAGCAATGGTTCATATTCAGTTAGGATGAGGTACTCCTGGCATGGTAAAGAAGAGAGTGGCGTTTTGCTGTTAAAGCCATGAACTTGAATGCCAGCCTCTTTTGCTTTAACTCTATTCTAAGTATACCTATGTCAGTCAAAGTCCCTGAGAGAGGAGCTTTTCTTGCTCCAATAGGCTGCTATGAGACTTTAATGTCAGTAGCAGGGTTTAAGTTAGTTACTACCATTTTATCTAGTCCCAGTGGAATGCGCTGCTTTCCATCCTTATGTGAAGGAAAAAAAAAATCAACAGTAGTATGAAGAAATATAGAGAACTTGAATGCTGTCAGTATGGCATTTTGGGTCTTGATAGCGCTGTAGGAGAGGTGGTTAGTTAGAGAATGCACATAGTTGGCTTTCTGAGAAACTTGTAAATATTGAACAGCATCTTTTTGAGTTGGTATTCTGTGGTCAGACCTACAGCTTGCTTTATTTGTACAAAAATGTAATGCTGATACTTGTTAACATTCATGTTGTATCTTATACTGAGTAATACCCAACAGAAGTAATGTTTTAGTATAGACAAGCTTTCTAGTTATGCTAGCAACAAAGTTACTCTTTTATGTTAGGAAGGTAGAAGACTGAAGTTACTGATTAAGCGGATTGATTTTCAAACAAAAAGTACCATAACCTTTAGAGAAGAATACCACATGCATGGGTTTTTTTTGAAACATTCCTGGAAAGTGTTGTACCTGATCCAAAGCATTTTTTTTTTCCCAGAAATCTGAGTGCTTGTGGTGGATTTGAAGTCTGTGATGACATGGTGACAAAAGACATCATGACACCCCTCGTCGCACTTCTGAAAGAGGTGTGTTTATTTTTATTCTGATTTTAAAACTGATGTAGCCATTGAATTACCCCATTTTCAAAAGTAGATCAATTTTTGTAGCTGTTATCAAGATAAGATATTTGAAAGATCTTTTAAAATAATGTTTCAGTAGGTTTAATAGTACAAAAACGATTCCAGGGGTTTTGAACAACTTGATTCTTCCTCCTGACCTACTCAATTTGGTCTATGGTGAGGTTTGCTGCCTAGGATGATTTTTGCATAAACGGTCTGGAGATTTTGAGT
Organism: Leptosomus discolor; assembly: GCF_034619465.1. Classification (NCBI taxonomy): domain Eukaryota; kingdom Metazoa; phylum Chordata; class Aves; order Leptosomiformes; family Leptosomidae; genus Leptosomus; species Leptosomus discolor. Next base: position 46,035,206 of record NC_141398.1, on the reverse strand, counting down.
CTGGAATGTCAGTCGAGGCAAATGTGTTCTGTCTGTTAAGATCCAGATCCAAAATTTATGTTGCAACATTATTCTAGTGGAGGTTTTTTTGGCAAACAAATGAAATGCTTGGATTTACAGTTGGGTAGTTACTGCTATTGTAGAATAACCTATACTGAATACCTATTCTTTGTTTGGTCCAGGTGTTGCAGTGCAGTTTGGAAATTGCATTGAATTCTGTCACCTGCTGTCTTTGTATGAGCAGCCTTGAGCAATACCATCATTTTCTGTATGTTTTTTCCCCATTTTAAAATATGGGTAATAGCGTTATTGTAAAGCACAGCAAGATATTAGCTGAATTAATCTTTGTGATTAGAAAGAAATGTTGAAAATTACATACAGACTGTATTAGAACATTTCGGATTCTAAAATTACTAAGTAATTCTTTATTAAAAACATGCTTATGAAGACTATTGAATTCAAAACAAGTACTGTGAGAGTCTTTCTACAAGAGAAAAATTATCAATGATTCAATTCCATTGTGACCCAGTTTTCATAGAGAATAGGAAACTAGTTGGGTTTTCCGGTAATAAATACTTCACAAGAGATCTCTCCATTCACTCTGCTGCTAATGTTTGAAGTTTTTGCTTTTCTTTATGGCTTGTTTGTTTCCCAACCCTGGTTCTCTTGTTTGGTTGTAGTGTAGCACTGGACTAGATGCTAACCAGCTCTCTCCAAAGAAATGCAGAGAGGTGAACAAAAATTATATTGAAGACATAGCCAATGAAGCTATTAATTTGTTGTGGAATGTATGGTAAGTGCTGCGTAAACACTGGCCTTTTAGAAGAGATAAATAGTTCCTGAAAAAGAGAACGGTAATTGAGGCAGAAAATAAATGACTGTCCTTGCGTGGGAAGATGTATTCAGTTGCTAATTCTGATTTCTGATTGTGTTTCTCTTACGTGTGCCTTGCTGAATAAATGACAAGCTCTCATCTGATCTGAAATACAAGTTCATCTTCTACCATACATTACTTTTGCAACTGAAGGATTCTAAAAGTGCACAAAGTTGGTCAAAGTCTAGTTTTAGGAGAGTGACACATTTTTTTTTCTATTGGTTGTTATTCTAAGTTCTGATACTGTTTTCTGGATGCATTCTGTCATAGTCTCCTGTACAGTTTGGGTTGTGGGGTCTTGCATGCAGTTCCTGTAGATCCTTATTATGATTCAGGTGATGGAGAAAATTAAATTCTGATTAGTGGACTTCAGTGCTCCGGACATATGAGGAGATTTTGTACTACTTCCTCCCTCTGCAGGTCATCCCAAAAGTTAATACTAAATATTTGGACAAACTGTCCCGTAGTGACTGAGGCACTGATACAAATATACTTAATTATGTGAGAAAGCATGCGAATTGTTCAAATAGTGGGTTCTGTTGGAAACACCAGGTGAAGGAAGAGAAATGGCAACACTATTAATACAGAAATGGCTATAAACATTGAAGTGATAAAAACCTGTTCTGAAAATTCTTGAATTTTATGTTCTTTCTGTTGGTTTTGTCATCATTATACACTTCGGTCCATACAGAATTTTGTTTTGTACTGCACAGTATTTCAGTGTGCCTCTATGTCTGTCTGTATGGTATGGCTTCTGGCTTAATAAATTGTGGGGGTTTTTTAGGGTTTGGATCTAGAATAGTAAAGAGACTACTTGCTCAGCACCTCACACAGAACACGTGACCCTTTGTAACTCTGACTTAATGTTTGTGTTAATTTTTAAAATTGATTTTGTAGACATAAGTGCTTTGGAACAGGAACTATAATCATTACGTGTGCTATATAAATCACCTCTGTACTTTGGACTTTGTGGCAATGACTGTGAACTGGTGACTTCATTGCTAAGTTTGGTACTGATAAAATTGGGGCTGACATTGATGCTGAGATGTAATATTTTCAAAAGTAAATTTTTGAAGACCCTTGTAACTACTTAGGTCCCATGCTTTTTTAGTTTGAATTTGTCTTGTATCAACATATTAGTTTAAAAATGGGAATAGTTGTGAAAACTTGAAGAAACACAAATCACACTTAGATAATTAAATAAAATGTCATATTTAGCTTTGATTTTTCATGCATTTCTGAATGTTAAGAGTAGTCATTTTCTGGAGTAAGCAAATATTGATGTGAGAGGCAACAGCCTGCTCTGTTGTCAGTGGGTTTGTGGATGAAGTCTTCCATGGCTGCAGAAAGTCCTGGGCTGGTTTGTAAGCCCACAGCTAAAAGCTGCCTTTCACGTTCTGGCTGGCTCTGTCCACATGAGACAGTACTTAGGCTCCTGAATGCTGTGTGTGAGGAAGCAGCTGGCAGAAACCAGCTTTCCTCAAAGGTGTCCAAGGTATTGCAGCTCCTCTTTCTCCGTTTTATATAGAGTTGATCATAACCTTGATAACGAAGGATAGCTCTTTGACTGATGTGTAATACTTGGGTAGGTTTTTAAAATGTGAGTAATAGGGAGCACATGTTACTTAAAATGTTACAGTAATTTTTTCCTGGGAAAAATGTTTTATTAATTTTTTTTTTGTGCATTAGTGAATGCAACAATACAGCAGTATACATATTCAATAAAGAAGGATGTCTGGAGGCTGTGTTACATTACATGAAGAAGTTTTCCACAAATGTGGATCTGGCTATTTCAGTAGGTATGTGGTAAGAAGAAGGTCAGGATTTAAAGATACTTTTTTGTCTTTACTGCATGAATGTAACGCTGATGTCACATCCATTGCATAATGCACCTGCCTTAGCATTACTTAAACTTTACACTGAATGTAAGACTTGGAATTCCTTTCTGAACATTACATGGTTCAGAAGTTGACATCTGTTGTGCTTGTTTTCAGTGCAAAGAAGAATGGCTTATTGGTGGTCACATGGGAGGAAAAATTTTGTGGGAAGAAAGGTCTAGACAGAGGCTGTGTTTTTCATTTTGTTTTCTGTTTGGTAACAAAGGTTTAATTTGTAGAGCGAAGGACATAGTCCATCTAAAGAAAGCCCAAACAACTCCTATCACTTTCAACATGGTTTAATTGGGATGCTGGTGTAACCTTACAATGGTCTTACAGCTATATGTGCTAGCAACATTTTTTTTGTGTTGTCCCTTGTCAGTATACAGTGGAGAAACTGAATTTTGCATAGCTGAAATTGATACAGGTAGGCCCATGTCTGATGTGGTACTGTCCTCACCTGTTTTATGTACAGGTTTGCCATAGAATATCTTTTAATCTAAAATATAGCTTGTGAAGGACAGTGTCATACCATTGCAACATGATGCTGCATGAAGTGTTTTTTCCTGTGTCTATGTTTCATTACGCCAGCTTTCAGGAAGATAACGCTTTCTCATTAAGAGAGTGAAAGCTACTATTGGGTTTGTTAATTATCTTTGTTGTTTGTTGCAGCAAACTGCTTGCAGGCAGTGACGGAAGATAATCCAGATCTTCTTTCTTCATTTAATGCTTCTGCACAACAAGTGTTGGAAACCGTGATGTTGTGTCCAGAAAGCACAATGAAGCATATCCTTCTGAGAACGCTGATAGCAGGTACAGCGCTCGAGGGAGTTCATTGCTTTGTGATGGAGAGCACGGCAGGTGAAGAAGAGTGGAAAGGACAGAAGGCTTAGGCTTCTCTGCTATTGTCTGGACATCTGATTGTCAGTGTCTGTATAGATGGTTCATGAGATTAATTCTGCCTTTCGGATTGTGTTTTGGAGCAACTAGATATTTGCAAGTAGTTTTAAAATTTCCTAAATGCTTGATTCTGAATTCAGTACCTGCTCAGTGTGAGAACCCATTCTAACTCTTCATTTGGTTTTCAACAGTGAAATGAGTCCATAATAAGTAGTACAAGAATAGTTTTGATCTTAATAGGTGTAGATTTTTACCTCGGGTTCTCTACCTTGCATTCTTTCTACCTCAAATGCTCAACCATGGTGATTTTTGATACTGGAGTGTAATAAATTAATTTTGAGAATCCTTAGAAAATTATTACCTTGTGGATTTGTTAACACAGATAAAAAGTGTCACCAAGGTTGCTCCACATAACTGTTCTGTGTATACTTCTGCTGAAATTTACTTGAGCTTATATGTAGGCATACCATAGTTACTACAGATAAGTATATGAAATGCTAAACAGAAAAAAATACAAGTCTGTAGAGAAAAGACTTGAACATTCATACTGAAATATAAGCACTGAGTATTTTAAGTAGTGGAGGCTGTGTCCTTGCAAAATACATGGCTATTACAGAGCTGGGAATTGAGTATTTTAATAACTTCTATATTTCAACTATCTCATGTTTAGGCACTATCTGGAATATCAAGGATACAATTCCACCAGGCAGCCTGGGAAGCATGGTTAATGCAATTCTGAAGATTTTTTCAGAATCGTTAGCAATAGATGCTGGTGAAACGATTATTCGTATGAATGAAGCTGAAAAAAAAAGGTTAAAACTTGCTGTGGAGACAGAAACAGAGGGAAGCATGAGTGATGTTATAGACAACTGTGTTTTGGGTGAAGATGATGACCTGGAAGAAATACCGAAAGGAAAAGTCAGGAGAGAAAATGACATTTCAGATCTACTTCCAGTAAGTGTGGCTGGTTGGCTCTCGGACAGCTTTGTGCACTTGGCTGAGCATCTGACTGGTCTTGACTCAGCATTAGCCAGAGTGAACTACCTACGAGTGTTACTCATCTTAAAGGCCAAATAGCCTGACTGTTTTAGCTAAAGCTTCGAAGATGAGCATGGAGAATTTCAGCACAGCTTGTTCCACTGTGGTCAAGTTGTACAGCATGTCAGGAAAGTGCGTTTCTAGTTTTTTCCTCTAGTGGAAAATACAGGCTTATCTGACACTTCTACCTGTAGCTACTGCAGGAAGTTCTGATTTCTACATAAGGAAAATTAGATTTTAATTGTCATAACCATTGAGTCGTGAGTGGAGGTGGCTCAGAGGTTAACAAATGCATTGACTATTATGTATGTGAAAAGCATAACAAATACATGTTTCTGTTAGGACTTTAGCTAAGGTTAGGTAATCTTTTCTGTTGCAACTTTAGTGCAGGTGGCATTTCTTGAAGGTAAATTTTGTTCTGAAACATCCAACAGAAAGATGATAGATAAAGCCTCTTGGTTTTGTGTGTGTTTTGTTTTTTTTTTTTTTTAAAGTTTTGGTGTAGGATGCGAAGAGGAAATGGCTGGATCGTGTTTTTAGCTGACCGCTTGGGTACTTTAAGTTGCAACGAAATGTTGTTAGACAAAATTACATTTGGTTCATGTCTTTATTTTTTAGTCTGATAAATGGGAACTGAAAGAAGTGACAGCTTTACTGATGGCTCAGCAGACTGCTCTGGAAATCATTGTTAATATGTGCTGCAGCGAAGGTTTGTAGGAATCTCTTTCATTGCAAGTGTTGCAGTGCTTTTTGTTTCTGGAATAGGTCATGTTCAGTTTGCTGTTTGGTGATCTTAGCTTTTAAGGGCAAATGCACATAGGCTTATTGTCCCCAATACCTTCATCTGGGGGGTGCAGATTGGATTGTAATTTCTATTACTAATTTAAGTGGGGTTTATCCCATTTAAGTAATTTCTGTTGCTTACAATTTTTTTTGCATGATGCTACATGTGCCAACATTTAAGAATAAAGAAAAAAACACTTGTGCTGAAGAGGTATTTCCTAAAAAGTATTACAGCAAATTCTTTGTTCAGTTAGAGCGTGGTCTGAGTGTTCATCTGATACAATATGGGTGTGAATCTTCTTGCAGGATGGGGGCATCAGTGTTTTTTGAGCAGATAAATGGTGTAGTTTTGATTTAGTTTTGATACTATAAGTGTTGCAAAAAGAGGAGGAGACAGCTTTTGCATGCAACTTTGGCAACAATGCAGATTTAAGCTGTTCAGAGTTCTGCCTTTATGAGCTGTTTTGGAGGAGAAAGAAAGGCTGTTACTCTGGGGGCAGTAGGAAATAGATATTCTGTATCTTTTATGAACTCTGGTACTCAGTTTTGATAGCTTTTCTCCTAATATTCAGGAAAACAAATAAGCAATTCTCAAATACTGTTTAAAAAAACCCAAGGAACAACCAAATAAAACTAAGCCCCCCTGAAAACTTTAATTGCTACTACGGTTTGTAAGCCTGATGCAAAAGTAATTGTGTAGGAGGTACCTTTCTGAGTAAATCTTTCAGGTTCTAATAAAATCCATAGTGATACCCAGATATTCCCAATGGTGATTTTTTTTCTCTCTTACAGCGCAAGGAAATTCTGCACCTAGTATATGAAGCTCTTTTCATAACTGCATTTCTCATCTAATGAGCTGTAATTCATAAGCTCTCCCCTTTAATTGGAAAATCTCTTGTGGATAAGCTGCATATTCTGCCATTCACTCAGTGTAATGTAAGGTTGATTGTGTTGTATTTCACTATAGTACTTTACCCATTCATGGGCAGACAGAAACATAGTCTGTAGAAATTAAGAGGAATCCAGAGGCAGCTGTTCATTTAATTTTCAAGTTATTTGAGGACTAAAATAGCTTTAGCCATTATGCTAAGTTCATAGAAACACTCAGCTTGCCACAGAACTGAGGGAAATAATGAGGCTGGCAAGAGACATGTTTTACTGAATGCTGGCCAGCATTTGGAAGACGCAGAGTGTTCTCCTCTTGTTGGGGATGTGGGGAGGAAGCCAGGAGACTCCAGCGTTGCTGTCCAGTCTGTAGTTCGTGGGTTACCAGCGCTAGTTAAGATGGGATTGCCATTGGAAATGCTTCTGTATTACAAGAGACTTGATCTTAGTTATGGGCTGATGTTCTAAAGCCCGGTTCCTGCTCTGCCCGGGTCACTCACTGTGAACATACGATGGCTATTGTCTTTGTTGTTGCTGAGTTGCATAGTCAGCTCATATAGTTATCATTTAGTTTTCAAAGGAGATTTTTTCTTTGCTTTGTGAAGATGCAGATGGAATTTTTTTAGAAGAGGCAAGAGACTGACTGAAAGGGGGATGTCTGCTTTGTTTTCATGCTTGTTGCTACTGTGGGTTGGTAAAGCATAAAAGACAACCATTTTCTCATGCAAAGGCTATTAACATATTTTGGCTGTAGAATTAGTTGGATATTACCATAAGCAAAAGAAGATGCCCGTATGATCAAGTTGCCACAGCCTGATGAATTACTTTGCATCAGATGAACATTAGTCATCACCTTCAAATAAATTCTTAATCTGCTGCACAGTGCAGGTGAAATGCGTTCATTTAGACCTTTCTTGCTGTATTTTAAGTGAATGAATTTACCTTTTGCCAGTTGTAGTTACTACAGTACCTAGGTCTCACATGAGTCTGTGTTGTCAGACAAAATTACTTGGGGGTGAATATGATATTTTTTCATCACGGTTGTTAAATATCCTGACTGATGTATGCAGGCAGAGTTGTCACCTGTCAGTGAGGAGGATCAGTCCAACCTGTAGACTTAGGACTTGTGTAAACACCAGTTAAAATGTAACCAGGTATAAAACAACTTTAGATAGATCAGTGTAAACGCTGCGGACATAGATACATCAGTTTAAATATAAATTATGGACTTAGTTTGTGTTTGTCAAGCCAAGTCTGCCTTTAGCCATGGGCAGATTTTTCACTTTACAGCAGCTGTGCCCACTGGTAATATGACCTCGACCCCTCTTGCTGTATCTGCCCTTACAGATCTGCTAGTAGAGTAAATCATTAAGTATAAACCTAGTTCAGGTTTATAACTATAAACCTAGTTTAATTTATTTAAAATATGTTGCCTGACATGGGTAATGAGATGATTTCGCTTGCTTTGCCTTGTTTTGCTGTTGTCATTTTCTTTCAACTGGCCTTGCTGTGGACACAGTAACACCTTCATCCAGCCGTTAACTGCCCAGTCAGAGGACATCTGTCTGTGGCTTCAGGATTACCGGAGAAAACAGTTGTCTTCAACTGATTTCAGTTAGTAAACAAGTTAAGTGAAACTGGTGTATTTGCATGCTTGAATCTACCTCAAAAGGTAAAATGGTACAATCCAAGTTAAAGTCTTAGTAAATGCTTTATGAGGTGTTTCTTCTATGCCTTTTTTGGTATCTTTAAGTGAAGCATAGTTAATATCAGGGAATGAACTACTTGTGTATGAAGAATTTCTCTCATAAGAATACTTGTTGCCTGAGTGAATATAAAATAAATAATTTGTAAAAATAAAAAAAATTTAAACAAAAGTACTATAATATTTAGAACTGTGGCTTAATGGCACTTGGTTTGTGTGGACTTCCTTAGCGCCCAAGAGCTTAAAGACTCCAAAACCAAGAGGTGGAGCCAAGTGTAATTGAGAAGTAGGATGCCTATTGCATGAGTGCTGTTACATTTACAAGTCTGTCTTCCGTTCTCAGATCCCTCTGATGATGAATGGGAAGAATTGTCCAGCAGTGATGAAAGTGACTTGTTTATGGAAAACTCATACAATGAGGGGAGCGGGCTGCTAATGTCACCCCTATGCCTCTCTGATGAGGTTAACTCAGCATTTCTGAACAACCTCATTCCAAAGAAGGTATTGTCTTTTATTTTATTTCCGACATATGGTAGTGTCTTTCCCTTGTGCCTGATTTGTATCCCGTCTTAAGCAAACTAATTACCCCAACCCATCTGGAGAAAAGGAATTTTTTTTTAAAATCAGTTCAGCTTCACTTTTTTTGGCCTAGATGTGGAGCATCATCACATGAACTGTCTTGACCTAAATGATTTCTTCATGTAAGTTCATTTGGCTTTTCCAAAATACAAAGGTTATTATTTAAAGGTTGATTTGACACGAAAAAGATTACCCACAAAATTCCCATATTAGCTAAGGGTGGTGGAAGTAATGTACGTGAATGGCAACGGTCAGCACTGAAATCAGGTGCAAGTTCCTCTTTTCCCCTGTTTTATACATAGTGTCTAAAGTACAGTATTTGACACTGACAAGAATTCAGATGTTCCTGTTTCAGAGTTGTGTTGCTCATTTATATTTGGGATTGTAGAGATGAAGTTTGTTATTTGAATCAACTATTATGCTAGTTCAGTAGCATTGCAGAATTCTGACCCAAGACATGAAGGTGTGAGATGAAAACATTCAAGGCTTTTTGTACTTAATAGCAAGCAGTCTAAGTTTCATGGCAAGGTCTTTCAGTGTTGCAGCTATCTGAAAACTCTGTAGCAGAATGTCTAAGAAGAAAGATCTAAATAAAAAAGAACAGCAAAGACCTAGAAAATCACTTTTTGTTCAGTACAGTTGGATACTTAAAACATGCTATGCCAAACCCAGTGTATAATTGCACTGTTTAAGTGATTGAGGAAGATTCTGGCATTTTTAGCAGGTTAGACTCCTGCTACCTGGAAAGCTTTGAAACAGTAGTTTGAAGTATCTGTTTGACATTAAGCTAAAATTTCAGTCTTCCCTCCAAACATCCTAAAAAAAAAAAAAAAAAAAAAAAAGGCAAAAAGCGTTATTGCTAAACATTTCTTTTTCACCTCCCCAGATTCTTGAAAAAACTGCTTTTCCGAACAGTGTTGCTCTAGACATCTGTATGCACAATCCGTCTTGGAAACCGTTAATTAAAAAGTAGGAATTTCATTGTCTCTCTTACTATTTTTCATGTATATTCAGTTGTTTTAGAACTCTTAGAAAGACTGTCCATCTTTGGGTTACTTTTAAGAACTGGACAATGACAGATTTCATATGTGATTTTTGAAGAACGAGATGCAAGTGTTTCTGTAAACTGCACACCGGATCACAGCCTTATTTCTTTAATTCAAGATTCTTCTTTGTATTTCGACATCTGTTTTCAGAGATCTACTAAGTGCGTCTTTTGTTTGTTTGTTTCAGACTGAATGCAGTGCAGTGTAGAGCTTTAACATGTCTTCATAGCATTTTGTTAGTGTCAGATGTGGATTGTCTTGGAGGAGCTTCAGCACTTCAGTCCCTTGCACAGCATCTCTCGCAGCTAGTCTTTTCTAAAACGGGTAAGAAGTTTAGTAAAGGGGGCTTGGTTGACCCCCTTTGCTGATTATATAGATATAAGGTAGCCCTGTACCTTGTTAAGTTTTAATGCCATTTTGTTACTAATTTTATCCCTTTGGCTTTCAAAATAAGGATACTGAATGTTGGAAATGTACTGACAAAACAGTGTATCCTGATAAGATGTATTTATCCAAATTGCATCCTGAGCAAGTATGCTCCTAATGCAAGAATATGCTTTGCATCTGTGTGTGCCCCTAGAAAGTGACTAAGTTAGTGGATGAATCCTGCTTTGCTGTGAGACCAGAACTGTTTCCTCAGTCCTATTTGTGGTAATAGCAGTTTTTCATCAGTCAGACAAGCCATGAAGAAGATGGGACATTTTCTTTTTAATTAACTGTGCTAACTAGCGTAAATAGGCACGTGAAAGAAAGGGTATCTAGCACAGTCTTTCACATGATTTTTTTCTAGGAATCTTATGAAATTATGGCAAAGGTGGTGGTTGCAAAAATCTCCAGAATGTACATGCTCATTACAGTAGGAAAGGGAGCAGCCACCTTGTCTCCAGGACATGCTTTATGCATATGATTGCATAGCTTTATTGAAAATATATTTGTAATAAGAAAATGTGGAAAGTTTTTATGACTAAATATTGAAGCTGCTCAGCTTCCTGTTATGGTGGTGGTTTGATTTCAATGAAGAAGGCAATAAATTTCATTTTTCTAAAAATATTATTTTAGCATATGAGATACATTCTAGTGTTTACCAGGATATATCTGCTGTAGTTCCTCTAAGGCACCTTATTTCGTAGTGATACTGTGATGGTTTCCCCATACATCTGCTCATATCAGTGTCATTGGATGGTCTAGTGTAGATATGCAGCAGTTAGTATTTCCAGCTACCTTCTGTAATCTTACACATCAGAGCAGCATCATTCCAATAATGCACTTAGACCGTTTATGCTATGATCTCTGTGTTACTGACATTAGAGAAGCTGAACTGAGATTTTAAAAAAAGGCAGAAAACCTCCCAACCTGGTTCCAAGCTGATGATCTGGTTCCCTGACAGGCTGCTTCATTCAGACTTTCTGATAATCTGATTTTGTTTTAAGGTCAGTGACGATGGCTTTTCAGAAGATAAGAGAAATTCTTAGAGGCCGGAAAAGCCTGCCAATTCTCAAAATTGTCAGAAAACGTTTTTCCTAAGACAGATCTGTTGAAGTCTAGCATAAGCATGACTTTGTCATTTCTTGTCTCTTAGAAGCATGAGAAGCTCAGTTTTCTTCCCTTCCTTCAAGTGTCTTCATTTGTAGCCACAAATGCAGTGTACGTAGTTCTTATTTGCTGTAGTGTATAGTATGACACTGCACTAGTGCTCGAAAATGCATCTCACTGCAGAACACACTTTTCTCAATGTCGTTAAAAGCACGTGATAAGTCTATGGGAACAGTATTACTGAGACTGTAGTGCTTGAAAAACTAAAATGCAGGAAATGAAAATAAATACGCAAGGAAGTTCACATAAAATATTTCTCGCACTTGAAGAGCAGGACTTCCAAGACTTCAGGTCTACATGTTACGCTTTGGAATAGTCAGAAAGTTCTTAGATGAAACTGGAGAAGTGGCTAGCTGAAGACAGAGGGTGCTGATAAATCAGTTTAATGACCCAGGTCCATTTCCGTTAACATAGTATTTTTTTAATAGTTACATGCGATGTAATGGAAACTGCCAGATAGAGATGAAAACATACCAGTACATGTGGTTAGAAGGAGTTCTGTGGTTTACAGGGTGAAAAAGGGGCATAAGGATCTAGTTGCTTATATGGGAAGGGAGGAGATATGCATAAAATAATCAAGAGGTTCTGCATCTGGAGTAGTCCAAAAAATAAGAATACATTAGAGGAAAAGAAAAAGCTTCAAGAAATATAGAACATGCGTTGAAGACGATGACTGGTATTGATGAATTTGTAGTTAAAGAAGAATAATGCAGTGTTTGAGTCATACATTTCTGGAAGGTTATTAAACCACCAGAAAACATGCATTTTATATGAATTGGGAAGAGTCCAGTGTTCTGGGACTCTAAAAAGCCTGCTTAGAAGACAGAAGAAAGGAGTTACTAGAGAAGCTGTGTACTTTTTTCTCAGTTCCTGTGTTACTGCCTCCATGTGATACATGTTGCCAGGCTTCTGTTCTGACGGCACTGGTGTGTACCATACCTTAGGTCATACAAGTGCCTTAACCAGGGATGTGCCTGGAAATGAGGACCAACTGTGGTCTGACCTCCAGGTGCAATTAATACTGAATTCAAGCAAACAAGTCACTATGGTTACAGCATACACAGTCTCTGAAAGTCTGGCTCTTTCTGTTTGTAGTAGTACCTGGAGGAATAATCAAGGGATTAAGGAATTTTCCTTATCCTTCATCTTGCTGTTTAACTTTTGGCTCTGGGTTCAATTCTTTGACAGAACTCCCTACAGACACAGAATTCCTGGAAGCCATAACCAGTGCTTTGAGGGCTCTCCTACAAACAATGGCATCAAAGAACATCTCCCAGGTAAAAGCTTTCAAACTCAAATGCTCTGGTAGGTTCAAATTCATATGAGATTGTGCTGGAAAGTTTTTGAAACAAAACCATTTAAATGAAGTGCTAAATTTCAGCAACTGTGAACACTGAAAGAACAGATTTAAGAGCATTCACTCTGTGTTTTTCATGGACCTTACAGGAATACTTTTTTATATATCTCCTCCTCAACATGTCAACAGATGAAAGGTATTTCAAAACCAAAATAGCAATAAACCACAGGTAGTATCTTTAGGAGATGGATATAATGAGAAGCACTTAGTAAATTAGCATCTTGAAACGTGGATTCTTTATTTCCTGATGTCATCAGTCTGGAGTCCTTCTGGAATCCTGGTTCAATGTGAATAGTGAACTAAATATAGGAGTGAAGCATAATTGTTGTACAAGACTTAATACTAGATGGTCTGCTGGTCCTTTCTGGCTTAAAACTGAAAAATGAGCTTCTATAGTATGAGTATAGAAGTATGTAAGGACTGGAACACCTCTCCTATGAGGACAGGCTGAGAGAGTTGAGGTTCAGCCTGGAGAAAGAAGGCTCCAGGGAGATCTTATAGAGGCCTTTCAGTAATTAAAGGGGGCCTATAAGAAAGATGGGGGCAATCTTTTTGGCAGGGCCTGTTGTGATAGGACAAGGAGTGATTGTTTAAAACTAAAAGAGGGCAGATTTAGGCTAGGTATAAGGAAGAAATTTTTTATGATGAGGGTGGTGAAACACTGGAATAGGTTGCCCAGAGAGGTGGTAGAAGCCCCATCCCTGGAAACATTCAAGGTCAGGTTGGACGGGGCTCTGAGCAACGTGATCCAGCTAAAGATGTCCCTGCTCACTGCAGGGGGCTTGGACTAGATGGCCTTTAGAGGTCCCTTCCAGCCCAAACTATTTTATGATTCTATCTTGTAATGAGTTGGAAATAGCTATTGAGCTAGGTAAATTTTAAACTTTTTCCTTCAGCTTCATGACAGCCTTGGTTATGTTCTGGAAGAAACACCTTAAGAAGTTGAAAGGGAGATTTTAACTATTTTCTTGCTAATTACATTTTCAGGATTCATGTAGTTTTCGTAATACAGGACTCTTTCTCTGTTAGGAGTTTGCCTGTGTTCTGTAAAAGCAAATGATCTAAATGTCATATTTGAAAATTTCCATGAAAATGTAAATATGTCTATCTTTTTTAATATTTTTTTTCCCCTTGCTAAACAGTGTATGACTCCTGAGCAGCTATTGGCTTTATGTGAAGCTGGTATTCACAGCAGCAATGCCAGTGTTAGAGTGAATGTAGTGAGCATCCTTGGAATTTCTGGCAGCGTCCTGGCAAAAGGACAAGATACAGCTGAAACACTAAAGGTGAAAAAGCAAACTTTGTTGCAAGCCTAAAACAGTTTTGATACTCCTTTCAATTTTCTTAAGCATTGCTAGAAAAATCAATTTTTCTCTCATTTCAGATGATTGGAAAATTTCTTCTTGAGGTTGCTATGAAGGAATCTTCTCTTGTGGTAGCAGGGGAAGCCTTGGATGCACTTTTTGATGTATTTGCAGATGGTAAAGAAGCAGAAAAGGCAGCAGTACAGATCAAGTTGCTTCCAGCGCTGAAAGAATTTCAACCAGTGTTCAAAATGAGGGTAGGCATCAAATTCAGCCAGCTCAGGGTCTCAATACAATGTGGGTTAAAGCTTTGAGATTTTGGCTGCTGGAAGGGATAGTTAAGCAGGAATGTATGGCTTTATATGATGATGGGAAAAAAAACAAAACAAAGCAAATAATTGAATTCCTGATATTCTGCTTAGAGGAAAGCAGATACACTTACCTTGCAGCTCATGGAATTGTCAAAGTAACAGCACAGGATCTACGTTGCAACATCTGCATTACATCATCAGCATTGTTGATGTCCATATCACTGTATTGTTCTGAAACCATTGTAAAAAAGAAACCCTTTAGATGTCTCTGGAGGAGAACAGACAAATTGGTGGGAGAGAAGTCCCTTCTGAAGTTTCATTGACATCTTTTGTTTTTAACTTGCTGTAAAGTAGATTGTGTATTCTGTATTTTTAAAAATCACAAGACCAAAATTCCAAACTGTAATTTTAGGTATGCCCTTGTCTTAAATAGGGAATGATCTTCAATATGTTTTTTCTTTAGTCAGATCAAGTCTGAGGAGTGACTTTCATAGTCTTCAAGCTAAGCACTATACACACGAAATACATTCCTGACAGTGCTGCAGTTGTTTGATTAGTTAGATGTGGAAGGTCTTTCATATAAAAAGCTACAGAAAATAAGTGTGTGTTTCAGATTTATGAGTGAAATAGCATGCCAACAGTAGTCTAGTTTTAGGCAGAGATGTATTATAGTACATTGACTTGCAGAAATAATTGTTACATGCACATGTGAACACGTTGGAGTTCTCAAAAGGCATGGGTAGTGTGTCTTGATAGAAGAACTGTATAGAATTACTATAAACTTTAGGTGATCTAATAGGAGAAGCTTCTCTGTTAGTAAAGCCTGTATTTTTTGGTTTTACAGATGCGAAAAGAAGGCAAAGGACAATATAGTACAGATCAACTGTGTGTTCTTGACAATGTGAAGATGAATTTGAGAAGATTCATTGCATATCAGGAGACACTAGGGAAATCCCTGACTTGAAACATCGAGGAATTTTAAACTAAGGTTTCCCTTATTGAATAACGCTTTCAAAAAAATATAACCATTTTGAACTTCTGAAATACATTGAGCAGAGCAGTTTTGCTTTCATGTTAGTACTGCATTTTTTTTACATTCGGTGTTTTTATGCTTCTGGGTTGATGCAATATGAAAGTCACATCAGCGTAAAAAAACATTGCATATATTGAGAGTAAGTGTTAGCAGTGAGTGATAAGAATGTGCTTTTGCAGTCCTGAGCTTTGTACGTAACACCACTGTCATTGTTTGGAAATCCTCATGTATCCTGGCAGGAAACTAAATTACCGAAAAAAAGTAATTTGGAGAATATTCTCAGTTATGTGCCAGATCAAGAAAAAAATATTATAGAAGCTCAAGATGTTTTTCAGGGAATCAAGCAATGGCAGAATGTTCTATTTGCTATTTGTTCTTACCTATGTCTAGATTTGCACAGGCACTTATCTCAAACTTCCCAAGAGAAGTGTGTGACAAGTGTGTAGATTACTGTCAGCACTTGCATCTGTTCCTTCATTAGGTTTTTTGAAGAGAAAACAGTTTCAGATTCATTTATGATAGATTCAGTATGATAGCTTATGCTGTGGAAATCAGTGTAAGAGGCTGCTGTGCTTAGACGCAGCTCCCTGTTTTTACTTTATTTTGATGGGTGTGTCTGAAAAGCAAGTCTCCTCATTTACTTTCTTCCTTTTAATTCTACATCAGAATGAATTTGAATTCAGGGAAGTAGTAAACCTAATAAAAAGTATCTTTTTATACTGAGGTATTATGTAAAGTAACTTTATAATTGCTTAAAATACCTTTTTCAAATATTTGTGATAGAGATTTTAAGCTGTAAAATACAGGAACTATTTTCAAAGAATGTCACTGATTCATGAAGATTGTATATGAACTTCCATATATCAAAAGCTTTGGTTTTGTTTCTGTGAATGAGATCCTCTCATACACATTTTTTTTTTAAGGAAAAAAACTCAGAATCAAACACAAAAGCATTTTGTTATGCAGATTTTTGAAACAGGAGGTTTTTCCCCCCTCTTCTCGTAACATGCTGCCTTAGCACAAGCATCTGGTGTTAGGCATGGAACTACAAAGACCAAATGTGCTCAGTTTGTTAGACTTCAGTCTCTTAGATTGGAAAGCAGGCCTAGGAACTGACTGGATAACTTGCAAATGACTGAATATATGAAATCCTGATGTACGGTATTTTGTCAAATGCAAGAGAAAGTGAAAAAAGTTTCAGCAGCTACACTGTCTGGAAGTCCTGTTACTGCTACTACTCCACAGGAGCTGGATGAAATGTGTGTGTGATGCTATCTCTGCTAATCAAATGAATGAGTGAGTGTGGGATTGGGAGGGCTCAAGGGCCATTGAGCCTGGCCTAGAGAAGTCCAGGAGAACTCCTGAGGAACACGGAGCGGTTGAAGGGTTATCCTCGGATTTGGCAGGAGCAGGCAGTGCAGGGGGCTGGAGTGTAACAGCTGAGGAAAGAGTAGCTAGGTGGATTATGGCATAGGACTGCACAGTTAGCTGCTTGCTGTACACTGAGGATAGTGTAATAGCCTGATAAAAGGTATTAGTATTTGTTTGGAGCACTTCAGAATACTTCCATGCAGAAAGTTCTGATCTTGTTTTCTCGGTGCTACATTGAATTGCAGGGTGATCTAGGTTGGAAATGATCTCTGGAGGTCTCTTAGTCCAGTCCCCTGCTCAAAGCAGGACTGA
Organism: Leptosomus discolor; assembly: GCF_034619465.1. Taxonomy (NCBI): domain Eukaryota; kingdom Metazoa; phylum Chordata; class Aves; order Leptosomiformes; family Leptosomidae; genus Leptosomus; species Leptosomus discolor. The sequence goes on along the minus strand of NC_141398.1, from coordinate 46,018,238 downwards.
CTGGCTTTGGACAGGTTGTGCTAAACCTTGAGCATCTCCAAGGATGGAAATCCCACAACTCTGGATAGCCTTTTCCACTGCTTGGCTGCCCTTGCTGTGAACACTTTTTTTTTTTTAATTTTTCCCCTTGTACTTAGTAGGACTTCCCCCTGCTGTAAAATGCACCCTGTGTCCTTCGCAGCAAGAAGAGTCTGGTTCCATCTCCTCTTATAACCCCCATTTGGTAGTTGAAAACAGCAAATATATTCTCCTCTTCTCCAGCTCCCTCAGCCCGTCCTTGTACATCATGGGCTCTAGCCCTCTAACCATCTTGGTGGCCTCCTGCTTGACCTGTCCTACTGTGTTTTGTACTGGGGGACCCAAAACTGGTCACAGTACTCCAGATGTGATCTCATGAGTGCTGAATAGAGGGCAGTAATCAGTTTTCTTTCTGCTGGCCACGCTCCTCCCAATGCAGCCCACTATTTGTTAGCCGTCCTCACTGCAAGGGCGCACTGCTGACTTCTCTTCTACTTATTGTCCACCAGGATCCCTAGGTCCTTCTCTGCAAAGCTGCTCTTTGGTCATTCATTCAAGAGCCTGCACTGTTTCATGGGATTAGTCTGAAGTGTAGGACCTTGCATTTTGCATCAACTGTAGCAGTCAGAATCTGTTTTCTGGGGACTGTTAGAACAATGAAATACGGTATTTTTTGTTTAGGGGTGAGGTTGTTTTTTTAGGATACTAATGAGAAGTGGTTCATCTTCAAATACAAATCTGAAGGTTGCAGATAAATATGTAGAAGATAGGGCATCCACTAGAAAACCTGGCTTTCTTAATATAATCTATCAGACCCTGTTTTTTCATGTCAAGTGAAAAGACATAGTGTCATTTAGATCTACTAATCCAGCAGTAGGAATGGCTGGATTATTTTTTGGTTTTTTGCTGTGCACTAATCATTTTAATGTTTTAAAATAATTTGTCATAATAAGATAGGTGCATAGTATGAACCATATAACTTGCACACGTATATGAGTTTTAGTGCTTAAAATACTTCGTTCTATCTTTTGGTACACATGCCATTTCTAGCTATAATAGCTGAAAAAGAAATGAGGACATGTGAAAGCATTTGATTTCTTGTGGGTTTGTACTAAAACCCTAACGTACAAACTCTAAAATAATTCCCTCACCTTTGTTTCATCTGAGGAGACCAGAGCACTCTAGTGGCCCTGTTTGGTTGAGGGCATGAAACACGGACAAGCTGGTGGGTCTGTCTCCAGCTCTGTCACCAGATATATTTCAGTTCATAGAGAGATAATATGTAGCTCTTGGGAGGTGTTTTTGTTGTTTTGTAAACCTCATTGCTAATATTGTCACTTTTCTATGTGCCTTCCTAACATCCAGTGTTGTAAAATCTTTGCCAAAGTCTACTGCCCTTAACAGTGGCCCACAGCAAAATGGAGCCCTTGTCTTCCTTTCGGGTTTCTATGATACTATAGTTATCTAATAATAATTAGCCGACTGCATATTTTGATGTCCATACTTTTATTTCTCTGAATGAGAAAATCTTACTCTATCACCTGCCTAGCTACCAGTTTAGTGTAACTTGCTCTTGGTGTCTAATGGAGGGCTTGTGACTGAGTGAGAGGTAATAATTTTGTAATAGAGAGAGGTAATAATCTAGCAAGCATGTACTCCTTGTAAGGGGCAAGATAGAAGATAACAGGAAAAGCATGGAAGACTTTTGAAGACTTTTGTCTATGGAAGACAAGGCAAGTTACCAGTGACTTAAAGGAGTGTCAGATCGGGACCTAAAATCAGATGACATTTCTAAGTACAGAAGAGCTAAGCTGTAAGACTGGGGCTATAAAAGTTGTTCTGACACAGTGTGGGAAAATTAAGGCAGCAGCAAAGTGATGATGTGGTGCAAATTAAATGCTTTGGGGGCTCTTTTGGCACTGGTTTATTTAAATAGGGTAAGCTTGGGACGAAGACAAGCTCCTTGACAGCCTACAAAGGCAAAGCCAGATCTTGAAGATACTTTGAGGGTGGCAGAAATTGGACTGATCTAGGCAGTGTGCAGCATAAGTAAATAGATGCTAAATAGATTCATAAGTTCATGTAATCACCCAGATAAGACTGGTATCAAAACAGGTATGTGAAACTGAATTTGTTTGCTCATCGTGGTCCCTAAGGCATCCTCCGTCTGTGCTTCAAGTAAAAACTGCAGTCCTTTGAAAGTATGGATTCCTGCTTTATCTGTCTGACACCTGGCACAACAGAGTGCTGGCTCTGAGTTCAGATTTTACACCAAACCAGGTGCAGAATTTAAGTGCGTCCATGGTATGGAGTAAAGAGTGTGGAGGGGGCTGTGGGCTCCCTGCCCTGTTCAGAAGCAGTAGGATCTGTGGCATGTGCTGCTGTTTTGGCCTCTCTGTGGCTTGCAAAATGTTGAATCCTCAACTGTGTAGATAAGGAGTTATCATTGCAATGTGGTTTTATTTTTGCTCTCTATGAAAAGACACAAATGGCAAAATTTAAATAAGCATTTGTTGTGAAGTGCTTCTTATATGTCATGCCTTGACATTCAGAAGATGGGTCAATTATTGTTTAATTATGTGGTGTGTGTTGAAGGTATTTTTTTTGCCAGTGTGTTGTTTTGGGTTTTTTTAAGATTGTCATCTTAGAGGAACAAGAATAAGTTTAACCAGTACTACATGGCTTGGTTTTACACTTGTATTTTGAGAGAAAATATTAAAAAAAAAAATAAATAATCAGAGTACAGTAAAATTACAAAATGAGAACTGTGTCGGAGTACAAATTCATTTAAAATCTGTTTGTAGTTTAAGTATTATAAATGAAATGCATATCTTGTGGAATATTAACATAAAACAACCAACCAACCAAAAATGTGCATAAACTCAAGTTCTGTGTCCTTAGCAAGTAATTTTCAATAGAAGCATTCCCAGAGAAAGGAATAGAAACATCTAGCTTTACATTTACTGTTGCAAATTCAAATTCAGGCAATGGTAGTGGTAATTAAAAAATAATATAATTGTTCCTTTCTGGCACAGATGAATTGAGTGAACAATCTACGTATAGTTTGCGCTGGACATACTGTTAAGATATATGACTTTAAGATAATTGGCAAAACCTGACAGTCACAGCAGATTGAGGAACTTGTTTTTTCCACAAGGGCTGAAACACGGTGAGCCTTTCTGTTTGAAGAAGCTTTTGCTTGAATGGTGGGTTTTTTTTTTGTCTCATTTCCAAATAAATTAAAACCATTTACTTTTGTACCTTCTGGGAAAAATAGCATGCATTTAAATCAAGTCATTCTAATTTTATTTTGTTCCTGTATTATTTCCATAATTTCCTTGTTTTTGTGAGAGGTATTTTGTCTGGCATAATTTAGTGACCACATGAAAACATAGTTTGAGACTTGCACACAAAGGATATGGCAAGACACTTTATTTTTATTTTAAAATCTGGGTGTCAGGAACTCCTTGCCATTACTGTTATATTAAGGGCTTAAATCGAACTGCTTGTGAACTGACATAAGACACCACTGTAATAATCTCTATGCTATTAGAACGATTGGGGCTGCTACGTGTTTTCAACACAACGGAAGGTCCTGATGCAGCCCTGGGGTTGAGGCGCTCACATAAATACCTGTACCACTTCTAAAGATGCATTGGGATTTCAGTATACCTTCTCCCAGTTTTGTGTTCATTCTTTCACAAAAATCCCAGTGAGGATTCTTTCTTCTCTTTCTCCTCTGAAGTGTGAATTTTTTTTTTGAACTTTTAAGGAAAATTGCATTGGCCTCTTCCCTCTTCCCTGCCCCTTGATATGAATTTAACTGAAGAATGGCTAATTGGGCTAAAAAATACATGATGTTTCTAAATAATCTTTTCTGGGAAGCTCTCTTTTTAGTAAGTACAAGAGTTAAAGTTCAAAGTAATGATTAAAAAAATAACTTTGAATGTATTCCAGTTGGTTTTGGGGTGGGGAGGTTGCCCTTTTTTTTTTTTTTTTTTTTTTTTTTAAATACCCCGTAGGTGTACTCCCTAAGCTAAAGCCTTTGTGGTACCACACCACCCATGTGTGTCCTGGCTTTATTTGCTTGGAGTAGGGTTGCAACTTGAGGAATCCTCTAAATAAACCTCAGCTGTACAAAGAAACTTGCTTACATTTATGTCCTGAGTGTAGAACAAATCATTGTTTTTTGAAAATTAGCTTTTTTTAAAAAAAAAAACAACTTATTTTTCCTGTTACTGTTACCTCCTTAAGGATAGCATGAAATCCTTTACTAGATTTATACTCACTTTTCTGTGTTGTGTTTAAAAAAAAAATAAATTATGAATTGAAACCTTTTTATTTACATCTGATGCAAGAGGAACATCAGACGAGTAATTTTCTAGTTACCTTTTTCTGGTGTGTTCATAGTTCTCAGAATAACTGAAGAATGTGGGGTTTGGAAAATAGGGTTGTTCAGGGTGTTTTTTCTACCATTCCAAGCTGTGCTTGAAGCCCTACCACTTTCCACTTGGCGTTTGATGGTAGTTTTAGGTACAGCTCCTAATTCTCAAAGCAATTAAGTCTGTCAACTCAAAACGCAGGTTTCATCCTACAGCTTCTTGCTGTAGTTGGGTTTCTCTTGGATGATGCAGATCAGACACCCTGTAACACAACAGAGGAGGGCTGAGGACAAAATGTCCTGCTTTGGGACGGGGGGGGAGATGCCAGAAATTTAGTCTCTGGCTGTCATCAGGAAGGGGTGCTGAGGCAACTTCTTTGCAAACTGTCCACCTCATGGAATACGTGCAATTGAAATGCAGCTTTTTAGTTCCAGATCCTCCACCCCCGTCTTCCTAAAGAGAAATCCTTTCCCATGCAATTCTGAAACTACGGGAAGCACTAGGCTCTCCAGCGGGAACCTTTCTAGCTGGTAGTATGTTAAAGATGTTTTAAGCCTGTAAAAAATAAAACTGAACCGGACCAGAACTTGCACTGCAAAATGTTACCGTTTATGGGTTGTGTATGTAATGGTTTTTCCATCTGCAGAAGCGTTGGCTACAACGTACGGCACCTAAGGTGCCTTTTCCTCTCCTTTGGAGCTGAATGAAAGCAGGAGGACCCAGAAGTATCCGTAGCCATCCTAAAAACAGTTATAGGATGGCAGCCGACGGGGTACGAGAGGGGTAACGCGACCGCAGAAGACGCCGCGTACCGCAGCGCGCTGGTGCGGGTACGGCCGCTGCCCTTACCTCACGTACGCAGGCACCCACTCGCCTTACGGTTGACGGGAGCAGCAGCCCTGCAGCGGCGCCGGACACTGCGGCCGCTCGGGCGCCCTCCCCGCCGCCCCAGCCCGCACCTCCCCTCCGGCGGTGCTGCCCCCTGCCGCCCGTCGGGGCCTCTGGCCCCGGCTGCACCTGCCGCCGGCGGGGCCGGGGTAGCTGGGCGGAGGGCTCCCGGCCGAGCGCGGCCCCTCCCTGCCGCAGCCCCGCGCCCCTGAAGCGTAGGGCCGGCGGACTGCCGCCGGCGGGGCTCCCGTCAGCCTGCGCCCCGCGGAGGGCCGGGCCGGTTCTGCCGTGACAGAAGCCGCCGCTCTCGGCCGAGAGCCGCCCGGCCCGGGGGCTCCGTTCCCCAGCGCCCCGGGGCCGGCGCAGCGGCAGAGGCGCGAGGGGAGGCCGCGGCCGGGCCGGGGGCGGCGTGTGACAGGCCGGGGTAGAGGCCGGGGCCCGCCAGCCGCGCCGGCCGCCGCCGTCCTCCCCCCCCCTCCCTCCCCCGCTCCATTGCGCGCGGCCCGTGTGCCGGCGGCCCAGCCGGGCCCCGCCTCGCCGCGCTCGCCAGGAGGGGCGGGGGCTGTGGAGCGACGGCAGCGAGCAGGCAGGCGCGGAGCTGCCCTTCCATAGGAGCCGCCATTAGCGCTGGGACCCGGTGACAGGGTCTCGGCGTCGGCGGCCGGCGCGGCGCGGGGAGCGGAGGCAGCCGGGGTGGGTCCCCGTTTGATGGATCCCCGGATCGCCTGGTTCCAGCCAGAGCAGCTCGGCCCCTCGAACCGCCTGTGGATGCAGATCTGGGAGACCACGCAGGGGGTCCGCAACCTCTACTTCCAGCAGCAGCAGCAGCAGCAGGAGCAGCAGCAGCAGCAGCAGAGCGCCCCCGCCGGGGCCGGCCCGGCCTCCCCGCCCGGCATGTACCGCGCCCCCCGCGCCGACCCCCAGCCCGACTTCCTGCCGCTTGAGAGCGCCAACAACCAGCACAACCGCAGCCACCACCAGGCCTCGCCGCCCCCGGGGGCCGCCGCCTGGGCCCGGCCCGCACGGGGGGGGCCGCCCGCCGCCGCCGCCGCCGCGGCCGCCAGCAACAAGAGGAAGCGCGACAACAAGGCCAGCACCTTCGGGCTCAACTACAGCCTCCTGCTGGGGCCCCCCGGGCAGGGCCGGGCCCCCGCCCTGGGGGACGAGCCGGCCGCCCGGGCCCAGGCCGGCCTGGCCGAGCCGCTCTACACCGGCACCCCCTGGAAGAAGAGGAACTACAGCCAGGGAGTCGTGGGGTGAGCGGCCGCGGTGCCGGGCCGGAGGGCGGGCGAGGGGGGCGCCGAGCAGCGGCCAGCGCCGGGCCTAGCCCCGACTCCGGCCCGGCCTCCGGAGGAGGCGGGGGCCGGGGCCCTCCCCGCCCCGGGCCCAGCGTGGGGAGTGCCGCCGCACGCCGGGGCCGGGCAGCAGTGGCGGGGCGGCGCGGTGCCGCGCACGGGGCGGCCGCCGAGGTGCGGCGGGAGACGTTGGGCCGCGGCGGCGGGGCGCGGCCCAGGCCCCGGCCGGTGGCGCAGGGTAGCCGGGACGGGTCCGCGGGCCGCCGCTTGCTGCTGGCGCGGGGAGACGGGGGCAGCGGGTGCCGGGCCGCTGCCCCGGCTGTCAGTGCCCGGCGGGGCAGCCTGTCGGATGCCGTGGCGCTGAGCGTCCTGCCCTCCAGGGCGAGCGGCTTCGGGCCGGGCTGCGCGGCCGGGGCGGCGACTCCTCGAGGAGGGCGAAATAAACGCGATTGGCGGCGGCGGGGGGCAGCGCCTGCCGTGGACGCCCGTGTGCATGCTGACGGTGCGGGCACGCCGATCCGCGGGGGACGGGAGCTCCTCGCAGGGTCTTCTGCTGTCACCGTGTGTGCCCGTAGGGCGTGTTACACGCTCCTCGCCGGGTAGCGCGCCTTGCTCCTTAAGCACAGGTGTTCCCCTGTCACCCTGCTGTGCCCTTTGCGGTCATTCTGTGGGATTTTGTTGTTGTTGTCCAGTACCGTTGCTGCTCACGCACATGCTGCGGGGCTGGATGAGGTGCTTGCTCGGCTGCCGCTCAGGGTGGCTGGGCTGGGGGAGGAAGGAGGACAGCAGGCACCACGCTTCGGCTGTGCGGGTCCTGCACGCTGCCCTCCGCAGCCGCTGTCGAGCATGCTTATGAAGCTTTGTGCTACATGTGGAACAAATGCGTAGCAGGGACTATAGCTTAAAAAATAATAATCTGCTGCTGCTAAAAGAAAGTGCATAGAGTAGATAATTACACAGGGAGCGTGTTTTCTGAGATCTGACAGATAAGGTTTGCACATGTGCTGCCACCTGCTCCCAGAAATAAACTTGCGTGCACGTATGGAGCGTTATGGATTCCAGCATGGGATTATTAATGGTTTTCATGCATCTCTGACTGTGGAATGTATGTGCTGGTTGGAGTACTTTGCCTGTAGTGTTTTTGCATTAGCTTGGGTCTCATCGCTTGGCATTACACGAACCCACAAGAGATTGAGGCAGGCAAACATCTATCTTCTATTTACCTGAAAACTATCTTGAGCCGTTCCTCCCCCGTTTTTTTAAACACGGGGATGTCTTTTGATATGGCTGATGCCCTGGATGAAAGCTATTTGATAACTTCTGTGGCTTTTTTTTTTGTTTTTTTAAGCTCATGCTTTTCAAAATATAACCTTTGCCTTCACCCACAGCACACCCCTCCTCCTCATGGCAAGAGTACACTGACGTGTGTTTGACTTGTTAAGTATGGATTTCTGGTGTGGTGTATGCAGGTGTAATACTCTTTCCAGTCCTGCCCATTTACAAAACAAGTCTGGCTTGGTTCCAGGGTTCAGGTGGCAGAGGTGCATAGTGACAGTCGGAGGCCTGGAAGAGCTCATTTTAGAAATCAATAACGATTTGGGTACGTCAGGTTTTGTGTGCCCAACTTGTACCTAAGGGTCCTTCATCCCCCTCCCACGGGGAAGCGTTGATCTCCTTGCTATTGCTACCGAATTGCTGTTCGGTAAGATTTGTCAAAATGACTATTCAGACTTGCTGGTCGCTTTGGAAAACAAACTCTTACTGCCTCTGACTCCCTGTTTTCTTGCCAGCTCCTATGTTACCTTTACAGCTGGGATTATAATAAAATGGCACTGTAGAAGTGTGCTGTTTTAAGTTCTGTAGTCACTATACGTTGGAACCTACCATAACTTTCTTTGCATGGCTTAAAAGTAACATGTGCAAAACATACCAAGTACTGGATTTTTGTAAGTTAGTTTTTGGACTCTGTTTATCTTCTAGCTTATCACTTATTTACTTGAAGGTCGAGGAGCATTTTTAGAAGTGCTTCTCTCTGTCTTGTAAATCCGTAAACCCTTTCCCTGTATTGAAGATACGGGGTGGGGTGGTGGGTGTGAGCTTAAGCAAGAGATTAATAATAATAATAACAACAACAACAATTCCTCTACAAAAGTATTCAAGGTGGTGTCTGTTGCTAGAGTAGAATTTTAGTTGAATCAGTTTCAAATTCGCAAGTGGAAGCACATTGTGGACTTTTTTTTTTTTAAGTAGTATCAAACAATACTGTAATATGTTGCTCTGCATTTGGCTTGACTGTCTGATTTCTGGCATATGTTTACATGATGCTGAGATTCTGTGTTAGCTGTTTCCTTTTTTTTCAAAGCAGAGTAAGGTAGAGTGTCTCTAGGATACACCACTACATTGCTTTTCCTAAATTACAGAAGTGAGTGGTGTTTGCTTCTAAAAAGTTATTTATTCCAAGGGTATTTAGATGCAGTTGACTAGCAAATCTTGAATGAAAAATTGTGAAGATAATTTCTAGAAGGAGCTGGAGCCTCTTGGGAAAGCAGAGAAAATGTGTAGGTCTTGTGAAGGTTGCAGTGTGACCAACTGGCTGCTGGCAAGGCCACATGAAGCTTCCCATGAACTGCCTGCGGTGTGCACTCAGGCGCTGCCATCGCTCCCGCATCTGGTTTGGTTCTTGAGACACCAGACAGTAATGGTGGATAGAGAGGTTTGTAACCTAGCAAATGAGGTTGCTGCTAAAGTAAATATTTTAAATTATTTTCGACATGAATTCCCAAATTTGTGTTGATTAGTTCTAACAGTTACTGGGGAAAAAAGATACCCGCAGTTCTATTGCAGCATTACTTGTGTGTTAACAGATACCTTTTCTTTCCCTGATTGTTTTGTTGCAAATTGTGAAAAAATAGTAAAGGCTCTCAACACTTTTCCTATATACCGTCCTGTAATTTTGTTCAGCTAATCACTTTAAATTTTTAGTCTTTTGAATACCACAGTGTTGTGGAGCAGTCCCATTTTCAGAAAGATTAGGCCTGACTTGGTAGCAAACACAGTTGAAAGCTGACATGTGGCAGTCGTATTTCCAGTGCAAGGATGTCACTTGTGTGTATGGCTGTGCAAAACCAGTTCTGAATACACAATTGTATTGATCAGCTGACTGGAAAAACAGTCCAATAATTTTTAGCTAGTTGGACAGTTTATGTAAACTCATAACAGCATGTAACTAGCTGTCTAAAGATTTGTGTAGGGTAAACATGTTGAAATAGTAGAGATTTTGTCTAAAAGCTAAGTAGCTGTTCAGTCAAATCTTTCGAGTTTTTCTTTCCAGTTTTTTATTTTTATTGAGAAACATACTTTCCTAGTTAATACTATTTATATATACAAAGAGATAACCAAATAATTAAAAAATAAACCACAACAGTGTTGGTTTTTTATGTCAAGATAGATTTCTTACAATGTGTGCACGATATTTGCCAGCTTTCACCAATGCTGAAATACTGACATTCAACATGTGGCCAGTTTTTACTCCCACAGAGTTAATACTGCTATTGTATACATCGTATTCTGGCCTATCTTTAATATTTTCCCTTATTCTAAGTGTTCAGACTTGCAGACTGACGTCCTCTGGGGACTTTGTCAACAGACAGTAGTGCTAAAAAGATCAGATAATGCAGAAAATGAAGAAAAAGTTTTACAGCATGTGTATGATGTTATCATTGACTTACCATGTAACATACCTTTAAATAGCTTGATTGGATTTGCCTTGACAGGGTACTTAGCAGTAAAACTCAGGGATGTAGAAAGATGTGTGGGTTGGGATTTTGGAGGGGATCCTGTGGGTTGTGTGTCCCAAGGGCAACAGTAAATAATATTAGTAGTGTCACAATTAAGAAGGAAGAAAAAGTATTTGGGATACTGAAATGGCTGTTCTATACCTTTCACTGTTTAGATTGAGCCTAGCTAAAAGGTGACACAAGAAGAACTGCTTAAGCCAGAAGCCTTAAGTGTAACAAAACCCAGAAATAAAGACTTGCGTGTGAGTTTCGCCTGTCATCTTGTACGTTTCTGTGATTCCTGTGCCAAAGGAAAGAGTCCATTTCATACATAGTTCCCAGGTAGGACATGTGGATTTCAGACTCTGTAGGGAGCTGGTTGGTTTTCATAGGAATCTGCAGCTGAAGGCAAGAACCCAATTAATGTGTGAGTTTATGGAGGAAAATCTGTCATGTGTACTCCTGAGGAAGAACCTGGGTTTAAATAGAAAACAGTGCATTTTGAAATACTGAATGCACACTGTTTTGAAGTACTGAGGGAAACTTTGCCATGAAAGGGAGAGAATCCTGTGACCCCCCCGGAGGAGGCGTGTGTGCATGGACAGGCACACACTCGCAGGCTGCTGAATTGTTGGCACGGAATTGAGCAGGCTTCAGCTTATTTGATATAAGGGTTCGCAGCATGTTGCCCAGGATTACAGAGGACACCAAGAAATAAAGTCATAGCTACTTTAGGAAGAAAATAGCTTAAAGCCATACGTCTTTGCTATAGAAATTCTATTATGATTTTTTTCATGTGAAGTTTGTCAGCTTCTTAGATCTTTTAATCTCTTTTTTGAAAGAAGCTAGGTGCGTTAAGGCAGGCGCAAGCTCATTCTCCGCAGGCTTTGAGCTGACCAGAGGATGTGTAGCTACAGTAGTGCAACTGTCTGCCTGAGATAACCTACACCATGTCTCTTCAGCTCTTACTTGCTGAGGCCCTTGCATGGTATGAGCCATAGTAGCATGACTTCTGCATGGGTTGGAGCATGAGCAGAAAGAGCTGGGTGTAGTGTGAGCAGAGCAAGTGTATGTACCTGCCGCCAAACGTCTAGGCAGACTGAATAGCTAGCTTGGGGAAATCTGACAAAATCCTAATCAGTTGTGTGGTTTTTCATGTGTCCTCTTTAAGTGCTTCAATCAAAGGTATGGGTGGCGCTTGATTTGCTGTTGCATTACTCAGTATTTACAAATGCTTCACATAAGTGAAACAAGCACTTTAGTGCACAGACTTCTGACTGCTGGTGAAATAACAAGGTGCGTGCATGACTTCTTAATGTATCTTCTGTTAGAGTAGTTGCATGCATTTTGGATTTAGTGAAGGCATGTATGTTAAAACATAGGTTGCAGTTGAATTCACCATGTACATCATGTGTAAAAATGAATTATTCAGGAAGAAGTCATAGACACAAGTCTACGTGCTTCCCAGAAAGCCTCTTAGAAGAGTACTCTGATCTCACTCTGTAGCTGTGTATGTAAGCTGTAAGGTGGAAGTGCAAGGATGTGACTCGAGTGCAAATCCTTTTCTTGTATCCATCTGATAAGATGTTTGTATCCATCTGATAAGATCTACCGTTGCTCTCATCCCGAGTCATGCCACAGCGCAGTTCTGTCAGGCCCCTTGTGACAGCTTGTGCAGCTCTTGAAGGGGGTCATCTGGATTTTATGGAAGTGAAATCAGATATTTTCCCACAGCCTCCCATAGTAAGAAATTACTTCTTTTGGAGGGGTTAGGAGAGAGAAACAAGTTTACTATGGGATGAAGATGTTGGACTACAGGCAGTTTGACGAAACATTTAGGAAATACACTGTAAATATTATATAACAGCATTGTTTGAACTTGCAGAATTTTGGAATGATGCCAACATTTTGGCATGTTTTGTTTAAACAATTTAAGGAGGACTTCAGAGGCCTGCTGGTTTCTACACGTGCAAGGGAACAGCATGTGAATGTATTCTTGTGGACTGTTTTGTTTTCTCCAATTCTTATCTTTTGTTTGGGACTTGGACACCTATTAACCTTGGAGTGGCTATATAAGGAACAGAAGTTTGGCAGACTTTTTTTGGTAGATAGAGGCGTGTATATTAAGTAATAGGAAGAGTATGTCATTCCCTCTTAGAATCATAGAACAGTTTCGGTTGGAAGAGACCTTCAAGATTGTCAAGTCCAACCTTTGTCCTCGCTCTGTCAACATTACTGAGAGCCAATAAGTGTTTTCTGTAGCAGTATGCATTTGAAAAAAGATCTGTTTACCCTGAATCTTTAATAAAGTTATATTAGACTGTGTTGGGGTTGTAGCTCTAATTTTTTAATTGGCAAACTGTTAGTATAAGGTCAACTTCAGGAAGCCTGAGATCATATTGTTGGTCCTAGGGAACACAAATAGATGGAGACCGGTATCGTGAAAGCATATTATTGTTCTTTTTTCTGCTTAATTTTTTTTTTTTTTAACCATCTTGTGTTTTACTTTGCTCCTGGGCAGTTTCTATTCACTTTTTTAAAATTGGAGTATGAGGTCTGTTTTTTACCTTAGGAATTTGCAAAACTTTTGAAATGCAGTTTTGAGAAGTTGTGTACATAACTTTACTGTCAAAATAGGCAATAATGTAAATACTTCATATTTCCTTTTATTGACCTTATAATACGGTGTTTCCGAATACATCTCTGAATATGGGGTATGTGCTCCCAAAATAGCACATGTGCCAAAATTTAAGAGATGGCTGTTGCTTCAAAGTTTTTTGATTATATTGCATGTGATGTAAAACAGTGGTTCCTACGCACTTTGCTGGATGTCATAACTGGCAGCAGTAGCAGCCTAGAGCCAGCTCAGGTGTTGTGTTCAGAGGTGTGTGTGCTGATAGTGATACAGCAACACAAGCAGAGCAAATCTTGCATAATAGGTATTAGAAGCAATTTTTTGTTGTTGTTGTTGCTGTTCTTAGTGAGCAGTTGGCATGCTAATTCGTTATTTGAACATGCTGAGATTTCTTAAATTATGAGCATTCATCTTTTTGAATTATGTTTTTGGATGAACTGCTGAAGAGTGCTCAAGATGTCGGTCATATTTGAATACCACTTTCTGTCCTTTTGCCTAGAAATTGAGGCTAAAGAAAATATTCCTATAAGCAAGAAAAAAGAGAGGAAAACTAGTGAACTGGATGCAGGCTTCAGATATTTTTCCTAGGCTACTAATAGCTTTACAGACGGTGCAATTTGAACTTTAATCATTTTGTAACTTTAACCTACAATAGATGACACAGCAGGAATTTTTCCAGGAATACTATGAATTATGGTGTCAAAGCAAGAGATAGATGTGGATCGAGGCAGCAGAGCTTTTGTTTGTGAGTTTGTACAAAAGCCTCTTCTACAGGTCTCTAGAGCCTGTTTGAATCTGAAATTCAATAACTTTGCATTGGTGATACTTATGTCTTGTGTCATGATCATGCATTGATTTTGCTGCATTCAGTATAGGTCTTTTGATACTAGCTGTCCCTGATGGTTATCTTTCTGACCCTTAAAGCTGTGTCACAAGATTTGTGTGAGACTGAGCAGCACAGCCCATGAGCTGGTTCTGTACCATAGCCGCCTCCGGGGCCACCAAATGCCAAGGATGGGTCACAGGTTGGAGGCAGCTGCTCCAGGGCAGTTCTAGCTCATCAGCTCAGTGTGAGGATGAACTGGATGCATGAGTGGGTCTGAGGGTGTCTTATGCTGGTACATCAGCAACATCTGTTAATTTTCTTCCTCCTGTGGTGACAATTAAGATTATTTGGCAGCCCTCATTCCAGATCAGCCTCTCTGACAGTCTCGTAATGTCCTCCATGGCATCAGAATTACATCTGAATTATTCAAAAGTGGTGTGCAGCTAAAGAGGCACAGTCTTGCTTGAGAAGGCTTTACCATGTGGAATTCACCATCACTGTACTGTATTGCATACATCTTGCAAATTTTTTTTTTTGCATTGCATTTTACAGGATTTTACTGGAAAACAATGATAGCAGAAGCTCAAATAAGCAGAGGCGTAGGGTCAAAGTAACTGCACATCTCCACTCTTCCATCTTGTCAGAATGATTTGTTAGGGGGGAAATAGCCAACACTACATGGAAAATGTTGGACAGCATGGAGTGTTGTGATTCTGTAAGTAATGGGATGTAACAATGGGCAAATGCAAGCGTTAAAGTCCTTTAGAAACTTCCAAATCGGGGAAATGAGGGTAGTAGAGGAAGAGGTGTGTAGGTGAGTAGGAGCATTGGCTTAATGTCTTCACTCAGTGTAGATTTAAGTACATACATATAGTGTCACATGCTTTCTTACAATTACTTTGTTTATGGACCCAGTAAAATCTGAAAGAACTTACATTAACCTGTCACAAATGTCAAGTATAGATAAGCCCTTAATATAATGTCATGCTGTAATTAGAGTAAGAATACTACTAAAATACAGCGTGCAGGAATATCTTGCTGTAGCCTGATGGCTAAGGTGTTGATCTTACTGTTATGTGACAAAGTGTAGTCTGAAGGTAGCGAGTCCTGAATCAAAGCTTGTTGACCTTGTGTGACCTCTAGATGTTGTGATTGATGTAGACTAAGGAAGTGTGGTAACATAACTTTCTTCTCTCCTTAAGTTTTGCCTCACTGTGTTAACTTTAGAGCTATTCACTTCCTCTGTTACTTTAGGAACAGCTGATATTTTCCTACGCATTACAAAAAGCAAGAGGTTTTTTTGTTCTGATTTTGAGGGGGGGGGATGGTCACGAAAAACATATTCCTTTATATGCATTTACATTCCTCCCTCTTCTCCCTCAGTGAGATTTTTAGCTTTAATCTAAAATGAGTATGCATATAGTTTTTTGAAAATTTGTGTGTTTTACTCTGGACTTCTGCCTTGCACAATGGCTTTGTCTGTTATATATTCAGAGGTACTGCTGGTCTGCAAGCTTTCCATAACCGTCAGTTAAAGTATTGAGTTAAACATGGTGCAGTGAAGGAACTACCTTAATCTGAATGATGATAATGATTGCAAATTACAGAGTCTTCGGTTAATATTGAGCCAGGCTGGAAAAAAAAAAAAAAGTCCTGATAGTTTTTATTCCATTTGTGTTTTGTTATGTCACACTGTTCTTCAGTTGGGTGATTCAGCTCAGGTGCTTGAGGATCTTCTATTTACTTAGCCTTCTGGTTGTGCTTTGGACTTGGTGTCTTAGAGTATTCTCATTCATCATTTCCTTGTAGTAGTCATACTTGGTAGGTACTTGCAGAAGAAAATTTTCATGTTGATTTTTGCCTTGAAGAGCTAGTTCATTTGTGCTAAGCAGCTTCTTTACCTGTACCTCTGCTTCCAGCATCAGATGGAAGAGGAGTTTGCCTTGTCAAGCTGTTGAATTTCTTCTTAAGAGATAGTTTTTGAGGTTAAGCAGAAAGGGCAATACAGTCTTGCTTTTGTTGCTGTCTTGTAATTACATTATACATCAGCTGCAACCATTTTCTTAGCTAAAATCTATATAAATTTGAATTAACGAATGATCTTCTGAAGCTACTCTTGTGGCAACTTGGCCAGATGTGACAGGTCATATACAGGTGGTAAAAGATAATGTTTCAGTGACAGTAAGTAGCAGTGTCAGCTCCCGGCGTGACAGCACCTTGGAGCAAACTAAGAGAATAACTGTGTAATAACAAAACTTCCTCTCTTATTTCTTGTATAATGTGGTATTTGCCTGTAGGCATCAAGTCACTGAACATTATGTGCTGGAATAGTTCACTTCAGGCTTTGCTCCTCTGAAGCATGCCTGCTTCAGGCATGCTGCAACATGCTTTACCTAGTTGCTCTTGATTCAGCAGTTTGCAGAGCTTGCAGCGACCCTCTCACACTTTTCTGATAGCTGGTATCCACTGCTGTGTCTTCTACTCACTTTTTTGGTACACTAGACACATCTGCTAAATCTTCAAATTATTACTGAAATGGCTTTGAGAGAGTGGTTTCAGTGAGTGAGTTGGATGAATCTTGAGTGGGTTTTCAAGAGCTGTGTGCAGCTGCTTGCTCTCTATTTGCCACATTTGTCAGAAGACTGTGCACAAATGTGTTAATGCATAATATGTGGATGACGTGAGGAGGTGTGCCATGCCGAGGATGTCCCGTCCTAGAGTGGGTTCCAGCATTCACCTGTGTGATATTAGGCCTGGGTCAGTTGTGAGGATTTAACTCTCAAACCATTAGAAGTTCATTTTTTTTCACCATATGCTGATTCTTTTGTCCTTATGTCCAAGCAGAACCCAGTAATTGAGGTAGTTGCATGAAATCTTGTATAAGTTGTCTTTCAGCATATATTGGTGTCTCTGAATTTTAAGATTTTGGACTCATGGAAGGTATTTCAGTGAAGTGTTTTCTGGGCTTATATTGGTAGTTTTCTGACAGATGTACTAGCTAAAGTTTCAGGGGAAAGAAGATAAAAAACATGATTTGGTCCACAGGGTTAGTCAGAGACTGGCTTCTCCAGATACTTTGAAGGACAAGACTGGTCACCTACACTGGAGGAGGAAGCATTTCTTCCAGTTACTGACATCAGAGCTCTTGAGTGTGCATCTCTCTCACTGGGCTGATAGAGGTGACATCAGGAAATACTTTTTATGTGATCTGCTTAGGCATTGTCCTTTTTTCACAGTTATTGTTTGCAGCTTTCTAGCCTGGAGTGATAAGCAGAGCAAAAGGAGGCTGGTGACTCCAAAATACTTTGCAGATTGAGTGCTACTGCTTCCAGCCCATGGTTTTTCTGGTACCTGGGCCTCCTGCCTTGCAAGTGGGAGTAGCTAAGCACAACAGAACAAACCAGAGTATGAACAAGTAGTTTCTCTAAGGGAGCATATTACTGCATTGTGAGTCCCAAAATGAATACTGCGTTGTTTAATCTGAACATAGTTCACTGTGCACACCCTTGCTGTAAAGATAACAAATCAGTAAAGTAAAAAGTGACCGGAAACCTTTCTTGTACCTTGCCATGGTATGTGTGATTGCTCCTCCTCCTCCTTCAAAATGCACTATGAGCGTTTGGAACTGAAGAGGGAGAACTACTTCTGGGGTTTCAGTTTTGCCTCGGTATGACAGCAGCGCATCTATACTTGTCGGCTTAACAAAGTGCAGTAACAAGTAATAAATGGGTGATGAGCTGATTCTTAACATGTGCTAAACGGGTAAGTTGGGGTCACTGTCCATTTTGCTTGAAGAATATAAATTTAATATGCAAACTTAAAATCTTGTGGTTGATAGTAAGTGCTAACTTCAGATCTTTTCATAAGAAGTTTTGTATGCTTCTAATACAAGGAGATGCAACCAAAGCAACTTGTGACTCACTTTTATATTCCTTGAATGTTCCAAAATGCTGTGCAAAATTCTCTCCTCTCAAAAAAGCAAGCCGCACAAAACTGTGTGTGTTAGAAAATGTTGGAAAGCTTTAGGAATCTGCATTGACTTTCCAAGTGGCATACTGGCACTTCAGATTTAGTTTGAAAAATGTTGTGCTGGAGCCGAAAAGATTTTAACAAACTGCAACTGTGGCTAGTTATTTGACTTAATATTTTTATGTTAAGTTATTTTAAGTTTCATCTAATGTGTTACTGAAGCAGAGATGTTTAGAGTTTTCTTCTGTTCTTGGTTCTTCTGCCACCTTAGCTAAAAAGCAGGCTTGCTGCACAGATGGACACAAGGTGGCTTTCTGGCGTTAGCACAGTGCAATCTCGGGCGCACGTTACTAATTTGCAGGGACAAGTGTGTAAGTGGTACGGATTTTAAACAGCTTTTTGACTTGGCTTTGACGTGAACAGCATAAGCTTGGGTTTGTGGTCGTGTCCCTTCTTAGGGACTGGTGTGGGCTTATTTGGGATGGATGTTTGAAAGTTTAAACCAACTCCGATGGAAGGAGACAGGGGTTAACAATTACATTGCTCTCCTTCCTTTCATTTAATTAATCTTTCAAGTAAAATCATTTATCAAGAAACAAGAATTTTTGCGAGGCAGAACCCCCTGCATGTGTGAAAGTAAAGGACTTTTCCGCTCTCTTCTGTGTCAGATAACCCTGTTTTGAGCCCTGCATGAGGCTTGCCTGGCTGCATGTCGAGTGACCCACCGCACATGCAGCTGCGTACATGGTGAGAAAGCTCTGTGCTGTGAGTGTTTAGCTCCAATCAGAGTCTTCAGATGGAGATTTTTTTTCCAAGCACACATTATCCAGTGAAGTGCACATCAGCCTGCTGGGAGTGTGTTGGTCTCGCCTCTGCCCAGATAGCAGGCGGTGTCATTTATTGGCAGGTTACAGGTTGTTTGTTTATGTGATAATATTTACTACACTAACAAAATAGTAGCAATATACTAGTGATGTATAAAGAGCCGTCCTGCTAGCCTGGCTTTATGAAGACAAACAGAAAGGTGTATTAGCTGACCTGCTGTATCCCTCTGTTCTGGTTTAATGGTAATACCGCTGGTGATCATTGCAAAACTCATCTGATACACTTGTGGGGTTTTTTTAACTCCCTTCTCCTACCTGTTGTGCTGGTACAGAAGGGGTCAGACCTACTCGCAAGTGTTGTGGGGGTTTGCTGGCTGTAGCTGTTGGTACAATCCTAACAAAAACCCAAACATGCTGTGTTGGGAAAGTTCAGCTAGTATATAGTGCTCATACTGGTAGTTACTTTTACTTCCTGTTATGCTCTTGTTTAAAAAAACCTTATAAACTGTTGCTTGGTCTTTTTGAGTGAGAGCTTTGTAAGCAAAGGGAATTGGCAGGCTGAGGAATTACTAATTCCCCACTATAGGAAATAGATACCTTTAACTTCTCTGTGGTTTTAGCTGTTTGGAAATTTACCTCAAGTTGTAATTACAGGACGTATGAAGTGCATGCTAACAGTTGCACTTTAAAGGCTTTTAAAAGCAGAGATATGTATTTTAAATTATGAGGTTACGAACTGCATAGCTGGTTTGTATATGTAACTGTTCCAACAGACTAATACTTTTCTACAAGTGAGCTAAAGAAAAATCTTGTGGTTGTATTTTATAGGAGATGCTGGAATTACTAGTGTGTTTCAAGATAATTAGATATTACTAGAGTTGAAGCCTTTTTGTCATCATGAAATAAAACAGCTATTTCCCATCTCTGCTCTTCCCACTTTGTTTTTCCTGCACAAAATCTTTATCTCCTGCTTCATCTTGTTCTTTTGTTAGTACTTTTTCTTTCAGCTCAGCTGAGGCAGCAGTTTCTCTTAATTTTTTTTTTTTTCCACTCCCTAGTTAGCAAAACATGTCTTACATTGGCAACCCATTGCCTGGGAGAAGAGAAGCAGCAGACTCTCATAGCACTTGCTTGCAGACAGGGGAAGGAGGGATGATTTGTAGATACTTTCCAGGGAAGAAATAGAAGGCTATTCCCACACATGTAGTGATTCAGCTAGACTGTTTTTATGTACAGTAAGATTTAAAAAAAAAAAAAAAAAAGGCAATGGGAAATAAAGGTACTTCTCAAAACAGTCCAGTTGGCATTTGATGTTTTGCTGGAAATGCTGTAAAAACAGAGAGCAAGACTGAGTATGCATATGACAGGAGTTTAAAAGCCAGTGAATCAGTTGCAGAGTTAGACTTCAGATTGCTTTTTGGTAGGAGTAATTCAAGCATCTGATTTATAATTGAAGTTCAGTAGGACTTTATTTCCTCTTAAAAGACAGATTCCTGTAGGAGAAATTCTAGTACATCTGACTGTATTTTAGGAAGACAAAACACACATTGCGATTTATAAATGGACAAAAAAATGCTCACTTCTACCTTAATAGGAGAAAAGAGTCTCTTACCTTATTTCTTGACTAAAGAATGTGCTTGGGGGTTTTAATTGGAAATAACTTGAAGCAGTTTAAGGAAGATAGCATTCGTCCTGATTGAAGCAAAGGATCTTTAAAAAAAATTTTTTAAATGAAAAGTTGGAGATAATTTAAATAATTAAAAAGAACTTCTTTGTCTGGTGTTTTAACATGTCTTTACTATAAACTTTGGCCATTTTCATAAGCCAGTGCTATTTTAGTGACTTTTTATTATGCAGTTAAACCCATAAGTTAATGTTAAATCCAGAACATAAATAAAAAAAATACATTAATTTGAGGGGTTTGGGGGAATGAGTGTTGGGAGGAGGAAAGCGGGGACTATGCTATACGCTATTTCTAATATTTGCAAAGCATAGAAATCACAGGTCTTGTAATGTAAATTTAGTGGCATCTTTTTTTACTCCACAGCATTTGAAGAAATGTGCATAAGTAGTCCACCATAAATTGTTGAAGTGAACAAACTTATTCCATTCAGAAAAGTGTTGTCAAACTCAGTAGCAAAGTGATTAGATTAATCCTGAAAGACATGAGTCCTGAAAACAGGATCTGAGTTTCTGAACCGTTCACGTATTTGTGGAAAATTTTGCCCTCCCTTGGTCCTAAAAGACATTTTTATGAATTACTCAGCAGACAACAATGGCTAGTCAGAAGGGTCAAGCTGTTCTTCAGTAAATACCGAAAGCTACTCAAATATCCTTTGGTTGCTGGAGGTGGTCTTCTGGATGTAGGTATACCAGTTAGAGGTGTTTCTTCCACTGGCCTCTTCGCCCCTTGCTGTCTGGGTGGAAGTGACTGCTACTGATATCCTCGAGGGGTCCGCTTCGGGCTCCCCGCTACGCTTGGGAGAAGTTGGCTGCCTTAGCTGAACTGATGAAGGTGGTGGGATTTAACTTGGCTAAGTTCGCCTTAGATGGATTAGGGAGGCTTGTGTAATCCTGTTATAACAGACCTTGTTGCTGGGAAGCTGGGGAGTGGTAACAAACACCTGGGCTATAATGGAAGGGGACAGAAATAAATCTTACTTGCCTACCTCTCTCCAAAGTGAAATTCTGCATTTGCATCTTAGGAAACTGTTTATACTGTAGATAACCTGGGTTTTAGTGATGTTTAGTAGTCATATGGCAGTGGAATACCTGTTTTTTCTGTATGTCTGTTTTTAGGTAAACTGTGTAAAGATGGTCTCTGAAGCTGTATTTCAGATGGGTGAACTGAACTGAAGAAAAATGTATGATGACAAAAACCCAGCTCCTTAAGCTTTCCTGGTTTTGTCAGGTTACTAATATGGACGTCTTTTGGGATGTTTCATTTTAAAGCTCTCATAGGGCATATGTGGCTCAAAATATGGTTAGTATGTGACCTATAATATATTGATATGGTTCAGTAACTAAGGATATAAAAAGTGATGGTCAAAGTCTCCAAGGCATTTGAAAATTGTTTGCTTTATTATGCACTATTTTATTTTCTTATGAGGGCTGATATATCAGTCACATGAAACTTAACTGCTTATTAAATCACCTGCAGATGCAGTTAGCTGTTTTTTCAATAGCTTAAACCAGCAAATATTAAAAGAATTTGTCTGCTGCAGAGACCCAGATGTTAGGGGGAGGACCTCAGCAGATGCTTCATACTTAGAGTTCCCTTCACTAATCAATTGTTTGATTTTGCTTGAATTTGTAGGTGTGAAAAGAATTTATGATCTTTATAGTGTCTGCTGCTGTTCCTTTTTCATTAGTCAACACAGGTAGATGGTAATAGTAGTCTAGAAATTATTTTATTAAGCTGCTGGGAGATTAATGTTAAAATTGAAAGTTAATTTGGGAAGCTGTTGGATTCCCCATCTTGTAGAGTGTCAATATTGCTTTTAAAATAAATATTAAAAAAAACCCGATAAATACAATTGTGAGGGGAAGAGGGAGGATTGGGCTCTCTGTCTTTCCTTTACCTTTCCTTAGTTACATTTCTGTTCAAAACCACTTCAGGACCAAGTAGGTCACAGATGGAAGAGGGAAAAGCTTTGTTTAGTTCATGAAACTTCCAAAGGATCAGAATTTCCTGCCATAATTCATTGTTTTTTTACAGTTGCAAAAACAGTACCATCTTTTTCTTAGTAAAACACCTTGGGAAACTTCAAACCTAAGTTCTTCTCTCTTCTCCTGTGCAATGCTAGCTTTTCTCTTGGGAGTGGAGGGGCGGGGTGGATGCAGTTAGGACTCTTAAGTATTGATGCTTTCAAGAAGCTAAAATACCTCAGGTTCCTCCTTCACATTCTTCCCCAAAGACAATTATAAACCTGAAATTCTACAAAATTTCTTTGTTGCCATTGATTTTTTTTTTTTTTTTCTTTCAGAGGAGACTTAAAATGGTAGGGGCAACTAAACACTGTCCTATAGGAATTACTCGTCCAAAGAAAATTCAGATACAAAAGGCTTAGTTAGTGCTACCAGGGTACACTGCAAATATCCCATCCAATGTATAAAATCAATATACTCTTTAAATCAGAAGTGATTCATCTTAAAGCGCAGAGTTTGGGAAGGCAAAAGTAATTGTGTGTTCATTGCTTAATTCTGCCCACTGTCTGCAGGCATTCTAAATAATTTAATTTTCATCATTCTGAAAATGAAGCTTCTTTCACAAAATCCTGCCAAAGAATAAATTGTAGTGCAAAAGCACTGTACCTTTTTTTTTGCATATGGTTAATATCTATTGGTTTAAATTATCCTCAGTGGTGTTGCAACTAGCATTTTCTGTGCAGAAGAATATATATGCCCAAGGCAGAGGAGGCTCTTTGAGGTGTATGAGTGGAATTTTTAACCCAGTCGTTTTCAGCCCTTGGAACAAAAGCTATGGGTAACACCCTGATGAGAGAAATTAGAACATGCATGCCTGCATAATTTCCTCTGAAATGAAGACTGAAGAAGAGCCAGAGGAGAATGGAAGTATAACACAATTCCAGAACGACAAAAGCAGAAAATTTTTCAATTTAAACTTACTACTCTGGTTAGTGTAATACTGCATGTTGGCACACAAAGGCCACACTTGACAGCTATCCTATGATTGAACAAACCAGTCAGAATTATCTTTATCTCATTGGTTGCTCTGCTTAGCAGGACTGTGCTCTACTTCTCGAGGCAGGCAGGGAAGGTCCAGGGTATGGTCCTACTCAGGGCAGCTGGTGGTCTGGCTGGCAAACACTGGGCGTTGGTTGTGTTGAGCTGGTGTCCCCCAAGCTGCCAAAATCTGTGAGCACAGATTTAGTCTGCTTCAGGATCCTAGTGCAGAGAAGTGGTGGTGTGCTATCTCCAGGTACGTTTCATAGAGTGAAATGCCTCCCAGTATCACTGTTGGTTCCAGTTCTCGGCCTACAGCAGTAGCAAGTTGTGCTGCTTTTTGAGAGCAATCCTGAAGAGAAGGACTTGGAGGTGCTGGTGGATGAAAAACAGAATATGAGCCAGCAATGTGCCCTGGCAGCCCCGAAAGCCAGTGGCATCCTGGGCTGCATCAAAAGAAGTGTGGCCAGCAGGTCGAGGGAGGGGATTCTGCCCCTCTGCTCTGCTCTGGTGAGACCCTACCTGCAGTGCTGCATCCAGCTCTGGAGCCCCCAGTGTAAGAAAGACATGGACCTGCTCGAACGGATCCAGAGGAGGGCCATGAAGATGATCACGGGGCTGGAGCACCTCCCCTATGAGGACAGGCTGAGGGAGTTGGGGTTGTTCAGTCTGGAGAAGAGAAGGCTCTGGGGAGACCTTAGAGCAGCCTCCCAGTACTTATAGGGGGCCTGCAGAATGGTGGGGAGGGACTCTCTATCAGGGAGTGCAGTGATAGGATGAGGGGTAACGGTTTCAAACTGAAAGAGGGGAGATTTAGATTAGATATTAGGAAGAAATTCTTCACTGTGAGGGTGGTGAGGCACTGGCACAGGTTACCCAGAGAAGGTGTGGATGCCCCCCCCCACCATCAGTGTTCAAGGCCAGGTTGGATGGGGCTTTGAGCAACCTGGTCTAGTGGAAGGTGTCCCTGCCCCTGGCAGGAGAGTTGGAACTAGATGGTCTTTAAGGTCCCTTCCAACCCAAACCATCCTGTGATTCTGTGTGTCAGGTAACTGAGGTAACTGAAATGTATGATCAAGTGTATGTGCTTGTTCACGTGTCTGTCTGTGTGCATATAAAACAGAAATAACATTTTGTTCATACGTGATTAGTTTTTAATTGATTGCCAGGGGTGCAGTAAGATTCATATTCCAGAATAACGACGTCTTGGATATGTGCACACTGATTTGAGAATCCTGACTTGCACATTCAAAGCCCACAACTTGTGCTACAAAATGAAGTCTGATCAAACTAAGAGAGAAATGTAATGCACTGTGTTCCATAATACTTGCATCTGCACAAAAAGCTGCAGCTTTTCAACTAAGTGGCTTGAGTCTAGCAGACTTGGGTTCCTCATGATGCATTTCAGTGATGTTACAGTGGGAAGTCCTTCTTGTGATTACAGCACTTGCAGCCATAATTTATTTTTTAATGACATATCGCTCTCTCTGACAGGTAAACATAACAGACGCTGTAATCCACTAAAGCTCTTCTCTTCTCTATAATTCAGTTCTGTCTGTGAAATTCTGATGGAATTGGCTTACAAGGGTTGAAAGCAGGGTGTGATGCAGCTCGTACTTTGTTTTAAAACATACTCAGAGGAAGTGTAAAAGACCTTTATTTTTCTTTTCCCCGTGTGTTAAGACTTCCTGAAGTACAGGACAAAGACCCACTTGTTTGCTGCTATTTACTGTAATAAAACCAGTAAATGCTTCTATGCATTGCAGAGAACTCTCTCCATGCATCCTAAGTAGGTCTTGAGTGTCGATGTATGCTTCAGTATGACTGTAAAGCCAAATGAAATATCTCTCCATAGTGAAATCAGGTTTATTAGGGTGATTTCCTTCTAAAAACAAGCCTCCTTTTAAGTACTTTTATCTAAAATAACTAATGAATGTAATGGCATTAAATAATAGAATACTGTTATGATGCCAAAAATAACTTCTTGGTCTCTTTGATCTTCATTTTGGCTAAAGATATAAAATTCCTCTAGAGACTCTTGTAAACAGACTCTATTAATCCAAATAAATTGTTTTGAGAAACAGTGACTATAATAGATGTTGATTAAGACAGTGAATAACCTTGAGTTTTCATTTTCAATACGGCTTGAGTTAACTCCATGCTAACTGAAGTCACACTTCTAAGTTGTGTTGTACTGCTCCGAAATCTGCATGTGGCTACTTCTGTTTGTCTTGGCTTTAATTAATCATGCCCGTATTTCTTGGCAGCAGCCATTATTGGGCAGGGAAGTACAGTTCCAGGTGTAGTGTTGAGCCTTTACAGCTTCTGCCTGCCTTCTGCATACTGTGGCTCTGTGCAGCGTAGGCGGTCCTAGCAGCATGGGGTCTTGCAGTAGATGAAACGCAGATATGTCTGTAGTATTTCCAACTAGTGTGCTGATGGGAACTTTCTCGAGCAGTCTTTAAGCCTTTCTTCTATCATTGAAAAAGTTATTTTTTTTTTTCTACATCTGCATTATTTAGTAATGTTCAGTGCATGTGTAATGTAAATTTATGTGTGTTTGCATGCTGCTTAATTTTTTGTTTTATCATAAAGCTTTACATGACTACCTAAGAATAAGAAGGATCCCGTGTAAAGAGATGCAGACATATGTTATTTATGTTTAGAAAATAGAAATACATCTGATTCTGACAACATTATTGTATGTGCTTCTAAAGAATGCACCAATTGATATAATTATCTCGATTAAGAGTGTCAGTGGAGTTAATAAAGAGCAGTGCCCTGAGAACTGCAGCGTATATGGCTTGGCCCTTTGTGTGCTTCGGGGACCTCATTTCTGATTACCTTGTTCTTTCAGAGTTCCCTTATGGGGCAGGGGAACAATTAACTCCTGTAAAGCAGAAGCCCAGGAGCAGCTGGGCCCACTAATGATGGGCAGTATGGATTTGTGTTGTGTCATACGTGAATTTCTCTTCAGGGATAATCCCTCGATACTATCCCAGCATGTCTTGTGCCATTAAGTGCTCTGGGACAGCCTGGTGCCGCTCCTCATGGCACGCAGTGCATGCACGCACTCGGTCGTACGTTACTAAAAACATTGCTCTGGGACAAATCTTGTGCCTTGTGGATGTAACCAGTCTGTTCCAGCTAGGCCAGAGGAGCAGAGGCACAAATGGGGCTTGATGGATTCCCCACAATGTAGCCTGCAAAGAACGAAGAATTTGCCAGACATGATAGGAAGTCTTGGGCTGACTCCCCGGTCTTCTGTAAACTGGTTCGTCAAATTACGGTTGAAAAATAATTTCTGTTTTCTAGAGTTTGATTATCAGGTTTTTGCTGCTCCTGGTTTTGTATGCTGCCTTAATGGTCGAGCACGTGGAGACTAAATTAGCAGTGCAGTATGTGTAACTGGCAGTGGGGATGGAGGGTGAACTTGGTTGTTGGAATGCTCGGTTTGTCCTTTATCATGCACTTCTCACCTGAATTCAGTTTTTGCAGTGGGAGGATAGCTGTAAGAAGATTTAAGTGCCAACATGTTTAATAGCAGTGAAGAACAGAAGAACAGGAGATGGCTGAAAAGCCAAAGCCAGAGGAATTAGTGCCTGTGTAAGGGATCGTAATGGTGGTTTGGAATGTGCGCGTTAACCCCAGGTTGTAAGCTTCCAAGGAAAAGCAAGAAAGCAGCTGTAGGAGGAGGCAAGAGATTTTCTAGCAACATCAAGTTAAATGCTGAAGACAGCATTTATCAGTATGAAAGTTGCAGGTGTGTTGTTCAGAACATCCTTCTGGTACCCGAGATGATGTGTGTGAACAGGGCTTGGTGCCAGTGTGGCAGTAGGGGGGTTAGAGGAGGGAGGTGGCACCTTGCATTTTTGCAGGGGGTCTTTGGGAGGGGGTTGTTTTATTTTAGTTTTTAGTTCAAGCATTTACAAGGCTCCCTCTGTAGGTATCAAAGGAGGAGAAGCTTCTCCAAAGGTTCATTTAGAACAGCTAAATTGAGTATCTGTCTGGACCTCCCTTTGGAGGAACTCTGTCAGAGGAGTTTTTCCTCTTTGCGTTAGCTAGAGAGAGCCATGGTGATGGCCGCCACAAGTTGCTAGGCTTTTGTGACTATTCCCCTAACAATGTGTGTGTGTGTGAAGTTCCAGTAAATGCTCAGTGAAAGGTAATGTTAATATTTTATTCCTCTGTCGCTGAGAGAAAGAAGCTTGTGTTGTTTGTAACGCTGAAGTACTGAAGAACATAATGCAGATAGTTTGAGTTCTGTCCCTTCCCTGGCTCCATTAAATACAACTTTCAGATATTTTAATCGGTTTTATTGACACCTGTATGCAGCTTCTAGTTATTAACATTTGATTTATTTAAGTGTGTGTGCAGCGGGGAAGTACTAGATTTCACATCTCATCTAAGGGCTTGCTCTTAATAAATTGCTCTCTTCTGATGGTCCCTTAAAGCTTTAAGGAGAGATCAGCTGTACTTGGTAACTAGAAACAATACATTTTTTGAAAAATAACTAGCTATTACTGTAGTGGTCATTGCAGGAAACAAATTAAATTAATTTAGCTACTCTGTGGCTGGAATTAAAGAGTTGTGTCTGGTTTCCTTAAATACATTGTTAGTCAAGACGATGATATGTTTATGATATTACAGAAGCATAGAAATTTGTGGCACTGCATGAAGACATTTTTATTTCGGCTCTAATCATAGGCAATCTAAACATAACTTACTGACTGTGAGAAGCACTTGTAATATGGTAAACTGTCAAAAAGATGGGTTAACTGTCTGTCAATCACTTATTCTTCTGAGCCTCCACTGCTGTGTGTGTACTACTTATTCTTGTTGTGGGGAGAGAGTGCCTGTTTAGTTTATGCAGCTTCTCTGAACAGTGAAAGAAGCATTTTTTCTAGCTCTAGGACTGGCACAATTACTATAAACTTTTTAAAAGCTTGGTACTAAATACAGACTGATGCCTGAAACTCCCTAGCTGGTGCCAAGAGACTGACTAGGAAGCGTTGGCTGAAAACCTCCTGTTAAAATTTTTGTGAAGTATGTACTCGGAACTTACAGCTGCATTCATACTTGAAGACTGAAGCATTTCTGTGTTAGGCTGGCATTAAAATACAGGATGTGAGTTGAAGGTGCTTGGATTTAGATTTGCTTCCACACTTCAAGCAAATGCAGTGCGATTTTGACCTGTGGCATAAGAAACTAACATGAAACTAAACCTTACTCAGTGTTGTGAATCTGGATTTTTTTTTTTTTTAATTGCGTGCTGCTCTTACACTGTCCCTTAACTAAATAAGTAAGTAGAAGCTTAAAAAGCATGTTTGATTAGAGTAGTTGCTGCTTCATTCCCCTGTGAGTTTTTTCCTGACTTTCTGTTCTTTTTTTTTTTTTTTTCTCCTTTCTTAGTCTTCATGAAGAAATCATTGACTTTTATAAGTATATGTCTCCCAGACCTGAAGAAGAGAGAATGCGGATGGAAGTGGTGAACAGGATAGAAAACGTTATAAAAGAGCTCTGGCCTAATGCAGATGTGAGTAGGACCCTGTTCTATTTGTTAATGTATAAAAGCAACATTTTGTGTCTGTTTACTTTGTGCAGTATTGAATAATGAAGGTACTGTTTATTTTTCTGGATTAAAAAAACGCAAAAGGATTTCTGCTCAAATGAGAGAGATTATTTCTAGAATAATACAGGTCAACATTTTCTATCTCACATAGGAACAAAGACAAGCTAGACCTACTGTAGTCAAAGAAAGGGCATAAGGTGTGGCAGCATTTAGTCTCATTAATATTCATTTACTCAGATGAATGGAACATATCAGGTATGCATGTGTGCTTGTAAAGTATTGTGTTAAAAAAAAAAAATCTTCTGAAACTCAGAGCTTTACTAGTAGCAGTGTCCAAAGATCTGTGGTCTTGAATAAGTCTGTTGAGGTGAAATGCCAGCAATGCTATGTTATGTAGACCATGCTAGTTTTAATGGGTAGTTAAACTAAATTGGCATGTCTTACAAATTTGAAGGAACCAGTTTTTTGTCTGTAGAGTAATGCCTCTTTCCTCTGAAGATGAGTTTTTGCTAGTACTTCATTCAGTTGAAACACGAGCTTCTCCTATGCAGAGCTATGCTTTTTAAAATAAAGGTTGGATTAAAGCGAGGCC
Organism: Leptosomus discolor; assembly: GCF_034619465.1. Taxonomy (NCBI): domain Eukaryota; kingdom Metazoa; phylum Chordata; class Aves; order Leptosomiformes; family Leptosomidae; genus Leptosomus; species Leptosomus discolor. Next base: position 45,988,775 of record NC_141398.1, on the reverse strand, counting down.
AGGGAAGTTGCTTTTACAACTCAAGATGGTTTTATGGGGACACAGTTGGGTTTTTAGCATAATTGAATCTTGTATCAGTTGTATCACTCTACTAATATGGTGTTCATTTCCAGAATTCAGGTTTGTAGCCGTAGCCATCTATCTGAAGATAACAGTAGCTGAAAATAAGGACTTCTTAGCTGGAATAGCAAACCAAATTCAGACAGCAGAATCTTTAGTATAAGGAATGCTCTTTGATCCTGCCATGGTAAAAGATAGTGTTTTGACATGAGTGACGTAAAGTCACTGTTGATTTCAGATCTGTTTCTTTGAATGTATTTTCACAAATTGGCAGAATGACAGAATATTAATTCTGTATAAGCTATATATATGTGGTGTGTGGTTTTGTGTGTAAAATGTACTCATATTTTCAAGATGGTTCTTGTTCTTATGGCCAAGGTATTAGTGATGTATAATATGGAAGGAGCACTCTCCACCCAGTGATAGCTGCCTTTGCAGTTTTGGAGGGTTGATGGAGTCAGTACTACACGTGTCTGGTAATTTTCTCTTTGAGCAAATCCAATAACCTTTCCAAGGGAACCGTGTAAGAGACTTTAGCATGTCTCACAGGTGTTGTATAGCTAACTCAGGGAAACAGTGTGTAGACCCTAATCAAGAGCAGGAGTACTGGGCTGCCAGTCTGACAGGCAATAGTGTATGAAACAGAGCTTACTATGGTACACCCTGCCAAAGTCTAATAGTAGGGATTTCACCAAAATAACAGATTGCTTCAGCCTAGAGAAGATGCCGCTATTTCCTAGACAAGTTTGTGTGTCGCAGACTTAACTAGTGTAATGGGGTGAATGGATTTATTATGAGGGGATCTTTGTTACCATTAACACTGTGAATGGGGCACAAGAACTTAGTGTTTCCAGAGCTAGATCTTTTGTATAAAAAAGAATTTAAAAAATATATGTATGACTTTAGGGCCTTGAGAAAATAGTCGTCTTTAAGGTACTGAAGCTGGTTTTTATAGCCGTAGTCTGTTATAGAAGGGAAAGCAAATTACAAGCCCTACCACAAGTGACAGCTGACCACTGGGCTTAGCTGTAATGTGACTGAGAGGAAGCATATACCGTGCAGTTGAAAACTGAAGTTCACTTTTCAGTTAGTGCCAGTTAAAACTGCCATGACTGTCTGTCTTTGCTGTTCTTTAAAATGTTAGAGAACAAGAGTGTGCTGGTCCCTTTTTCTCAAGGCGGTAACTGCTCTTCAAAGCCCAGCTCTATTTTATCTGCTGTTACTTCAAGGAAGAATTCTCCTCTTGTATGCCCTTCTGTTTTCTGGAGGCTAGAAGGGAACTGAATGATGACAACAGCACACCAGGTTATAATCCATAAATTACTGTGGTGTTATTTTTCTAATACTTAATTTACAGATATGCTTGGGGGCTGAACTGTTGAACTCAACTGTGTTCGACTTCGACAGTCTTCTGTTGTAATGTTTCAGTTGTTTGAGTTAATCACTAACCTTCTGGAAATCTGTGTTGGTTTAGCTACTTGTAAGATTTAAGTTTTGAGTACATGCTCTGAGAAGGTGGGGTGTTATCTGGTCCAATGTCCTCAGCTTTAGCTGTAGTGTAAAGTGATAAGTTAATGTTTAAACTGTTCATTTTGAGTCATGGATGTAGTGAATCCAGCTAAAATAAACTTGTGAGTTAAACATACATATTTAGTTTGTAGTTTCTCACTAAACACATAGGTAAGACTCTATAAAAATCAGATACCAACAAAAGGAAAATCAGGCTTCATTAATCTAAATGTGTAGAGAGTGTATGGAATGTGGCTGTGCACAAGCTGCTTTTTTCCTATTCCACTTAGAAAAGTCTGAAAAAGCAGATGGAGGGGGGGTAAAACTAGGTACCCTAAACTGTTACTTTATTTATAGAAGTTAGCAATTGTGTCATTTGCTCTCTTACTCAAGGGAATGTGCTTAGAAGGAAACATTCCTGGTAAGTGAGAACTGTTCTTGGCATCAGCAAGGCTCTGACCATAAGAAAGGCTTTAATTACACTGAAACTGAACAACCCAAAACATTAAACGAAAGCATTTTAAAAGAAAGTTTTTTGACCAGTTGAATATGAAAACTTGACTATTGAACAAATAAGTACTTGTACAGTGGAATTTAGGATACCTTTGTCATAATGTCCACAGCTGCATGTCTGAGTATTATGTGGCCTCATAGATCTGAAAAGAGGTAATGTTGCATACTTCATGCACTTCAGTTATGAAAATACTAGGATTGGGAATGGCAGTAGAAAGATAAACTCTATTTAGTTTGATAAGCTTCAGAAGTTCTACTTAATGATGTAGAAGAAAGGGAAATTTAAATTGGTTACGGATAGATTTGTTTTGTTTTGTTTTGGTGGGGGGATTTTGGTAGCAAGGACTTTCCAAGCTTTTGTGGGTTTCCAAGTTCTGTGGTGCATAGTGAGGATATATTTGGTCACATACTGTAATTAAAGCTCCTTCAGGAACTTTGGAATTTAATATGAATGAGTTTGCAGAAACTTAGGGTAAATAGTATCAATAACATACAGGAGGAGTCGTCTGTTACAGTACTGTGAAGTCTGAAGTTATCTTATGAACGCAAATACTTATCTCTGTTCACGTAGAATAAAAACATAATCAGCAGTGTTGGCAGACCACAAAAACTAATGCTTATGTCTCTTAAGTCATAATTTGTATGTATACATATACATACATACGTAATTTGTATGCATATGTGTATTTGTCCTGTATTTGGGATGCTTTAAATATGTACATGGCTACAGAGCTTCCACAGTTTAAATTCCAGATTGGTAGTAAATCAAAATCCTTTAAAATTTCTGTTCTGATTTCCCTGCTCTTCCTCTTCCATCTTTCCAGATTTCATGAGAGAGGGATTGAAGTGTGGGTGTGGATTTCTTTTGTAATAATTCAGTGTTTCTTGTACTCCGAATTATTGTACAGCAGCAGATGTTGTCTCATTCCTTTTGGTAAAGGTCATATATGTTGTATCAGTAAGTTTATGAATACTTTCAGCATTGTTTGTTCAGTAAAGGCTCTTTTTTGCTGTTCAGATGAACACATTATTTTGTTTGATAACGTAAAAGCACATTTAGTTTTTTCCAAACCCATCAGTGGTTGTTTTATTGTGTGAGAGCACTTTTCAGGCAGTTTTGATGGGCGAATAAACCCCAGGTTGACTGAACTCAAACAGTTTCACAGAGGATGTTTTTATTACTATCCTGGATTAAAAGTAGTAATAATTATTAATACTGTTACATCCTTAGCTTTGTTATGGTCTTTATGCTTTTGTCAAGGTCTAGTACAATATTGATGCTAGTTCTGTGCCATCTGTTGCAGTCTTTTTCTTGGGGGTGGGAGTGAGGGGGTAAAAAGAGTGAAGTGATAGAAAATAATCAAGAGGAAGCACTCATGCTGCTGCTTAGGCTACTAAAGTATCAAGACACTTACTTGCAAAACATCATCTTTTCTGTCTCCCCTTTTTTCTTATCCTGAAGGGGAAAAGCATAAAAAGTGGGTCAGTTGACATACAAATAGGTGGCAATCGAGCTCGTGTATGAGACTTATTAAAACAGAATATGCAAGTCTGTAAGGTGGCTCCAGGAAACACATCAGAAGGCTGTCTGGTTGAAAATTAGTCCAAATGTGTAGATATTTTTACTTTGAAGTCTCATCAGTCCCCCCCCCCCCTTTGAGACTTAGCACATGAGTCTGACCTCCCTGCGAGGCTCATCTAAATTAATGAGAACGTGATTTCGGACAGCTTACGATGGAAACCTGGTTATTTAAACCTTCAGTGCTAGTAAAAACCCAGCATGATGAACTATATCTGTGGGATGTGAAACTTTCTGAAGCTTTTTTGTTTGTTGTTTCAGCAGAAATAAACAGAGTTGTGCTACTTGCTCTGTAATTCAGGAAAAAAAATGGATTGTGATTTATTTTTTTAGAAGTATGCTAAACAAAAGAAACATATGCAACTTAAACTTAGAAAATGTGTTTAAAAGCTGAAGGGTATACTTTGAAATAAGAAAGCAAAAAATAAATTGTGAACTGATTTTTTTTTTTTTTTTTTTCCTCCTAGCATTCATATGGGTTTTTGTCAGATTTGGTCATGGTGAAAATTTTTACATTACAAAGAAGGTTTTGTTTTAGAAAAGTCAAAGTTGTTAGTGTTTCATGGGTAATAACCATGAAGATCAGCCATTTATACTACAGTAGAGGTGTAAATGCTTTAACAGAAAAGAGTACTTCTGTTCAGAATGTGTCTGTTAGCAATACCAAAATCTGCCAATGGAGGGTAGCAATAACCAGCCTTTACAAGGAACTTGATAGAATTTGTTTGTCTTCTGAAGCCTGAAAATTTTTTTTCATATATCCTGTTCTTGTGTTTCAGGTGCAGATATTTGGAAGTTTTAAAACTGGTTTATATTTACCTACAAGGTTAGTAATTTTTCAGTGTAAATTCCATACAAGAGGAAAAGATAGCCTGTTGGAGCTGTACCTCTGTAGTGATTTATCTGATCTCCCAATATCTGTGTTACTTGTGTATATGCTTGTTATATTAAGAAAGTGTTAAGTTATTAGTACTCTGAAAAGTGTACAGAAATACAGTAATTAAGACTATTAACTGTAATACATGTGGTTCTATTAATTGCACGTATCAGTAAAAGATCTGAATTAACATTTTGTCAAAGGCTTATTTTGTGATTTGGCTTCATTAAATTACTGAACCAAAATAAGAGGTTGGCCTTAAAAGAAGAGTTAAATTTTATCTGCACAGGCGATTAAATTGAAACATTTAACATTACCTTGTTAATGATAATGTTAGCACTGAAGAGAAAACATTACATACAGAATTGGTTTTTACTTTAAGTCTTCATTTGTGAAATCTGTACAATAGTCAACATCTTTTCCAAATTTGTTACTACTTTTCATGAAGAAAAGGCATTACTAGTGACACTGCTATCTTCTGTGTAGAAATTGTAAATATTTTTGACAAATAGAAACAGAATGAAAGGCTTAAATGGCTGCAGGGGATAAACATACTTAAATAGCATAAGCTTGAATTGAGTTCCGTACTCTGGGAACGTGAGGAATTAATATCTAGTACTGACCGCAAGTGATGGATACCTGAGTCGTCTTTTTATCTCTTTTTGAAAAAGAAAGTATCTGGCAGATGCTTTAGTATCTGTTTTAGTCTGAGGAGTTGCAGGATAGCTGAATTGCTCAGTTTCTGTTTGGAAAGCCAGAAGTAAGGTGTACAAATACACATTGTTTTCACGTTTGGCTTCATTCTTGGCTTTTTTGTCATTGATTTTAGATAGGCTTGATTAAACTTGATTGGATGCTGATAATGCCAGAGAAATATTCCTATCCATGTGGTAGTCATGCTATCATGATTGATAGCAATAGTTCTTTACTATATTTGCTTGATTGTTTTGAATCTGATGTAACACAAACGCTTTGCTGTTGTCTGTTTGATTTCATATACTGCCTTGCCTCCGTATTTGCTACAGCTGGGTTTTTGGGGGAGAACAAATTCAGATGCTTCAAACACAGTGCATAAACCCACAGAAAACCTTCCTGTAGCAGTACTTGCCAAACTTTAAAAAAATAACCAGCATTTGCATGTTGGTAATTAATTCACTGTTGCCTTCTATCAAAGCTTCCCTTTGCCCCTAGGTTTTCCCTTCCTGTCAGTAACAGTATAGTTAATTTAGATTTCAGGTTCTGGGATTCAGGAAGACCTGCAGTGTGTTTTTAATTCTGTTACTCTGTGTTAGGATTTTCCTAATGTGCTTTTACTTAAGCTGATACTGAAGGTTTGGGCACATGATTGTTTAGCTGTTGGATCTCTGTTACTTTGCAGGCAATATCTACGCTCAAGGTGACAACAGAGCTGCTTTTTTTTCTCTTGATGTGCATCAAAAGAATATCTTCCGCTGTTAACTGTCAGCATCAGCAGTGGGTTTAACACTAATTTAGTTTAGAAGAGAAGTGTCCAGCAGCATTTCCTGCTCTCCAAGCAGGTTTTGAACATAGTGAAACTGGCTGAGTTCTGCCTATCCTTGTCAGCTAAGTGTTATGCAGCTGAACTGCTGCTGAACTTCCCTGCTGCCGACACTGCTTGTCGGCCAGAGATGTTTCATCTGACACAGATGTAGTTTCTTTGAGATTGTTAAAGCAGTCGTGTTTGTGAATCAGCGGACCTGTAGAATCTGGGCAGTGGGGGAAAGTATTCCTAAATTTTTTGTTGTTCTCCAGAAATACGCAGTTTTCCTTATCACTGAAGTGCCCTGCTAGTATAACTTTAGGGTTATATGCTCGCCTCCTTTGAGTTCCCAAGCAAGCAGGGGAAATCAAAGAAGGTGGTGAGGAACAAAGAGGGAAGAGTTCAGGATCTCAGGAAACAAGCCTTCACTGGCCCCAGTTTGGATACTAGTCACCTTTAGAATATGAGTTTAGGCATTGGATTAGGATGTCAGCTCCCTATGTAGTCAGATGAATGTGTGTGTGCATAGGAGGAAGTGTAGTGGGATGGAGACACCTCTTCCAGGAGCTGAGTTAACGAATGAAGTTAATTAGATGGTTTGATCTTATTTAACGGCTTGTTACTTCCTGAAGTCAAAGTTGCCGCATTTTCCTCTCTCCTTCCCTGTTCCCTGTTCTTGGCACTCCAGGCCAGCTGCTTACCATGTGCCCACCGGTGCTCTGATCACCCGGAAAACCAACTTCGATATGCAAAGAGGCAGGAAATTACCCCAGAATGGTTTGGGGTTTTTTTAAGGGGAGCATAGGGAGGAGTTGGTTTCTGCCAGGCCCGTTAATATATTGAATTGATTTGCTGTGGATTAGACAAACACCAGACCTAGAGCAAAGGAGGAGACAGGGCCATGCATCTGGGAGTAGTGGATGGGGAACAGGACTTTCCCTTTCAGTGACAAACTGTTAAATTGGCGCTGCTGATTAATACAGCCCAAAGGTGGTGATTCACAACAAGTTAATTTCTTGCTCTGAATCACTCTGGAGAAGCTGCTTCCTCTCTACTGGCAGTGTGGCCTGAGGAGATTAGTCTTGGGCTTTGCAGCCCAGTTGATTTGTGGGTGTATCTGTCCCCTCCCCTTGGTAACATGAAACGTCCTGTATTTCCCCAAGTATAAGAGTTCATCCCCACCCCTTTCCTCAGCAAATTAAGAATAAATTATTTGGTTAAGCTACTTTCTGTCAGCTTCATTCTAATTATGTGTGGATGTCAGTTGTATATATTTTAAGTGTGTTAGTCTTTTAGTTTGAATAAATCTGTATCTTCTTTCCATTTCAGTGATATTGATTTAGTTGTGTTTGGAAAATGGGAGACATTACCTCTTTGGACCCTGGAAGAAGCTCTTAGAAAGCACAATGTAGCAGATGAAAACTCAGTAAAGGTTTTAGATAAAGCAACTGTAAGTTTGGGGGAAGGGGATATTTCCTTGTTCTAAGCTAAATTTCTAATCAAAGGTAAATCTTTGTTAAAAGGATGAATTTTCATAAGCAGAAACTACTTTACTTGTAAATTTGAAATAGAATCAATAGAACCTTTTTATTTACTGTAGTTTTTATTACTGAAAAAATAATTGATAGTGCTCCAGCAGAAGCATTTCTTTCAGAAAATTATCTGATTTTCCATACTGCATAACATGCACTTGCTTTTAAATGAGATTGTACTAGTCACTGTTGTGAATTAATGTGATTAGACTTGTGAATTTCTGGACTGCGTTTGTAGGTAAGTAAATTGTTTATTTTTTCTTATTGCAAGTAAGCAGGCATAATACATTTTCACATCGAAGTAGTAAGTACAGCCTTGAATAAATATGTAATGGTATGTCTTGTGCAGGATAGGATTAATTCCGTTATAACTTCCTACCTTTTGCAGATTGTAAGAGTACATAAAAATGTTGGAGTTCAAACAGGTGTCTAATTGATGGCTATTACTGGTAGGGAGAGGTAATTTGGAAACTGCTCAGGTGGAGATACATCCGAGTGCTTTTGATATCTTGTGCTTCTTGTTTGAAGATAGTTTTGACCAGGAATCAGTGACCAACAATGACACGAGTGTGTCTTTTCTTAAGAGTATCTGTTACCATTTATCTTCATTTCTTAAGCGTTTGTCTCCCTCTGGTGTTTGTTTTCCCACTAGAACTATGCTTCTGCACCAGGCACTGACTAAAAAAAAAACAATTTAAAATGAATCACTTTGAAGATGAAGTGTTAAGTTCTGTTAAACAGGATAGTAAATTGAAAGTGGAATTTGTGAGTTAGGAAAGCAAAGTTTATGTGAATAGATTGACAAGGAGAGTTGAGTTCATGAATTGACAAGAGCACTGTTTTCTCTACCTCCTCTCTACAAATTCATAAAATGTTTCAGTTTTACTGATGCATATAAGCATGAATGAAACCAAATGTGTCTTGGAAATCTATATTGACTTAATCTGTCTTTCTTTTTCAGGTACCTATTATTAAACTGACAGATTCCTTCACTGAAGTGAAAGTTGATATAAGCTTTAATGTACAGAATGGGGTTAAAGCTGCCCAGCTCATCAAAGATTTTATCAAGGTTAGGCAACACTATAATAGAACTACAGAGCTGAATATTTGATGACTTAATTTGATTTTCTGTTTTACTTTGACTGCATCCTTACTAGAGATATGCTTTCACTCTGTTATTTTTTGTTACCTGATATTACTGTGACATTTCTAGATTTTAGATATATTGCCCTAAAATGCATGAAGATAGTAAAATGTACAAACATAGTATGGAGAAGTTACAATGCTACAATGACTAAGGAGAATGCACTAATATCTGTCCTAAATGTTCTGCTTTTCCAACTGTCGTTCCTTGAACTTGAAATAAGTAATAACCACACATGCTTGAGAAAGTAGGAGTAATCTTGAATACTTTTTCAGCATACAAATGCTAATTAAGTAGAATAAGGTAAATTTAGTAAGTTATTGTTTAGGGATTCTCTAATATTTGTATCATGGATACAGTTATTTTTGTTTAATATATGGGATCATTCTGTTAGGATTAATGTGCTTTTGTATTTAAAGTTTTGAAGTATCATTACACTATTTTCCTTTCCTTTCCTTCCTTATTCCGTGCATTGGACACTCACAGTAAATGTCTCATAAAAGCAGTAGAAAATTTTTTTTGATTTTCGCGTGCTGTGTAGGGACATGAAGCCTCACTTAAGTGCTTAGGTATTACTGTTCTACTACTAACTACTTTGGGTTTTTAACCAAGCTACTGGACAGTAGGAGAATCAAAGTATTTTAGTAGCTAGACAAGTAAAACTCCTTCAGAAAACTCCATAAATCTGAATAAAGTGAACACTTTACTTCCGATCATAAGGGTTAGAAATCACGTGCATCTCTTTTAATAATGTCACTGAATTGCAAGAAGTCTCTAAATTTGGGGGGATTTTCAGTTGCTGGTGAGTTGAATGTATGGCCTTCAACTTGTTCATCTTCAGTTCCTTTATGTATGTTTAGTAACAAGCATGAAAGTAGCTTAGTTTGCTTCTGCAGTCTCTATTTCTTTAACTCGTAGAAGGACACAGGAGAATATTCTCTGTCCTTAGTTTCAGTGGAACAGTCCGAGTTCTTGTCTGCATAGTCTCACCTGCGTGCATATATAAACCTTCTGCTTAAACCTGGTGCTGGCGAGGCCTCTTGCACCCGCATTCAGAGTAGCAGGTAAAATTTCAGAGACCTTTCTTCTCTCAGCCTCTATCCGGCGAACAGAAGTCAATCGTGTTGGCCAGCCCTTTGCTGCTAAATCAAGACACATAGTTCTGTGCTACATAGCTCCTCATTGGGGAAAGAAGATGCCTACCTGGAATTTTGTAGCTAACTTCAGTTTTTACATCCTGTGCGTTGTCACATTCCCTTGTGGTAGACAGACAGTCCGTATTTGTTTTTCTGTCACAATACAGGGACTGTATTTCTGTTACACTCAGCATATAAATTTATTTTTGGGTAAGTCCATAAAGCCCTGCATACTTGCCCAAAATTGCCTGTGTGCTTCTTAATTTCAAGATAGGAGGTAGTCTTCTCTTGGGAGCCTGAAGGCATTTTTGTGTGCTTAAAAAAAAAGAAACAAGTATTGGCCTGTTCCTGTTGCCTGAGTTGTTTGAAACCCTTTGGAGAGGTGGCTTTGGCCTTGGGTCAGGGCACCAAGGCCAAAGCACAAGGGTCCTGGGAGAGAGCAGGGGCTGCGTGTGGCAGCCGGGCAGGCACACAGGGCAGGTACCCCAACCCGAAGAGCAGAACAGGTCTGGTGACGGTAGGCGGGGTCAGCTGACAGTCTGGCCGGTGGCTGGCAGACAAGTCCCCAGTGAGGAGGCTGGGGCTGAGGATGCCAAAGCAGTGGTTAGGGTCAGGATTAGGGTCAGGGTCAGCATCAGTGCACAGCAGCATGGCTCAGGCAGGCACCAAGGGGCACAGCTGAGAGGAAAAGCAGCTCTCAAGCGAAGTGGAGAGGCTCCCAACAAGGCTTCCGACGTGGCACTTTCCCACACGGCTGTTTTCCAGCAGCCCAAGCCAAGGCCATGCAGCTGTGCTGCACTAGAGCTGGCCTTGAGCACGGGCAACTGAGCCTGGTGTGGCAGGGGAGAGGTGGCACTCAGCCCTGACACGCAACAGGTAATAGCTGCACTACTGTGGTGGGTCGTTTGTTTAACTTGAATGGTACTTGATGTGTACTTGCTAAGTGACTTCATTGATGTTCTTGAGGAACTCTCTATAAAACACTTGCAGGGTATTCTCTTCAGCCTTCTTTTGTCCCACGTAACTTTGAATACCTAACTGAGGCGTCGTGTTCAGTATTACCCTTGGAAATGCCTACTTCCCTTCATCCTAGCTTATTTAGGAGATCTGAAGGCAGCTGAAGCCTTAATTGAAGGTTTGCTGTTTCCTGAGAAAAAGCTTGTCTTTGAGTTTTGGTATATACTGATATTCAACACTTCAGCTTATGCCTGTAAGTTCTTAATAGTTCAGAAAAGTGATCTTGGGATCTTTGATTAGACAGGGCTCCCGATACTCGCCATAAGACTCATGCAGAGAAGTTCTTGGAGAAGTTGTTCTTTCCCTTTAATCTCCTGCAGTCACAGATACCATGATCCACATCTCTTCTGTGACACTAAGGAACTTCTTAGCTCTGTGTTGATAAAGGGAGTGATATTATTGAGCCTCTTTTGCCCCCTCCCCTGTGAGGGTGTGTTGAGAGTGCAGGTGTAGCCCCAGCCTCCACTGCTATCCAAAAGGTCCGTGTTCTCCGCACGTGCAGCATATGCACACCTCTAAGGGAATCCATGCGGACAAACCTATTGAAGGACCAGTTACCCAAAGGTAAGTATTTGGCTCCTTTGAAGATGTTATCTGGGTGTAGTAGTTTTGAAGAACTGTTTTGAACTCTGGGCATCTGAAGTACTTGCAGGACAGAAGTCTCAGTCTACTTTGGAGTATCACCTTGGTTGTAGCAGGAAGGTTTTGTACAGACGTGGGTATCTGTAGTTCTTCCTTTGCTTTCCTTTTCACTGGTATGAGAAAAGCAAGTGTATTTATATAGTCAAACAAAATCAGTCTGATTTTATGAGGTAATAACTTCTTTCTATTGTTAATATCTGCCCCCAGAGTTGAAGAGGTAAGATAACTGTATTGGTCACAGGCAGAGCACTTGGCTTCTCCCCTATTACTAAAAATAATAAGTTAGAGTTACACTTAGCTTTGAGACTTAATATAACAGATAGCTTCAGTATGCTTCTGTAGCATCGGTTGTATATATGTATCGCAGTGTCCTAACACTTCCATTTTTCTCTTTCAGAAATATCCTGTATTACCGTATCTAGTTCTAGTATTGAAACAGTTCCTGTTGCAGAGGGACCTTAATGAAGTATTTACAGGCGGAATCGGTTCTTATAGTCTTTTTTTAATGGCTGTCAGTTTCCTTCAGGTAAGCTTAATGAAATCCGTTGATGCAAAAGGTCATGACATTAAGAAGGAATTTAATCAATCCTTAAATTTAATCATTTAAGCTATCCTGTTTGTGGTTTTGCACCCCCTTTTCATTTGAAAATAGACATATCCCAACTGTCTTCTGTTCTTTTTCCCATACTGGTGCTTTTGGTATTAGAGATGTTTGGAACATCCATTGGTGTATCAATACCAGGCACGTGTGTCATTCATGGTAAAATAACTTGACTTTGTGTAACTTGCTTGGAACAAGCCATGTAGGTTAGTGTTAGATGCAGCTGTCCTTTGTAACACTTGTTTTCCAGGTCATACACCCTGTATGTGATTTAATGAATGCAACGGAATTTTGCTTGTTTTCGAGGTTTGTGAGCTGGTACCAAATAAACATGTTTTACAACTTTCTCTTAAATCTAAGTGAAGAAAATGTGTGAGCTACATCTATGTTGTTGTGCCTGGGGGAGAAAAATATTGTAGAAATATGAAGTAGCCAAGTTCTGTCTTTATCAACCTTGTTCTTTTTCTTGTACTAAATGTTATTGTGTAACTGTGTGTGTGTATATCTGTACTTTTCCAGATGGTAGTTACTTTTAAACCTGAGCCTTGAACTGGAACTCGGTGTTTGCTGAGTGCTATTGCAGTTGCCTGCTGAGCAGAAAAGAAATGAAGGCAACAGGCATAACTTTTTGAAAGAAAGCAAAATCCCTCCCAAATGCAATTTTTTCTTACATTGTCTAATAGCATTTCCATTTGCTCCTGCAAAAAAAAGAAGTCGGGTTTTGTATCTGTTACAACTATGAACTGGTTTTGTTCATAATCTCTCAGGCTGCATACTGAATGGTAGAAGGGATCATTTATGTAGCTGTGCACATTAGAAGCCTGGGTGTTTGTACTGCAAACCCAGGTTTGTGAAGTGCAAATATCTCTGCTTTTTTTACAAGAACCCTGCCATTAGTGCTAGAAGTTCAGTTACTGAGCCAAAAGTTCAAATACAAGAACATTAGTACTTGACAGCCTTATTTTTAAGCGGTAATTAGTTTATAAAAGTTTTGATAGCATCTTGTTTTAAAGATGAAAAATGGTTTTGTCAAGGGATATTACTGTGTTTAGACATGTTTACTTTATGTATTACATTTTATTATTATTTATTATTGTACTTAGACATGTTTACTGTGAAAAAGAAAAGGCGCTTAAAGGCATTTGAAACATGAAGTCTGAAGAAAGTGATTTTTTTTTTTTTTCTCTCTTCTTAATAGCTGCATCCCAGGGAAGATGCCTGTATGCCCAATGCCAACTATGGTGTTCTTTTAATAGAGTTTTTTGAATTATATGGACGTCACTTCAATTATCTGAAGACTGGTATACGAATAAAGGATGGTGGCTCTTACGTTGCCAAGGATGAAGTGCAAAAAAGCATGCTGGATGGGTACAGACCATCAATGCTGTATATCGAAGATCCATTACAGCCAGGTATCCTCATAAACCAAGATTTAGAATAATGACTAAGGAAAAAAATTCAGGAAATGCTTAATCCAGAGGAGTTAATTCAAAGAATAGCACAGAATGACCACCAAAACCCACAGAAACACCTCATTGATGCTATGAATACAAGATGCACTCAGAGCACAATGACTTTCTTTAAGACCTGTTCCTAGCAAAAGTTACCACATCACCCAGGGACAGGCCTGTTGTGCAGTCAGGAGGTAGGGTGGGAGAAGGCACGCCCAACAGCGGTCACGTGCGCTGCTGTAACAGCAATCAAGCTGCAGCAGCAGGAGCCTGAGCGCGGGCTAGATGTGCCTGTGTGTACACGTGGTCCTTTTCAGGCTGTGCTTGCCTGTATCACAGTTGCGCTTTGTAACGTAGCTATACTCCGACACACGCTCTCCTGTTTGCTTCTGTAAAGTCACGTAGGTACGTCGTGGTTTCGTTCTGTACTGCTACTGTTACGTTGAGGCTGATGGTTGACTTGATGGGTGCCTTCTGAAGTGGTGGGTCAAATGCCGTTCATAGCAAAGAGCTAACTTACTTCTGATCTAGAACAATGTCACCAGGACAGTATTGCTCTACGTGTAATATATGCAGTACAGGATTTTTTTCGTTTGTCCGTGTATTGCACTTTTACCCAGACAATTGCCATTTTGGACTTCTGTGTATGTAAACATCTGCAGGTCTTTCAAGCTGTTTCAAATATTTATTGTTCTTCTTACCCTGTTCTACAAGAGGTAACTGCAGTGAGCTGGGACTTAAAGGGAAATTAAAAAAAAAGTACTGCTGTCTCCTGTCTGAAAGGAGATAACCATGGTTTCAGTCTTATTTATTTATTTAATTATATTCTTATTTTAAGGTAATGATGTTGGGAGGAGTTCCTATGGTGCCATGCAAGTGAAACAGGCTTTTGATTATGCCTATGTTGTTTTGAGCCATGCAGTTTCCCCAATAGCTAAATATTACCCTAACAACGAAACAGAAAGGTAAATTTTATGAGTCTAAATCTCAGACATTAATTGCCTATATTTTTGTGTGTCTAAAAATGAATTGTGGTGACTGTTTTGTTTTTTTCCTGGTTTACAGTATATTAGGTAGAATAATTAGAGTAACGCAAGAAGTGGCCACATACAGAGACTGGATATCAAAGCAGTGGGGAATGCAAAGTAGGACAGAGTCTTCGTGTAATGGTAAGTTTTGACTAAGTGTGGCTGATAGTGGGAAACGCCTGCATATTTTGATCATGTAGATTTTGTTGTTGCTTTTGCCTCACATAAGGCAATGTATGCATCTTAATATGAATTCACTTTTCTGCTCAGTAGTGTTGGACCTTGTGTTCTCATCCAGAACATTTAGATCTATACAAGAGTAAAAAAGGCCATACCACATCTTTATTCTACTCCGATAGCTTTGATCAGCATAGAGGTCTGTGAAGAGTGCTGGCTTGCAAAAGGAGACTTTTGAAAAACTTCCAATTTAAATTACACATGTTGTTAATGTCACACTTCCCTTGTCCTTTCAATGTGGACAAAAAAAGAATTACTGAGAATGCTAGTTTAAATCTAAATCCTTACCCTCTGTTCTTCTATTTTTCATTTCGAAGTTTAACGTACTGTATGTGTACAGAAGCAGTATTTAAACCAGGATTGACCATGTAAGTGGAATAAGTCTTTTAAACAGAAAAATCCTGAAATATCATTCATAATTCTTGTTACTAACAAATGGAAACACAAAATCTAGCCAGAGAACTTGCTGAAAATGTCCTTTAAAATCTATTTTCATTGCCCGTCTTCTGACTTCACTAGCCAGTTGCCACCCTCTTTTGGTGCAGGTGTATCTGCTGGCTGGAAGTTTTCAAATTAAAATCAATTTGAATAGTCTGCAATTAATTTTAGAATGTTGCCTACTATAAGTCTTCTCTTGTTAGGGGTTAATTAGAGACCCAACTACCCAGTCTTTAGGCTAGATTGGGGTTTTGGTTTTTTGTTTTTAAAGCTAAAGTTTGTGATTTCCCTCGCTGTCCTTGTAAATTGAATGTGCTTCTGGGCCATTTGTGTTTTAGCAGCCTGTAGACCCTCGTGGTACTGCTGTACCCCCTGGTAATGGCAGACATGCACGGTTCAGTCCTGCAAGCCCCAGAGTAATACTTAGCTACCTGTTGTGATGTATGTGTTAAATTCTGTATGCAAATACAGCTCGTGGGGCAACAAATCTGTATTATACAAATCAGAGGTAACTCCTAGGTGTCTTATGTGAGATAAAACAGTAATTAAAAAATAAAAATAACTCTGTATCAGGAAGATAATGGTGACAGTTACAGTGGTCATTTTGTAGATTTAGTTTAGATTTAAGTTCCAAGTGTTTTTTATTTTTATTTTTTAATTAAGGTAGAAGTTAGTGAGATATGAGAGTTCTGTGTCTCGTAGTTTCAATGTAGGGTATCATACAAAGCAACCGGACTCATTTGGAGTTCTTATGACCCTAGCAGCTCCAGCAGAAGAAAAATGGGTTGCTGAGTATTGGGCATATAGGAACAGAATTTAAACCTATATATTTGAGTGCTGTGAAGTGTGTCATGAAACAATCTTACTAAGCAGCACACCCGAACTTTGTTACTACCTTCTCCTGTGTCTTATCTCTGTAATTTCCATCTTGAGCTGTGGGTCGTGCCTGGTGGTTTTCACAGTGTACACTAACAGATCTTGTCAGGAAGGCACTGCACCCTCTGCCAGGTGTGGGCTTGCTGTGTGCAGTACGTACCCATGCACACATGTGTCCATGTCATAAAAGTGTGTGCGTGTGCAGATGTCTGTACGTGTCCTGCTGGATATAGTAGATATGCCATACCTGAATGGGTATATTAAACAACAAAAAAAACCCAAACAGGCAACATATTCTAGCGGTAATGTGTGGTGATGCTTCTGTTTTGTTTTTAATAGGTAATGGAGTAACCCTGATAGTAGATACTCAGCAGCTGGACAAATGCAACAATAATCTTGCTGAAGAGAATGAAGCACTGGGAAAACCTAGAAATAAAACTTCAGAAACACTTAGTAAACATTCTTCAAATTCTTCATCAGGTCCTTTATCATCATCGTCGTCTACACTGTCCAGTTCCAGTGATGTAGTAAGTACTGGAGGTTTTCTGGGTTTGGTTTTTCAGTTTCTTCGGGGTGTTTTCCTGATTTGTGTTGCCACAGAATACATTTCGAGCGCTCTGCATCCTGATTAGTTATTTCATCCAGAATCCTAACTTGCATAAGATGTTACCTCTTATGCAATTTCTACACACCTAAGTTGCAGTGTGTTTTTGATACAACACATGTAGAAAGTGAACACAGTAGATACAAAGTCACATAGCCACCGTTTCTCTGGGAAAACTGTATTTCAAAAAAAGGAGTGGTAGTACTAAGCCATATGCTTTAAAAAAAAAAAAAAAAAAAAAAAAAAAGCCTTAAAAAAATAATCTGTTTGGGAATTCTATTTAAAAAATAGAAGGCAAATCCCAAAATCAAAATCAGGCGTCAATACATTTTTCAATCTGTTCATTTTATTCACTAAGAATTCTGGATTGAAAGAATTTTAGTATCTAATAAAATAAACACATTTTAAGTTTTGTCCGCTGCTAGCTTTATTTTTAAGGGAAAACTCACTTGTAGAAAAACTCACTTACTCTTAAGAAAAACTCACTAATACTTTACATTTTCCTGAAGGATTCTGATGGAACACCTTGCAAAACCTCTAAACAATTGAGTTGTCGTCAGTCTACCACAAACAGAGTTGGGTCACAAGAAGTGTCACTGGAATCCACCCAGTCAAGTGGGAAAACACAAAATAGCCAAACAGCCAATACATCCAGCAACACGAACAAATCTCAGGTTTGTGAAACGTTTGAAAACAACAACTGTGTAGATTATTTAAATATTACACATGTCCTCCATGGAAGAGTAGCTGTTCTGGAAAGGAAACACTATGTTTTTCACCTCCTCTTTACCCTGCTGAAGAGCTTTGAGCACTGATTGTATCTAAAATCACCTGGTTCTCTGTTTAGCTTACTCAGATGAGTTTGCAACAGTGACTTTCCCAGCCTTAAAACAGATGAAATTGGATTGACTTTGTTTTGGTAAATCTGGATTTGCCAGAAGTATACAGCTGTGCTGCACCCATTTCCTTTTTGCAAAAGGCATGTCAGTCCGGTCTTTACTGCAGAACTGAGGACCCGTGAGACTTGCCTACACTTAGTGAAAAACAGTAAAAATGTATCTTTAGAACTGTGACTGGCTGCTCTGTTAGCTTTTGATACTTGTTGAACTGTCTTTCCTTAAGGGGGATGAAGTTTCCTTGCCGATACATGAAATTCCCTCCCATTTCCCCCTAAAGGCAAAACCTTTATGATGAGACCTACCAGACCTTATGCATTTAGGGGATTTCTCATGTTGAGGAATGCTTCTGTGACAACTCAGTAATCTGGAAATACTCTTATGTCTCTATACACAATACACTGGATACATGCAGCTGAAATTTTTATACTTTTTCAGAATGTAGGACTTCTTTAATGTGTGAAAAATAGTCTGGAATATTATTCCTGAAAAGTAATTCTGAAGTCTTCCCTCCTACGTGCTGACAATCTATCTCTAGCTAGTAACAAGACAGTTTACAAACTGGGCCTTGGATATACCGTGAATGTGTGTTTGGTTTACTACGCAGAGCTAATTCTGGTGCTGCAGTGTGAATATGCGCCATCGGAGATACTCCACATCTATAAAAAGATGTGGTATAAACTTAGTCCCTGTCTTAAAAGAATGTTGTCTTAATTTTGCACAGAAGATGAGATTTGAGCAATCTTCATCTGTTGTCTTGGATTATGGACTTAATGTTTCTGTAAAACACTCTCTTGATGGCCGCAAAATGGGAGCGATAGAACAGTTCTATCCTTTCCAGAATTCAAAGTGCTCTGCACTTCTCTCTGACCTGCGTGGTCTAGAGATGAACACTGGTTTGGAACCACCAAAGTGAAAGATTTGTGGTACTGTGCTGGTGTTTGAGCAAAGGCCTAGCTTTTGCCATATCGGTCTTTCAAGTGTAACTCTTTCATGAGTCAACGTCCTTGTATCCAGAAACAGGGTTGTGTAATGGCTGCGCTTTTTTCTTCTCAGCACTGATTTACCATGTTCTCTCTTTCACAGCATGGCTCTGCACGGTTATTTCGCTCTTCTAACAAAGGCTTCCAAGGCCCAACAAACTCAAGCCACGGTACCTCAGTCACAAACAAACAACATCAAGGCAGCAAGTCACACCATCAGTTTTTCCACGGCAAAAAGAGGAAACACAAGAGGGATGCGGCCCTTTCAGACCTTTGTAGATAGTTGCCTATTTTATGACTCTTCTTCTGTGTGCAATGATCTCATGCTACAGGATAGTTTGATAGTGACTCCTTGGATCTCTTCCGGAGCTTCAGACTGTTCAGACATTGATTAGCAACTGCATTTTTTTTTCCCAGCTCGCCACGGAACGGATCATGAAGATTGATCACTGCAAAAAAAAAAAAAAAAAAAAAAAAAGAAAGAAAAAAAAGAAAAAAAAAAAGAAAAATAAAGAAAAAAATTTTTAAAAGAAAAAATTAAAAAAAAAGAGGAAAAAGGCTGCTCATTTGATAAGTCATATGCTACAACAGGGTCATTTAGGATATAAAAGCTTGAATGTAAAATAAATGTATTTCCCATCAGCTCATGCTGACCTGTAGAGGTAGTACTCAGTGTGTCTAGGGGGTGGTAACGAACAAATAAAACACAAAAAAATAGGGAAAAAAAAAGGCAAAAAATTGTATTTTGAGGGAAACCCAGCCTTTAAAGGTGAAAGTAATTTGTGCATGATTTTTTTTATTATTTTTGCATATACTTACCATTTTATTGTGTATATATAGATGACCATATAGGAAAACTGACATTTGTAATAGTGGATTTGTTAATACTTTTTACATAACATTACTGTTTAAATTGTAAACATAAATTTTTCTCAGGATTAGTTTGGAAATAATCTGAATTGTCATCTTAACATCCGTATAAAGAGACATTACTAGTTATATTGCTCAGAATTTCTTTTCTTGACATTAAAAAGATTTAATAGAACATTTGATCTGCAAAAGCTGTTCCTCTGAAAGAAAGGTTTATGGTGGCAAATGAAGTTTTTTCATTTGTGTAAAGTGTACATGTACTTTGCGTAGACACTGAGCTTGTCATCTCGGAGAAGTAACCTTCGCCTTGTTTTCTAGAGTGCCATCATTTCAGGCAATGGGGTTTTATAGTTGCATCCTTCTCTTCTCCCCTTAGTGGTCTCTCCCTGACCCTTTCTTTTTTTAAAGAAATATAAAGCCACTTGGGGGCGTTTTGTTTGGTTGGTGGTGGTGATTGTTTTGTTGGTTTTTTTCCGGTTTTAAAAACACAAACAACAGAACTCAGTTTGTTAGAGATGTTTGCATTCCTGGGCTGCTTTAATCCCATGCCACTTTGTTTGTGCCTTTCCTCCCCCTTCCAGGTCTGGGTTTTTTTGTCTTTTATATTTTTGCTAACTCCTGTAGGAGGTGATAACTGTTGAAGCTTTAAGTAAATTTTACAATTAAAGTATTCTTTTCTCACTCCCCTCTTAGGCATTTTTATATTTACACTTAATTATTTAAAAAAAAAACAAACCAACTTCAAATAATGAAATATATTTTGTATTGCCTTAAAGACCCAAGCCTTTCATATCCCATAGTATTTCTTCATTGACCTAGTTATCATTTAATTTAAACTCCACATGTGTCTGGTTTAGTCGCATTACAAGTCTAGGTTGCGGTAACGTCGATGCCATGGATTCGAATGAAATCTGTAATTATAGTCACAGGCGTAGCTTGGAACAGGAGTTGGGACACTTCAGTGGTAGAGTGTTAAGTGGCATTTACTTTCACATATTTCTTTGAAGAGGAAAGTCTGTACTCTGCGTACGTGGCTGTATTTAGTGCAGCTGTTCTGGAGATGATGCTTTTATAAAAAGTACTGTTAGCTGTTAGAGACTTTTTTTTTAATCTACATTTACAGAATACTACAGACCAACCTGACCTTTAATGGGCACTAATGAGTTCATCGATTTTTAAAGTGAAATGATGCTAAAATAAGACCAGAACTGTTGTCATCACTTAAATTAATAAATATTTTCAATGTGTCAAAGTGTTTTACTTCAAAAAGGAAATATATATATTAAAAAATATGGAAAGTCATAACATTTACTCAAACACTAAGTTTAAGTGATGTTAATTTGACAATTTTTTTTTAAATTTTTAGATTCATATTTTAATTTGATCAGATAATTTTATCAACATGATGTTGAGCTTATGTTCATAGAAACTAGTAAAAGTTGTACCACATTATGCATAATCACAGTATTTATTTTGGTTTAGATTATTGTGAATGTGTAGACTTATGTTCACCGCTTAGGGAACAATTATTTATAAATTATATTAATCCAGTATTGTTAGCTGCTATTAGCAAAACTGTTCCAAAACTTAATACTTGCAAAGATCTGTATCGCATTTACCACACTGAAGTGTTTTTAAAAGAATCACCCTCATTGTTGAAAGCAAATGTACTCTTAGGGTGCAGATATTAGTGTTCCAATAAGCATGTGATAATTTTAAGGTGGTGGTAGCGGGAAGATAATCTTGATTCCATTGGGAATCTTAGGTTTGCCTCAATTTATGGTTTTCATAAATTTAATGGGAAATAGCTTTTCCTGGACTGCTCAAGTTTCTTTTTGGTAAACAGTATCTTTCTAAAAGAAAAAAAAAAAAATAAAAAGGAAAAAAAAAAAAAAGCATGAAGGAAAAATTGGGGTATTTTACAGTGCCTCAAATGACCAGCATTGTATTCATAAAATACTGTATATCTTGCAAATCTTTATTTAAACAGAACAGTTGAACTGTTCGTTTTTCAATCTGAAGTAAAATACTTTCAAGACCTTTTAGTTTGCCTGCTCATTTGTCTTGTACATTTCATCTCTGTATTTGACTCGAGTCTAATTCCTTTTTGAGTTTCAATACTTTTGTGAAGATTTTGTGAATATATGAAAAATAAATGTTTAATCTAACTACTGCAGTTTATCACCATTCTTGACACTTACCCTGTTTTTTCCTTCACAGTACTGTGGCAAGAGCAGACTACTCAAGGCGCTTTGTAACATTTTGTGTATGTCTGGGTGCTTCCCCAGCTGAGTGCTGGGCCCCTCTGCCTGCAATTTGGAAGCTTGTTTTGTTCAAGTGGGCCTGGTCTGCTGTGTTTCCTTCCAGGAGAGCTGGAGCAGAGTCTGTGGGCCTGAGGACAAGTGGAAGAATATACACGTATAAAGGGTTCTTAATGTATTATTACTCTTTCACTTTCGTCTGCACTATACGTACGAACTTTGTGCAAAGATCTGTTCACTTTGCCTTCCGACTGTGGGTTAGGGGCAGTGTTCCAGCCGCAGGACAGCAGCTGGTCAAAGCTGCCACACCGAGGAGGGCATTGAAGAAATAGGCAAAAGTTAAATATTTGAGTTACCTTCAGCTAGAAGCTGTGTTTAGCATAGTTTGTGAAGAACGGTTATATTACTAAAGTGCGTTCTTAACTTGGTTGTCTTCCTTCCTTGCATAAATTGGTAAGGAGACGTACACGTACTGAAGGTCCTTGTAGTCTTGCTGCTGGTAGTCTACCAAAGACCATCTGAAATACATAAATAAGCTGAAATGTTTATATATCTTCCTGTTTGACATTAGGTTGATTTGTTAATGGGTTTTTTACCTTTTTTTTTTAAAAGAAAATTCAAATGGTGTTTATAGTTAAAGGCTGTGTATTTATTACTTTTTTTTTTTAATTGTTAGTCTTCTACCTTGTGGCAGAAAAGCTGAAATGTAAGTAAATCTTTCTGTTTGTGAGACATGATGTGCTTCTGTTTACTGGCCTCCAAGTTCTCTGCAGCTTTCTCAGAGTTTACAGCTCAGGTTTCTACATGTTTATTATAAACTTATTTTCCAAGAACTTCATCTTTAGAAAATAATTAGTAGTTCAATGGCTGGTGGCAGCTCTTTCTTTTTTTATGTACTTTCAAAATGGACCTTTTCTGTTTTATATCTGGAGTCATCATGAGTGCATCCTAGATATAACATGTGAGCAAATGGTATCGTCTTGAAAATGTATTGTCAATAAAAGCAGCCAGCCATTTGACATCTTGGTGGATGTTAAAGCTCGTGATAGGTATTAAAACTGCATGTGTGACTCCAGCTTTATTTACTGAAGAGTAAAAGCTAGAGGAGATTACAAAGTATGTAATTACTCGAGAAAGGAGTGTATTTACCTATTTAGGGGCTGTAACAAAAAATACATGTAATTGTTCCAGCTACTGTTAAAAGTGCAAAAAGTAGTGATTATTTATTCTGCTGATGCCCGGAACTTGATTGTGTTGCTTCACGATGCAAAATAATCTTCTAAGAATCAGGTTTACCATGTCTTGAGACTGTCTTGAAAGTGTAGAATTTGAGACCTTTATTTTCTAACTAATTTGTAGCATTTCCACAAGTTTTCCTCAAAAATGTTTTCCAGGTGTGGTGACCTAAATGTAAACATGTCTTGACTATATTTCCATGAGTCATTTACCAGCAGTTCTGACACGTGTGTATTCATGGTTTCATCTATAAGTTGAAACCAGCTTTGCAGTTCTTGTGGTGCTTAATTACATCATGGTTGTGGATTTTCCTGTGCCAAAGTTACTGGGCCGTTCCCCATAGTAATTTGCTCTGAGCCTAATTAACTGATCTTCAAAGGTTGATTGTTAGGATGTTTGAGATGGAGCCAGAGAAATTATGCAACACCAAGAATCCCTCACAAGTTACTTAATGAACAACGTCCTGAGTAACACAGGAATTAAAATTCAGGTGGCCTTATTGGGTCTTTACAAGCCCAAACTTTGTGTCAAGTATCTACTTGAAAAGGAAATGGGAATAAAAGAGACAGAAAGTGGCTGTTACTTGTGCATTTTAGCATGGTAGTGCTAGATCAAACTAATCTACATTTCAGATAACTCTAAAATTTATATCGGTTACTTGTAACAGCTTTGATTTTGATTCTTAGTATATTTAGTGCTTTCCCCACCATGACTACTTTATTGATTTGTGGGCTCCAAAAACTTCTCACAGAAATGTGGTGCCTTTATTGGGCACCTTGACCCTACAGTTCAATAGGCCTCTCGCTTGGCAGTAGCTAGCTTAAAAATTGTGCCCATTTGCTCCTTCCTATAGCAGTGCAACTTGGTGCCAGTGGTGAACTCGCGTATGTATGAAACCAGGAAAAAACCAGACATGTGAATCTTTAGTTTGATGTAAATTAATTGGTAAAAGCTGATGGGATCCTGAAAATCACTTACATACACAAGTAAGTAAGGGAAGACAAATCTTGGAGATCCTCCACATAAGAGCCTTTTGGAGGAATGCCATCTTTCTGCCTTCCAAGACGCATGAACAATGAGGTGCTGCAAGTCTTCTGGTGAGTTCAGTTTGCTCAGATGTTACTTCTTGTTGGATACTGAATGACCTGAGCAGTGAATCTGCTCACCATCAAAGTGTGTTGAAGGTTTCTGTGTTCTGCAGCAGGTTTAAATAGCTGCAAAGGTGTTTATCGGCAATTAGGCTGATGCTGGTATGTCTTGGTTCTGCTCTCTGCTGCTACAGGTCCTTCAAAAGATGTCTTTCTAATCCTTGATTGGCTCTTGAGATTTTAAACTTGCTGAATTGAGTCTCCTAATCCTTTTTAACTCTGAGTCCACCCTTTGTTTTTTGTGGCCCAGAGATTTGGTGGTCAATACAGCATTTGTCAAATCCTGTTAAACAAGCTGTAGTGGAGCAGGAAGGGGATGGAGATTGATAGTGCTTTAAAAATATATCCTGCTGTTACAGCTGCTTTTTAAAGAAAAATCAGCAAAGCCCATTAATTGAGCAGTCTGAAGTAGGAGTATGTCTCCCTAGTCCTCATACATCTATATTTGAAGCTAGTTTCTGGGCAAATCATTCAACAATCTAATGTTGGATGCTAGGCTGATTTTTTTAACAATTTTTTTAAATCCTTCTGTGTAATGAAGTCATAATTTCCCGTAGTACAAAACACCTGAGGAAGAAACCGCTTGGCTGTGTGCAAGAACTGGCTTGTAAAGAATGCATTTGTGTGGTGGTGGAGGAAGTCTTGAGGAACCGTGGGTGCACATTTGGTGAGTGTTTTGCTTGTTTAAAATAAAAAAAATGCTGTTGTACAGCTATATAAAACTACTTTTGCTTATGTATGAAGCAATGTTTGACTCTTGAGCTGAAAGTTCATTAAGCAATCAAATGCTTCTGAATAGCTATTACAGAAAGTGATCTGTGCTCTCAGCTGCATTTTCCCAGGTCTAAAGTTCATTTACCGTACAAGATTGGGTGACAGTGAAACCTGGTTCAAACAGCTTGTTCATGCTGCCTGGCAATGTACCACAACACGATCTGTTCTGAACTTAAAGCTCTCATCTTAAAAAAAACCACAAAAAAAACCCAACAAAACCGAAACGAATCCACCTTGCAGGTCTGTATACTAGAGATTGTTGCACCAGGAATACGAAGAAATATTTTTCTTACAGCAATAACATTGTGTGGTTTAGTTGAAATATGCGTTAATGGTGGCTGTTTGCATTTCCCTCCTTCTGCGGCCTATTTCCAAACAAGGCTGCTGTTCATTCTTGCAATAGGTAGGGGACTGATTGGTTTAGTTTTCCTCTTCACTATAGTGGATCTTGAACCAAACTCATTTGTGGTTGCCTGGTAATCAGTATGAAAAGACCATTCTCAGTCAGAAAAATCAACGGCTAACCCAACAGCAGGTCGAAGTTTTTCATATTCTCTTCCTTCAATGCTAGCTTCTTTGCTTTTTCTTTTCACATTTTTTGACAGTGCAAGGGAGGAATAACTTAGAAAATAGTGTAATCTTTTCTGTAAGATTTTTATTCATCCCAAAGCATGTCTTACTATATCTATGTTATGATACCAACTTTTATCCATCAATACAATAAAACAATCTAGTTGCTGAAACCCTCAGGTATCTCTGAGGGGGAGCGTGCCATCTAGTGAATCACTTTTGTGCAGTGTCTAAGCAACATACTCCAACTATGAAAGGTAGTTTGAAGGCTTCTGTTTTATGATGATGTTTGTATGCAGACGATAGCACCTTCAGGTAGCAGTAGGTTACCTGGTATTGCTGAGCTACTGCCTGCACTTATATATCCTAAATGCTACAGAATCCCACTACTCTTAAGGGTATACCTGAGAAAACTTAAATTTGTTGCCTAAAAAAAAAAAAAACATTTAAACAATATTAGTGGGATCAAAAGCCAAGAGGGTAAGAGCAGTACCTGCTACCGGAAAGAGGAGCTGTACAGCGGTTACCCTGGCACCTCTGGCTGTGCAGACAGGCAGCCTTCACCTCCTCCAGAAGATGGGCCAGAGACCACCATGGCCAGCTCTTGCTTCCCTGGACCTGCTTTCCTACACAAAGTGCTTTAAATAAATACATCTAACAACTAAGTACTTCTGAATTCTTCAGAAAAAGTCACGTGATGGTCTGTCAAAACCAGAACAAACTTCTTGGAGAGTATAGGCAAATGCAGAAGTTGGGAATCTGGAAGCTGAAGCGTTAACATAAAAGGGAAGGAATCCAAGTTTTGCAGTTACAGAGTGCGCTTCTCTGGTAACTTTACCATGCGTGGATAGTCTGATTTAAAAAAAAAAACCAAACAAACCAGAACAACTCCTAAATATTCAAACGGCTTTACTGCCTTTATTTATGTTGAATAAAGTAATATTTTAGACTACAGTGGTGATTTTAGAGGAGTATTTTTGAAGTAAAAGCAATAGAAAATAATAACAAGTCATAAAATAATGCTAGTTCTATAGTTTCTGCATTATGTACTTTTTTTTTCTAGTTATCAACACTGGCATGTAAAAATCTGTCCATGAAAAAACTGTGGTTGTGAACTCAAATTACTGTATTTGTACATCTGTGAGAGTCTGAATGTTCTGGTGCCGCTTAGTAAGGGAAGCTACAATTAACTATTGTAACGAGCTGGTGAAATACTAAAAGGACATAAATTAGAACTGATGTTTATTTTTCTGATGCCATTATTAGAAAGTTACTTATTTTCATTTCTGGCTTTGTGTCCTCATCAATGTCTCAGTTTTCATACACTTTTCCTACATTTATGCCTCATCTGGCCTCCACAGGAAATCACAGTTGTCCTGTATCCTAAGCTGGCTGCTGGCATTGGTTGAGACTTAATTTTATGAACTGGATGGATCACTGTTAAAGACCAGCGAGTATCCTTTTTTGATTCGGTTGTGTTAGAACCTAGCTAAGCTTCTCTCCTGTTTGGTAGTCTATCCACATGGAAAGGGTTTACCAACAATACCAGTACATCCCACTATTGCGTGGACATGATAAAGCACTAGACAGTCCTTGTCCTGAACTCAACCACTTCCTAGCTGATTTCAGTTAATAGTGTATGGTACTGGAATAGTGAAGATGCAACATGAACACAATTTTAACGTTACTGTATCAATAGAAATTCTTAGATTTTGTTGCAAAGGAGAGAAGCCTTTGCTGTTGCAAATTTGAGGTTACTCGTGTGCCTTGCTCTTAAGAATTACTAAAAGCCTGGTTCTGTTGAATTTAAGAGGCTTTTTCCTACTGATTTCAGTGAGATCAATTTTGTCTTGTTTTTTCTCTGATTTTTCAATCTCTTGATTTCAGAGCTTCAAAAACTTTTCACTTTTGTTAGGCAAAAGCAAATGCATATACATCAGTAGAGTGACTAGAACTAGGCAGACTCTTGTTCAGTTCTAGACCACCCATTAACACTTAGTGACTTGTCTTCAGTCAAAGTTTATTTAGAAGACAACAATTAAATGCAGCCGGAATGTCAGAAACCATGCTGATCAACAGAGTAACTGTGTACAGGTTATGCCTTCCTGGAGGGGGGTGGGTGAAGGAGAAGGTGGTGCTAGAGGCCCTTCCTTCAGCTCCCACTGAATGGGGAAGGACTTCCAGTACCACAGGCCCCACAAGGGGTCCCACGGACTAGACCGTGTTTGGCTTCACAAGCTAGATCAACCAGTTGCCTGCTGTTTGACCTACTGAGGCAAGACAGACTCTTAAAACCTCCTTGCCCCATATTTAATAGCAACATTTGGTGGTACCAGGATGGTTTTTGATATTGGTCTTGTGGGCAATTAAATGACAACATCCGCCACTGCTGCAGCAGAACTCTGTGACTTCAGACTAGTAAGAAACGAAAGCATTTCCCACCTTAGTCCCTCTCAGCTTTGGGGTAGTTACTATATTGGTTTGTTTGAAAATACCAGCTACTTGGAGGAAAACACAGTCCGTTTTTCAGTGTAAAAGAAAATAAAGGGAGGGCTATGTTCTTGCTCTGTGTCGTGTCTTTTAAAATCATCATTGCAGTCTAAATAAACTGATCTTCAAGAAGTCAGCTACTTCCTTAAGCCCTCTAAGTTAATATAAAAGGCTAGATCCCTGGGTAATATAAATAATTTTTACTCCATAGGCTTCAATATAATAGGGCTATGTTGATTTAACCAGATGAACTTTGTCCACACACATTTAAAATTGCTTTGTAACAAACTTTTCTTTTTTTAATGAATCCATGTTTCCTAGTGGATTCTCTAAGAACTTTCTGTTCCACAGTTGTGTTCTGATTTACGTAAAAGCGTTTTTCCCTAATAATGTACATGATCCATTTGTTCCTTACTGGTTTTTCCAAAGTATTTTTTTCTTTCCAATATGCCCTCCTGGCTACTAACACAAAGATACTGGAAGTGCAAATTGAAAACAGTTAGTTAAAGAGTTTCATCGTTCGGTGTGAAAATAAAACGATCTGTTCTTTTCTGTGGTCTTTAAATCAATAACATCTTCTATTTTGTTATAAACTCCACCTGCAGTGTTTTGGTGTCTAACAGAGAGAACGGCTTTTCTTTCACTTATTTTCCTCCCTTGTGTAACTTCCCAATTAACGGAAGAGTGACCCCTCAATAAGAGTATCTAACAGTTTTCTGGAAGTCACAGACCAGATCTTCTGTCACTCAGCATTGTTGAGAGTTATTCAATTTCTAGAAGAAAGTGTTCCATTTTAAACCAGGTCAACTTGCTTTATGCGGAAAGATTTTAAACCAAGCCTGATCTGTAGCCCTTAGTGCAGTCCAAATCACACCTGCAAGTACAGGTAAAAGGCTTAAGCGATTAGCCAGGAACTGATTTTTCGAGGCATAGTGCACGTTCTCACTCTGGAGAAAGAACTTTAAGCATGAGCAGGAGAGGATATGGAGATATTTTTCTGATTCTTACCCCAAGAAGTCACACAAAACCTCCCAGCCCTGGCTCCAGAGCTGCAGGCAGTGGGACTTGAATTCTTAAGCCCTTCAGTTCCACTAGAAAACAGTGTATTAGCTCCTCAGTCACATACTTTTTTTTGGACTATTCATAGTTTTCCTAATTTCTTCTGTCATTTCACAGTGCTGTGAGTTTGCATTGGGCTTAAAGTTTTCTTTGGAAAAATTACTGTTGTAGAATTAAATCCCACTGATTTTCACATAATCTGGAATATCAGAAAATATGGTCATCATTCCAAGTCAGTCAGGCTCTTGGACAACTTTAAAAGAAATAACAAATAGGACAACAGATGTTGTTTTCATTTCCCTAAAGAAACATGTATGGCATTTATTGCTTTATTTACAGAAAAGCCACACGTGGTTCCCAAAAGTTTGTTCCGTTGATCTGAGGGCCTAGAAATGTAAACTGTGTGACAGCAGCGAAACTCTGCCTTCTCTTTAGCCTGTCTGATGCAGTAAGATACTCCTGCATTTAACAGAATAAACTTAATGGTCTTCAGCAACTGATTCTAATATGGTCCTGTAAATGAGGGTGGCAGCAATGTGGCAGCTCAAAATAATTTTTCATTACATCCTTCCTAAGCATGTAGTGCCTAGCACTTTGGGATTGTTCTATTATTAGATATTTCTGAACTCAGATTTACAGGAAATAGCAAATAATTTACTCAAGTTGCTTATCTCATTCTCTAAATTGATCAGTGGCCAAAGAGAGCAGTGTGTGCATATGCACACTGGTAAGTAGATGCTAAATCTCATGCAAACCAAAAAGAATTGTTCTAACAAATACTTCCTACTGTAGGTTCATTAAAGGCAACATTTTACTCCTGGGTTTCTGAATCAGAATTATGAAACTCATGAAGAAAAGCAGAAGTTAAGGTTGTCTTTGTCACTGTTTCTGGGTACTTGAGGAACTGCAAAAAGGCAGCATGGTAAAGAATGCTCTCCTAAATGCTTCTGGCAGGGTATTGCAGGGTGTCAAAGGAGTATTTAAAAGGAGTGAGTATATATTTAAAAGTCTACCTGCTAATTTTAAAAGTACTACTTAACATATTGTGCTACTTAAGATTACATTGTGTCTAACCCACAAAATAGTCTACTGTGTATTAATTTTCAAATTATTCCTAAGGATTTAAAATAATATTTTCTGAGGTTATAACTATGTTTCTTTCTTCATGTATTTATTTGGTCAGCAGCCATCCTCTGAGTCCTAGCTGCCTCATTTATGGGAGCCACTTATAATCTGAATGTTGAAACATTCTGCAAATAAAATGATTTAGAAGTGACTTGCTGGGACCACGTGCTGTCATTCCCTTTACTCCTGTGCAGTACAAGCATGCATATACTGAAGGCAGATTCAACCCACAATGCCTTACTAAGAGGGAAAGGTAACCCCCACATAAGAATTATGGTTCAAGATTACTATGTTTTTCCATTTCTGCTTCTTTTAAAAATAGTCATCTTTCCCTAT
The DNA here is from genome assembly GCF_034619465.1 of Leptosomus discolor. Taxonomy (NCBI): domain Eukaryota; kingdom Metazoa; phylum Chordata; class Aves; order Leptosomiformes; family Leptosomidae; genus Leptosomus; species Leptosomus discolor. Next base: position 45,958,282 of record NC_141398.1, on the reverse strand, counting down.
TTCATAATGTTCCGTGGCATTGGGTACTATGATGGTTTGCATTGAAGCACACATCTGAATTGTACTGAACAGACTTCTGTAGTGCTCTGTACTCAGTTTGTAAACGGCGCTGCAAGTACGTTTGGTATAAACACTCTATCTACAAATAATTTAAATAGAAAATTGAAAAATAGTTTGTACTTTGTTTTATTAGATTTTTATCAGCTAATGTGTAGCATTTAAACTAAAAATCTAAAATTATTTATGATAGATTATAGTTATCCAATTAAATCATTGGAAAGATTAGATTTGTGTGTTTAATAGTCTGGGTTTATACGTTCAATATGTATATGTCATTGCAGAGCTGCTGGACTTTTTTCTAAGAAAGAGCTTGAAAATAATCCTGCTTGCTTGTCCATGAAGAACACTTTCACAGAAGCAAATAAAACTCTAGGGATTGCTGTGTTCTAGTTTGGACAACGTCATTTCAGGTGGACGTTTGATTAAGGGCTACATTTTCACAATATCAAACATTTGCAGCTATCACATACACATAGGGAACTTATTTTTAGCTTGATCTATAGGTGCAAAAAGATAAGCCATTAAAATAGCAGGTTAGGTGCTATCCCTTTTTCTCCCCCAGGACAGAACCTTACACTTGTGTAGTGGCATTGAGCAGGGCTCCCAGCAATGTCAGGTGCTCTCCAGTAAGGGGTGGTAGCATCTGCGTTGTGAAAATCAGCCCTGACTACTTAGCTGCACGGCACTTGAGAGAAAAAAATAGCAGTAGAAAAAGAAAAGGGGAAGTCTATACATAAGCACATCCAGGAGCCAGTTAACTGGGTATTAATTTCCGTATTTTGCTTGATTCCTTTTACATCTGTTTTGCTGAAAATGCGTTATAGTATTTACCAGTAGTTTAAGAGTAATCTGCACAACAGCGTACATACAGCACTTATTTGGAACTGCTGCTATTAAAAAACCCCTACAATGTCAGTTGCATTGAATCATGAAGGAATTTTAGATCTTATTCTGGGATAGCAAATATTTGTGGGTATACAGAAATGATGTTAAGCAATCTATGTACTCGGACGGTCCACAAAATTTTGATGAAGTGGTAAATAGAGTCCATCTGTTCTGAAATTACTCCATTTGTGATCTCAGCAGAACAATGTATTTTCCATTTCCTGCAGTTTTTAAATCTTGTTATCTAATCCAACTTTCAGTGAAGACAGGGAATTCTTTTCTAACAATCAGTTTACTGGAAGATCGTTTTTCTCCTCTCCCCTAAGAAATGGTCTGAATATCCGGTGCACTGCTTCTGTCTGAATGCTCCAATAATTTCCTAGTGCTTTTCAGATACATGACGTCCGAAATAGGAATGGGAAGATCTCGGTAAATTTGAGTAACTTGCTGAAGACTGCATGAAAGTGTTGCAGGGCAGGGAACAGAGGAGCAGAGTCCAGCTTGCTTGCTGCCCAGCCCTGTGCCTCAGGTACGTAACCGCCTCTTCTCCGGCTGTATTCCTTACGTACTTGTCCCAAATTGCTGAAACTGGATTTAAATTTGTTTCCCAGTCCTAACAGCCACAAACTATCCTAACGGCTGGGCAGCCTCAGAAAATACATTTCCCATTTGCCCATCAATATTTGAACAGGAGCCTTGAGAGTCAAATGAAGCTGTCGTGCTTGTGGTGTGCGTGCTGAACTGCTCCTCCCTCCGAGAGGGTCAATTCAAGCACATAGCTCGGGCCTGCAGAGTGTAGAAAATAGCAGCTGGCTAGCAGTACACAAATAAAAATCCCTGTGTTTAGTTACTAACGTGTTATCGCAGTAATGGTACGACCGTGGATGACTCACGTGTGGCTGTAGCTGCAGGTGGCCGGGCACACGCCTGCCTGCCATGGACCGTGTGCGGTCACCTGTGACTAACACCTCCCCACATAAACTCAATCCAAAAATCCACAGAAATCAGCATTTCTTTCTATTGCCTGCAATGAGCTTTGCATTGGACTTATGTGGGGTAGAGCCAGGCGTGGTCTGAATTAGTGTCCAGATGTTTGAGTCTCGATACACTGAGGAATCATTGCCAGCCCAGTGAAAGTCACAGAAAATGTACTGAGAGGACTAAAGCAATAAGTAAATAGAGGAATGGGAAACTGGTGGGGTGGGGTGGCTGCAGTGGTGGCCTGTGAGGGTCAGGTGCCTCATCCCCAGGTGCAGCCTGGCTGTGGGGAAGTTCAGGGTCCTGCCCAAACCACTCCACATGTGGCCAGATTTTAAAAAGCTGACTGTAAACCTTTGTATTTTTTAAGGTCCTGGGCAGAAGTTTGTTTCTACACCCCTACAGTGTGGATGCCGATGGCTCTTCACTCTTCCTACCTAAATCGGGTGTGAGGAACACTGACACCCGCCAAGCCCTCGCAAGCTGTGAGGGATGGGGTGCTGCAGATCCTGCCCGGAGGCCCCCCGGCCTGAGGGGGAGCATAGCTGAGGAGCTGCCCCTCATGCGGGGGTGTTAAAGGCCAGTAACCGAGGCGAGGCTGAGGCGGTCCCGCCTGACGAGCGGCCATCGGTAGGTGGGCGGTGGGTCCCGCTTCCCTCACAGCCGCCTCTGAGGGCGGGCCCGCCAGGAGGCGGGAGGGGCGCTGCCGCCGCGCGCGTCCCGCCCTCACCGCGCTGGGGAGGCTCCCCGGGCCCCAGAGACACCTCAGGCGGCGGCGGCGGTGGCGGTGGCGGTGGAGGAGGAGCAGCAGCAGCAGCGCCCGGCCCCAGCCCCAGCCCTGACCCGCTGCCCCGCCGCTGCCTGCTCCTCTTCCGCCGGCCGCAGGTGAGAGACCGCGACGCGAGGGGAGGTGCTCCGGAAGGGTGAGGGCCGCGGGGTCTCAGCCCGCTTTCGCGGAGTGGGGCACGAAAGCGTCGAAGAGTCGTTAGGTTTCTTGTCTAATGGTTATTTACTGCCCCATATTGCGCCACTTGATACACTCGGGAACAGCGAACGAATTTTCGGGCCCATAAAGCTTTCTCCCAAGTTTATTTCGCAGATTTGGTAAGTTGCGAGGCATGATAATTTACTCGTGTTTCTGAACGCCGGATGAATGGAGAAGTTACTCGTTTGTCTTTTGCGTGGTAATGCACTTGAAAGCTGACTGTTCTGTTACAGGGTGTTTTGGGCCCTTTTTTGCTGGTATTTTTTTAGCACAGTAGAGCTTTAGGCAGCTGAAAGAGGTACTTAAAGATCCACGGAAGACTTGAAATACCTGCAGAAGGTTGGTTCGTGTCTTTTTTACTGCTTACCAGTAAGTCACTTATAATCTCAGTAGGACACGTTATGGAATTTCTGTAACAAGTGAGTGCTCTGTGTTAATAAAAGGATTAAAATGCTTTAATACGTATAGTACAGCCTTTGATCTTTATGGTTAGGATCCTATATTTGCCAGTGGCAGATAAAGTATATCATATAGCAGAGGCATATCATCACCAGTGACCCAGGACCATCCTAAAGTCTGTTGAACCTGAGGCTTCTTTTATGACCGGTAAGGATGTGGTCAGCAGAAGTGCCGAAGACCGGCAAAGGCAGCTTGGAAGCATTTTTGGACACACAGAGTAAATATGAAGTGTAATGTTTGAAGTTGGTTTAGCATAGAAGTCTGCTTTTCTCCTGTCAGAAGTGTTATATTTTATGTGTATTGCTGTCTGCCTGACACGCTTGTTTGTGGCCCAAGACCATGCTGTGCTAAGTGCTGTGCAAAAATAAGAAGGGGGAAATCCACGCAAATACATCTTAAAAACTGTGGGTTTGACTCTGATGTGGTTGTGACTTATTATAGGAAATAGTGTCCCATACTGGACACTGCAATATGAAAATTTCTTCATAGTGGGAATAGAATGTAACTCTACATGCATTAGTGGCCTTACTGCTTTGTGCTAAGATTCAAGATGCAGGGCTTTTTAGTTTTGATTGATTGATTGATTGATTGATTGATTTTTATTAAATAAAATAAAAATGGGAGATAGGAACCTTAAAAGGAACTCTCCTTTTTTTTTTTTTTTTTTTTAAACAAGTTCATATTTCCTTTTTTTTTTTAATGTCTAAAATGAACAAGTGCCACAAGTAATTCTCTAGCTATTATATATTTTGAGGATAAATAAGAATAATGTGGTGGTGTCATGGTTTTAAAATCCTCTTTTAAGCAAGCAGGATTCCAGGAGAGAAAGTTTCTGGGAGGGTTTAGTGATTGTGTTTAGGTCAGAAATTAATAAATAAACAGTGTGGTGGTGTGGTTGTGTGTGTGTTGGGGGGGGTTGTTTGCTTGTTTGTGTATCCTGACCTTTCAAATGTTGAAGTTTTGATCTGGAGGGGTTTTTATGATCCCCTGTAGGTGGAAGAAGAATGTGTTGCAGGTCTGTGTTAAGACAGTGTACTCATGGTATGTTTGTGTGTATAGTGAACTAAGTTCTTTTGAAAAAAATCCTCATTGCAGTGGTTGACCCCAAAACCGGTGTTTGCCAAAGTCACCGACACGTTGACAGTTTCCACTTACCAAGAAATGCACAATGGAAAATGAGGAGTATGTGGAATACCACTCTGAAAACAGTAAGCCAATACGGATTTCTAATGGCCATTATAGCATATTATTTGAGCTTCCAGAAGCCATTACTGACAGCAGTTAGGGTCATTGGGGGTTCTCGTAAGCAGCCATTAAACTTCTTAATTTTTTTCTTAATGAAGCTAATGTCAACACCATTAAGAGTAAACAAGGAAGATACTTCATTCCCTAATGTATGTGGTTATTTATATTCTCATGGTTTGTGCTAAGTGAAAGAGCAGGTGCTGGTTGAGAGCTAATTAGTTTAGGTGTTAGCCTAGAGACAGATGATCACTGTCTTCTATTAGTGTGGGGGCTTGTCTAATTGCCAGTCGTTCTTAGATTAAAAAAAGGAAAAATACAATATCCCCTGTGGAATTACAAAAAAAGTCTCTAAATTGAATTCTTAGGTTTATTCTTGGGTTACTTCTTTGACTTGGGTTTTACATTACAGAATTTATCAAGATGACTCGTTCTGATTTGAATTTATATTGAAGGCTGTAAAACATGGGCTGAAATACTTCACCCAGTGATTCTCCTGTTTTTTGTTGAAGCTACATTTTATCTTCCTGGAAAAAGATCCGGTCTATGTGGATTTTTTCGGTGTTTTGGGTTAATAAAATTAAATAGTTGAACTGCACTAAGCATTTGCAGGGCTTTTGTACTGAAAGTGTCATTTGGGACACAGAGAAATATTTTTAGTGTAAATCAAAGATTGTTTTATTATTGTAAGAAATCAACCTAGGAATTGAGGTGTGTAAGAGCAGATAGCCAATGGAGTTGGTGTTGTCCGCAAGGCTACAAAGAGTTCTCTGTGCCAGTGCTGTTTCGGCTTACCAAGGTGTGAGGATCTGTATTCACTAGCAGTGAGTGTGCATTGGCTGCTGTCTGCACTACTCACTTGTTTCTGCTCTTCATTTGGGCTGGATTTGATGCTCTGTGTGAGAAGCACCTGTATTCACAAGCAGTCCCAAAGATTTAGGCATACTGTTAAAGTGGAGTTACAGACCGTACACCAAAAATGTTTTTCAGATGAAAACTGAGACCTGCTTGAGCCAAAGATCGTTCTTTTCTTCTCTAATTAGAGCCCAGTCAGTATTCAAATTCTTAAATGTGGTCTCTGTAAAGCACCACTTGAGGAACTAACTGGTTTTTTCAAAGACTGAATACTGCATAAGTAAGGAGATAATCTATTAAACTAGCATCTGCAAAGTTTCAAGATGATTATTTGCTAAGTTGACAGGATGTTACAGCGTGAAATAGTTTGTAACCACTGCGCAGTTAGATCATCTTGTATTAAAATAAGGAAGTGCAACTTCTTCTGTAGATCATTATGGTATACTTCATGAACAGGCAATGTCGTGTTTGCTGAAAAACATGTTTTATATTGTCTCTCTTTAACAGCTGTTCTGTAATCCTCATTTCAGCATTAAAAATAGCTTCTGGACTGTAATTAAAGAATAACAGGGTGTGTTTAACTTCTGTTTCTGGGCATAAAACTAAAAGAATAAGTAACGCATTCTAGTTAGAAAGAAAATAACAAAGATTAACAAGTCTGTAATTAACGCTGTAAGTCAGAGAAAGGTGAGAAGTTTCTTTGAATATGGCTGGCTGTTTCTGGCAACTTCTCCCTGAAGTGCCCCAGTGCTTTGCGTTTGCCTGTGTTCGCTGTAGTGTATGTATGTTTGCTCTGCTCAGGTAGCTTGCAGGGCCTTCTGGTAAAGACAGCTGAATGAGATAATTTTCAGACACATTCTCCTGTGTCCTGCATTGCAGTTTGCTTAAGATAGGGGCTTTGTACCATCTTTGGTTGTGTGTGATGCAGAAACAAGTACTTTTTGACAGGTGAGTTGTCATTCAGCCCACAACAAAAGGAATGTGTTTTTCTGAGGTTCTCGGCAAGTATAGCAATAAATTCTTTTATAATGCTGCCTTGTAAATGTCTGGTTATAAAGCCACAAGCATACTCTTGTAATATAATCAATATGAAAATGTTTTTAAAGGACTTGGATTAAGTTATAAAGTCTTCAGAGTGCATGCTTTATTTCAAGGAAGGAGACAATATAGTAAGTGTTTTATAGGTAGATAGCTGTAGAAATAATTTACATGTGACTATATAGCTTTGTTTTTCATTTGTTGATTTTCACTCTATGAAGTTTTGTTACGACTAATAACGATTAGTTTGCATTTCAAGTTGAATAAAATATTTCAGGAAGATGCTCTTTGTTTGTAATGTAGCCTGGGTTTTAGTCGTTATTTACTTAATGTCCAATCTGTGATGTTAAGTTTTCTGCTTTATTTATGTAAAATTATAATACATTCATACTAGGAGGTTCTTTTAAAGAATGAGTTGATGATCACACCACCTAGCAGTGACTAATTCTTACTCAGATACCATCCAAGTAACCAAAATGGTGAGAAAACAAGAGTGCCAGTAGAATGACAAAGCACGTGGAAGGGCTGGGTAATGAGTGCAGCTGGGAAGGAGCTGTCAAAGGTGGATTCAGGCAGACTGATTTCACTGAGCTTTATTCAAAGTTGGCTGAAATTAATGGAAATGGGCAATAAAACTCTGATCATTTAAATGCCAGATATTCTTAGCACCTAGCTCGTGTCAACCTGAGTCCATCTGTTACGGTGTTTCAGGTAGGACCTGCTTTCTGAAACAAACTCAAACTTAGTCAGGCTGTGGGGAAAAAACCAGATTGGGTCAAGTTGAGAGAGAGAGACTGTACTGAGGCTTTTCTGTGTGTCTGCGTCGTTTTCTCTGTTATTGCTACTGAGGTTATGTGGGACTAAATCAAAAAAATAAATTCCAGTAGCAGAACAGAACAGAATTTCAGTTTCAGTTTCCTCATTTGAAAGGAAGCTGGGGTACGGCTATCAAAACTTTCTCACTTCCTGACCCTTTCTGCCTGATCTTCTGCTCCTCCTTTGCTGACAGTATCAGCTTGCTGCCATGAAGGCAGCTGTCATTTCACTGCCCAGGAAACAAAATTTATGTATTTGTGAAAGAAACATTTATTGTAATAAACTAAAATAAATTACAGAAGATGTGAGAAATGTACGTAGTCATTACTAGTACATTTTAATCAGGAACTGGGGTTTGAGGTGAAAATGCTTTAAAAATTCTTATCACAGATAAAGCCCGTGAATCAATTCTGATACTTTTAATTGTGCAAGTTCTTACTGTCCTGCTTATTCCATGTGTAGTACATGAACTGCGCAGGCCTACATGCACAAGTATATTAGAAGACAAGAGAAAAATAGATGCAAAGAATACTTCTGTGGATTTATAACTTGTAGATTATTGGCGTGATTTATTTCGGTCTGCCCAGAAGGAGGGGTAGGCATTGCAGTGTGTGTGAGCCTTTTCCCTCATGTTGGGTCAGAGGAGCATCTGCCATTCTGCTCACGAGGGGGGAAAACAAGCAGGCTAAAGCTGGGTGATCCTGAGGTGCACCCTGTCTCCCCACTCATCAGTGGTCAGCACCAGGCAGGTGGGGGGAAAGTGTGCCCCCTTGGTCTGTCCGTCCAGACAGCTGTGTGGCTGGAGCTCTGATGGAGTATGGCTGGGCGTGAGAAGAGCCTGGAAGGTCTGTCTTCTGGTGTGAACTCTCTGGCAGTGGACTTCTAACCCCCAAAATCTTTTTTCTTCCTCCAGAATTGACATAATCTGCCAGTTACTTTGCAATCTTGTGATCTGATTGAGGCTTAGGGTTTTTGGGCCCCATTTTGCTCTGTTGTGAAGTATCCATGTAGTTCATGAATTTAACTTTTTTTTTTCAGCAAGGGCTTGTATATGTACAGGAGGGCACAGCTGCTTTTTGGAATGTCCTGGGAACTTTAAATTCCTTTCTGCTCCCTAGTTGTGTAAAAGTGACTAATGATGGCTGTGTAACATTATTTTTTCTAGAAATATTCTTATATGACTTTGACTATAAACACAAGAGTAAATGCTATGAAGGGTGTGATTTTTATAGTGTAGCTAAGCTGGCGCAACGAGCAGCTGTCACTAAAAGCGGGTAGTGCTGCTCGCTTCCTGCCCCTGTGCTCCCACCCCACCCTGAAGTCAGCACAGGTCTGACCTGCTGGCAAGCTGATTCATGGAACTAAATGGGCAAAAAGATGTTTTTTTAATAGGGTAAGAATTTTTTTAAGTCTGATTTTTTTAATTTTTTTTTTTTTTCCTCTGTAGGAACAGACCAGCCAGCCTAGAGGAAGTGGCAAGAACATATTGTTGAACTTCTGGAGAGACAGGCGGGGACAGTTCCCTCCTCTTCGGCGGTGGCTGTAGTGTAAAACTGTGCTCCTAGTTGTCCAAGTAGTAAGTTATACTTCTACAGACATGCTGGAAAAGTGACCTGGACTGTGTTTTGATTTGAGGTATTGCCAATTGAATTGTTAGCCCAACTTCAGTACTTAAGAAAGAGCTCTTCTCCTCTGCTTTACTTGTACAGCAGGAAATGGATGTGAAAATATTTCACTGTAGTAGCTTTTAAAAATCACCTATATTTTTTGCAAGTTCCTGAGGAGTATCCTGTTTTGGATTTAGTAGTTTTTACTTTTTATTTTTAGTCTGCTAATTGTAATACAATAACAGTTACAAGCCCACCACTCCCTTTTTCCTCAGGATGCTGCACTTTTAAAATAAGGCAGAAGATGCATTGCAGTGCTATAGTGACAGTTGTGTTGGCATACGTTGTGATTCACTTGAGAAAGTGCAGTGTTACTGCATGTAATGTAATGATAAAAAATTCACAGCTGTTGGAAGGCAGTCAAAGCCTGATTTGCTAACAGTATAAACCCCATGTTTAGCTTTCAAAGAAATAGGGAAAAACTCAGTATGGTTACTTTGTAAAAATGATTTTATGTAGATCTTACAGTGCCACAATAGGCAAAATTCCACACAGGCAGTTTTATTTTCCCCGGTGAGCTGATGTGTTGATTACTTGCATGTTCAGAGCTCGCTTGCAGAGTTGTAGAACATGAGTTAGTGACACAGGTTGTCAGCATGAGCAGAACTGTGTGGGTGTTAATTGCTTCTGGTCAGGTGCAGACCAATACATTAACAATGTTGCTAGATAAAGGAGATTAAATTGCACTTCATGAATAATATATTGGAATAATAAAGGGGGAAATTTTGTTTTTCAAGATTCTGGGCAGATTCAGGCAAGAATTAAGAGCTGTTCTTTTCTTATATTGATTGTGTGTTCTGTAACTGTTTATCAGGCATGTTTACACAGGGAGTTTGTAGGTAGTTGTAGCTAAACTGGTTTACCAGAGTAGCATTAAACACTTGTTTGACATGTTGAATTAATTTTTGTCCTACGTTTGTGCAGGCTCTTGTATTTAGAGATGCATTCTGTTGTACTTATTTTGAACTGTATTGAATTATGGACCCTTAATCAGTGATGGTTAGGCTTTTTTTGGAGTTGTCTCTGCTGCCAATAAAAATACATATATATGTATATAAAGATACATATACATGTCTATGTATAAATAAAGAAAACTAACTAAAGTCATTTCTGGAGGCTACAGAATCTAAAAGACGCTATGATTGTTTCTTTTTATCTTTCTGGATAGCTTTTCAGCATGTTCTGTGTATTGGTATCCCAGGCATCATTCTTTGGGCTTGTGCATTTACAATTGGATACCCAATGTTTTAAGAAGCACTTCCCAAAAAAACCCCAAAGCAACCAAACTTATTATTTGCTGGTAAGTCTGAGGAGTGTTGGCTGTAGAAAGCATAGGAAAGCTGGGAATCAGTTAATTTGCATTCTCACTTAAACCAAGGCAAGGAGTGAGGCAGCACTTGTCCAGTGCAGTGTATTCAGCATAGCTTTCAGCACGCTGAATAACATAGTGTTTAGTTGGAGTAGTTGGAAAGAGGGTGAGGTGTTGCAGTTGTTACGTGCTACAAAAACATTCTCACTAGAAACAGAGGGGCTTTCAAGCCAGGGAAAAAGTGAGGTAGGGGGAAGGACAAAGGATTCCTTTAACTGGGCACTGCCCCTACAGAAATAGGATAACCGTAGGTTGCCAGCAGACCTGGGAAAAACTTGCCCAGATCCATAGTCTGGCTAGGTTAGTGATAATGTTGAGATGGGAACTCTGGAGATACCAAAATGGGGAAGGCAGCCTATCTCTTCTGGAAACCTGGTGTGTTTTAAAAGCACTTTTGTGTGCAACTGCCTAATGCATTGGAGATCAAACTGTCCAGAAATATTTTTTAGTTACTGTGACCTGAACCCTGCTCTGAGAGCAGTGGCCTGGCAGGGGAAGTGTACAGACTCTGAACGGGGAGCAACTTCATCCCTCTTCACAGTGTCATGACCGAATTTTAACAAGTTCTCTTCTTGTATGCTAGTTAGTGGTGTTATCACCCTGATTCGTGCCTTCTCTGCAAGACACCAGCTAGCTGTGTTTGTGTCCACCCACATGCGAGTGCTTTAAGCACCTTGGGGTTCTGGGTGCTGCCTCTCTGGCCTTTCTCACTGAGCCTGGACCTTGGGAACAGCCACCCTGGACCTTGAAATCACTGCTGACACTCTGCATCTGTTTGAAGTAAATTTCTCTGGAGTAGCATCTGCTAGGAACACTTAACTTTTGGAGGCATGAGGTAGCTGACAGTCAAAAGACACATGGCTAGTTGTGGTGGGAATTTTTAAAGTAGTTCTCTAGATACTGAAGATTGCTGGTCAGTGCAAAACAAGCTATACTGCATGCTGTTCCCTGGATCTCCCTCCTTTGGAGTGTTCTTTGGGATTTGGTCGATGCTCTCCAGGGTTTCCCTATCTCAGTTCCTGTACTTGGTGCTCCCAGCACAGGCTTTTCTTTGCTTCATGAGAAGGATCCAGGCAGACTCAGATTCTCTTGCTGTTCCCTCTGCTGCTGTGTGACCCTCTGGTCACTCGCAAACCCTTTGGTGGTCTGTTGCGTGGTTACCGCACAATTTGAGTTCAGACCTGAAAAACTAGTTTTTATAGGCACTAACCACCTGTTCTGCTAGGGAACGGCCCAGGTAATTGTGGATGGTCTTTAGCGATGTCTTATTCAGCAACAGAGGCTGAGCACCACTCCTCCCTCCGTACAATGCCATGCAGCCAGCCCTTCCTAACTGTGTTACCCTTCTTGAACAAAAAAATGTTACATTTAAAGAACATTAGTAATATCCAGCTGAACTTCAGAATAGGTATGTAGGTTCGTGTAATAGGCATAAGGAATTTGTGATTACGGAGCAGAGCTGCTTATCATAGCATTGTTTCCTCACCCGCTCCAGAAGTGTCAGGCTGTGTGTCTGTCTGCATGCTGTCATGAATATAATGTAAACATACGTTCTTACATCAGGGGAGCAACTCGGTAATTAAGGCCATACTAGTTTTTAGGCAATAATTGGGCAGGTAACAGGTCTGCATTCTAATGTAAGAGGAGGGCTGCACAAAATGTTACCAGGAACAAGCTAAAATGTGTTAGTTATTACCTGTGTATAATATTATCCTACATAAGGTAAAGGTGAGACAGGTTATTCCACTTTCCTTTACAGAGGCTATGAGTTTGTACGTTAGCAGTTATTATGGGATATTTTACATGCTCTTCATCTTCATGTTTTAATGATCTATTAATAATTTATTTGTCTAACTAGGTAGTTAGTTTTTCTTTGCCATGGTAGCCTTAAAAAAATATAAATGTTTAAAATCTGGGTAATTTGATAATTTGGACAGACTGTTTGTAGAACACAAACTGCATTGTGAGCCTTTTGATTTGAAATAATACCTGCATCAGAATGATCCCAAGATGTAGTTTTAGGTAGTTCTAAGTTGCTTGGGATGTTTCCCATTGTTGTTAATTGTTTACTATGTTGATATATAGCTAACGATGGAAAGGTAGGCAACAGTGAGTTATACCCACCTGCCCTTTCTCTGTTTAAAAGAAACTCAAGCGCTTTTTTTACAAGGTGGTGACCTGGAGGGGAGCACCCTCCTTACAACACTACCAAACAGCTTTTGCTTATGAGTTGTTAAAAAAAAAAAAAAAGCATTTCAAAACCATAAGGCTCATCTTTCACTTGCCTTATGAATTTTGATCTCTTTTCAGCTTAAGTTGAGGGATTTTTCCTGTGGTCAAGTGCTAAAAGCTTTGTTTAAAACACAGTTTTGTGATTTAATGTCTGCTAAATATGTCTGCTGTCATTAATATTCTGATAAAGCACTAACCTTGTGGGCCAGCAGGCTAAATCATTCTTATAACTTCCTTCCTGTCTTAACGAAGAAGTCAGCACTTTTAAGCACTTTCCTTGAGCCTATGACTTACATTTTTACATATATTTCCCTATAATGAAATGTTAATTTTAGATTTCAAGGACACTAAATGAAGGAATCTATGTCTAAGATTATATGCTATGCTTCTGAAATATGCCATATGGTTTTGTATTGATGCAGTTACCTTGGTTTTGTACTTTGCTATAGCTTGTTGATGCAAGAGACTGACTTCTGAACAAGAACTAGAGGTACAGCCTTCTCAAAGTAGGAGTACTGACACAAACCTCTGCTCTTATTGATGAGCTTCCTTGCTTTTCTTTGAGTTCTGCCAGAATGAGTACACACATTTTCTTATCTGGGATTTCTTGACCTGGATTTACCATGCAGTCTGATGCATTGTTCACTGAATTATCCCTATGGCTTAGACTGACCTCCTCTCGATTGTTTCTGTAGGGTCATAAAAGAAGCACCAACTCAAAGTCACCCAGGTGCTTGGAGGAGGAGCAGTCGCTGCAGGGACTGCAGTTGCTGCTGCCTGTGTGTAAGGGGGGACGATCAGACCTGCTCTGGGGAGAACGCATAGCTGCGATCAGAGTTCCCTGGGAGTGAGGAGGGCTCCACCCCAGTGCTGCAACCTGCCTTCACAGTGTAAACTGCAGGAGGAAGCATTAGAATTACACACATATCTAGTGGTACTTAATTCAGCATTTTTTCCTCACTGTTATGACTTTTATGTATTGCTTTTTGTTTAAATGATAGGTTTCTTAACGCATTTTTGTGCTGGCATCGCGGCTTCATCTCAGCCAAGGGAGGAAACTTTAGGGGAAAATTATAATCAAACAACACTTAAAAGAATTGATGTTTTAGTAATGATATTTGCTGTCATGAATGTAATTTTCTGTAAATCTTAATGTTTGTTTATTATGGATGACTTGAATCCTTGCTTTGTGTTCACAGTACAGATTTATTTACAGCTGTGATGTTGATAAAGCAGGCATCTAGTATTCATAGTTCATGTAAAATATCTCTTGTACCTGGGATGCTTGATTTGCAGCTTTGATTTTACTTTACTGTACTTCTTTTTGCATCAGCCTGTCTGAATATTCAGGATTTCATAAATCAGTGTTTTGGGTGGGGAGTTCAGTGCATGTTAGTTTCTATCTTCGTTGTCTCTAGCTGTTGACTAAATATAAAAACTTTTTCTTAATACTTTCTTTATTTCTGCCTGGTATCTGCTAGTGACAGTGTACAATTCATTTCCCAATGGGACGCTTTTTTCTTTTACCCCCTTGATTTTTTTGGAACATTGCTTGAACTGTTAGTACCTTTCTTGCAAATCTGCTATGTCTCCCCCACACACCTTTTTTTTAAAAGCTGAGAGTTTGTGTGAAAGACAGTCTTTTTCTATGCTTGTCACTGAACATATTCAAGCACTTGTGTCTTTTTGTAAAAACACTGTGAAGCAACTATAATATTTTGAAACTTAAGTTTTGACTGTTTACTTCCATTTAATTTCAACTTATTTTCTCATCTGGTGTTTGTGCATCTGTATGTATGTATACTTAACAAAGAGATGGTGATGAAATTATTGGTATAGTCCCACATATATGTGTCTGAATATGTATATCATCAAACACTGTCGTTTTAAGGAGTTGAATAGAATTTTTAAACAAAAATACATACCAGACATTTTCACTTACGTTTTGTTCTTTCCCTTCCTCATTTCTGACTTCTTGTAGTGTCTGTATGCCTAGGCTTAACATGATGATAAAGTACTAAAAGTTTGGATGTAAAGCAGTAAATCAAAACTTTTTGATTTAAAGAAATGTTACAGCATTTTTATGCCTGTGTGTAATACGTAGAGTAGCTAAAAATGTAGATGTGCTGGTTTTATGCATGGTTTAGGTCACTGAAGGGTTGCATACGGCTTATGTTTTTTCTTAGCTGAAACATTTGGCTGTTAGCTTCTGGATGAAGTGGGCGGACTCAGTGATAGATATGAATACAGAATTTGTCATATTGTGCATTATATTGTATTTCAGTGGTTTCTGCTTCATTTGTTAAATTTTGTCTTTGAGGTACTTTCAAGCATCATGGTATTTCATAGTAGAAGTTTGTGAAAGTCAGTTAAATGATTTAATTTAAAACCAACAGAATTGTCTGAGGTAAGTGTTAGTGTAAAAGTGGCCTTTGGATTTGTAAATGTTTATAGAGTGTGCTATTTCAGAAACACTCCGCACAGTAAATGTTTGTGGCGCTTTCTTTTCTTTCTCACTGGGCGCTTGTATGTCTTTCTAGACTGGTAATCAAATGCAAAAATACTTGGTTTTGAGATTTGCCTAGGGAAGGTGTGTAGGATATATAAAGTTATGTATTATGAACTGCAAAGAGGTCACAAAATGATATTTTTTCAGTTTGTGTGCTTAACTCCTTTTTGACTAAAACCATGAGTTAAGCTTTTTAAATAGTTCTTTTTATCTGGAAGCTCCTTCAATTAATATCCCCCCCCCCCATGCACTTGAATACAGATACTTTTGATGTACATCTTGCCATGAAACAATTGTACATTGGGAGTAAGGAACACTTCACACACACACCCCCCCACACCCCCCCCCATGAAATAACTTTTTTTAGGCAGCAAAACTTGAAGTGTGATGTAGTGGTAGAAGCGTAAACCTGGCAGTCAAAAGATGTGAATAATGTCCATAGCATGATTCTAGCAAGTCAGGCTTTTTTATGGCTCTTTCTTTCTGCAAAACGTTGATAGAAATGGAAGTACATGAGGTTTTATTTATTCATCTTGGAGGCTCCCAGACAAAAGTGGAAAGTGTTCTGGACATTAACAGTAATTTGGCTGCTGGAAGTTGCCTAAAGTACTGGCAGTATGTTCTTACTCTTACTGAAAAATAAAGTAGCAGTTCTCTTTTTTTAATAAGCGTAAGCTGGCTTGGCTCCTGCTCGGCAGCCTGTTGTGAAAGTCATCACTTCTAATAGCACAGTGCCCCAGGGGCCACTGCAAGGCATTGACTGGCTCAGTACTGACTCAGAGCCAAAATCGTTGACACTGCTCATCTAGAAAAATGATGCAATTATGACTCTCCTCCCTAGTCTGGGAAAGCATCTTGGATCTCCTCATTCACTGCTCCAGTTTTCAGAGATGGGGTGAGCCAGTCTGACTGCAGCAAGTCTTCCCTGCTTGCATATATTTGTTAGTACTTCTTGTTTAAATTCTTGAATATTTCCCGGAGATTATGGACTGGGCATAACTAAACTGTTAGTGGCTTTTGTCAGGTATCAAAATAGAGAATTAGAGACCATCCTGACTACTTGTTTAGCAAAGGTATTGAGAGGTCTGTCTTCCTCCTGAGAAGTTGATTTTTTTTCTGTTGCTGGCTGTTGTGTAGCATCTCTCCTGGCTGTCCCTTGTCTTGGGGCACATGTGAGAGCACAGATCCTTCCCGCAATGGCTGCAGCAGTATTTTCAGGTTAAGGAGCACCTTCTTGCCGTCACCTCCTTGTTCTGCCTCTGCTCCACAGCCGGCTGCTCTCAGCTGTGCTGGCCCGTGCTGCCCATGAAGCTGTGCTGCCCACAGTCACTGACCCTGTCTGACTCTTAGGCGAAAAGAATCAAAACCTAGGAGACACAAATGGCTATCTTTGAGCTGATCTTACTGTGTGTGGGCCTAGAAACAGCAACATGCACATAAGGAAAGAATGGTGTGGTGTGGTGACCAGACAGGAGCAAGTGGAGGGTGGGAAGAGGGTGAGAAACATGTTGAGCAAATATTACTGGAGATGCCCCTGTCGCACAGCCGTAGCCAAGACCTATGGATTTATTTGTTTAAAATGAGCAACAAAAGTTTCCTCTCTAGATTTTTGTTCATTAAACTAGTTTAAACTCTGTGTGTAGGGAGGGTTGTGATTTATGAGTAAACATGCATTTGCTATAGTAGATATTTGTATTTGAATACATCCTTGGTAGCGATACCTCTCGCTTCACATGTAGGCCCTTCCCCTGCTATATTAGGGTTTGTTTGCTTGAGTTGTGCTTTAGAAACAAGGAAGTGATGGTAACAATCCATGTGTCAGCTTGAACCCTGTGTAAAAAAAAAAAAAAAAAAAAAGAAAAAAAAAAAAAGTGGTGGTCTTGTTACAGCCATATGAAAGGAGTGAAGGAACTTCATGACCCCTGTTCTGTCTTGCCGTTGCTCAGAGATACTGATTTCATTTGTTACTGAAAAAACTGGTGTTAAATGAAAGATTCCCTCCCCTTCTGTAACCCAATTTACAGCTGAGCTGCTGTTGTTTTTGTAACCGCTGTGCCTGTCAGTGGGAGTTGAAGGACTGACATACTGCTATCCTTAACATCATGCCTTCTTATTTAATTATATTTTTAATATAATAATATTACACAATAACTTGGTTATTATTTTATGTGATATTTAAAGCCCAGTATTGTGCTTCCTGCCACAGCTGAACAGACATTCTCCTCCAGGGATTATATCAGTTTCTGGAAGTATGAGATTGAAGTCCAACCAAAGATTTAAATGCCAGCAAAGATATTACTGTAATGCATTGTTATGGTGCAAAATTATTTGTGTCTTACAGGCTTGGGACTACTAAATTCCTAAAGTTTCTTGTGAGTATTCATTTATTTGTTGGCACCTTTTGTGGGTGGATGATGGTATTAGGTCAGTTCCTTTGGAAAGGAAAAAAGGGATACCACACAGCCAGCCAGCCAGCAGGAAATCTGTGGGAGATCCAAAAGCTAGAAAATGGGTTTTGTTTTCTTTGCTTTAACCACGGTGCTCATCCTTCTCATACAGGGGATAAGGGCTTCAGAAGGTTTTGAGATTTGTATGTGCACAGGATGGAAAGACAGGATTACAGGCAAGCAAAATACCTCTGGAATTTATTATGCTTTAACACAGGATGTGGTTATTGAAATAACATTCTTGAGTTTTTTGGCAACATTTGCATCTCAGACCTGCTGTAAAACTGTGCTGAACAACTTCAGTGAAAGTTAAAAGTAATCAGAATTTTGAAAAGTGGGGAAATGGCTGTGACACTAATTAAATAGGTGATTTGTGCTTCTACAGGAGCTTTCTGATCTACCAGGGTAAGATTTGGCCAGTGAACTATCAAGCCTGGGTTCTCTTTCCAGATCTGCTCCTGAGGTGCTTCATAGCATGGGTTTTGGTTGGGCACTTTCCCTATGTGTAACTGCTTGTTTTCTCCTTGCGTTTCTATGTAGAATGTGAAGTCTTTGAATCATGGGTTATCTTTTAGGAAACTGCCAGCTGGTCAGATCTTAGGGTTATGGCTTAAGTTCATTATTTGTTTGTATCTTGTTGGGGTATAATGTTCATAAAAACTAATTATTTCTTCCCAGAACATCAAAAGATAAACAGGGATTTTATGGATGTTGTATAGTTTAATTACATTTTCATTGAAGGATATTGCTTTTTCTCAGTTTTGAATGGTTACTTCCTGGATTGTAATTTCTGAATCTGTCACACATTTTACGTCATTATGTCATTTGATCTGCTGATAGGTGTATAGTTGAAGTCCACAGTTGCATTATTTGGCACATTTTTTGTTGCCTTTGGTTGATCCTATAGGGTTTCAGCTCTATAGGCTTCTCACTCAGACTAGTTTTGGAGTAAATCCCTGTCACTACCAACCCTGTCAAGGCATATGTGTAAACCAGACAGTAGTATGAATGTGCTGAAAGAGAGCTTCAGATAGACTCACGTGAGTGTTGCCAAACAGCTGCTACTGAAGCCGGGGAGTGCAGGTGCAAGAGCAGAGACCACGTGTTCTTTCAAACAGCCTTGTAGTAAAGATGTTTCTGTTGTTGCATTTGCTTATTAAAAAAAAGTTGCAATTTTAGGAAACAGTAGTTCATATTTAAACTATTACACATCTAAGTTCTTAGTTAACTTCTTGTACTAGGTAGAAACCCCCTAATTACTGAAACTGAAAACAACTTCAGCAGATCTACATAACCTTTAGACCTGTCAGAGCAAGAAAGATTGTACTAGAACCTCTTGGAGACCTTCCTAGCAGTATTTTAAGATTGGTTCTGCCTGTGTGTGCTGTTCTTAAGACTTTGCACATTCAAGAAGTAATTCTTGCATTAATTCAATATTACTCCCAGGACACCAAAAAACAGTCATTGTGTAGAAATCAAATTTTCTAGATGTATCCAGAGGAGGGTCCCATTTCATGTGAGTTTGTAAGACAGTGGTAGCCAAGTTCAAATACAACAAGAGGTAACATGAAGAAGTGAACTGAAGGCTGGTCAGTGAATTGTAACACATACAGTCAGCATGCTCCTTCATGTTGTAGTTTAGGAATTTTAAAATCCCTTATATGGCAGAAGTTGATACATTCTCGACTCTTCTTGTGGTTTTCAGTGTAATTTTGAAGGTGGTATGGGAGAGGAAGTAGTGCCAGTTTTATCTAATAAAGTTTGCTTTGTTCTGACTTTCTGTTTTGTTCCTGAGCATTTATATTGTTTGTACGATAAACTATCTTGGACGTTTCTGAATAAAGTAAACTTAAATCTAAGCATCAGTTCAATTTTTATTTCCTTATACTATCATTTAGGATAACATGGAAGTGATTTTTTAGGAGATCTGTGTTAGCCAGGCAGTAAAGTAGAAAGAAGCATCTTAGTATTTGTAACAGTTTTAGATTGATTTATAAATGATTGCTTATTTAAGAAAAAGATAATACGAAATATATTTTAAACATTTCTGAAAAATATTGAGAGTTCTTAAATATGGACTATAGGTAGCTGAGGGGGAAATAACTTTGGCAGTGTTACAAAACACTGTCTGAAGGATCTGCCTGTTAAAATATAGTTGAAATATAGCATTGTATTTTAATAATACAAGTCACATTTCTGTTTCAAAATACTTTTGTTCGGTTAAAATTATTGTAATGAAATGTGTTTTTTACAGATTTGATATAGAGTATTTCCAAACCTTTACTGGGTGCACATTATGCCACTCTATTTTGCCCCAGAAGACTTCAAATGAATGCCAGTATTTCAGTACAGAGTATTCAGCAGTGATATAATTCAAAAATGATACAAGAAATTTCCTGTAAAATATTTCACTTCTCAGAGTAAATGTGATGAATTTGAACAAAATTAAGATATTTCCACAATTGTGGATATTCAGGATGAGCATTCAAATTAGTGCTCCAGCAGTATTGGTGTTGCCGTTATGCCTACTGGCTGGGTAAACTCTTGAGACTCATGGCAACTTTATTCTTTTAAGTTAATAAATAAACTAAGTAGATAACCAGAAACCCTTGGTGCACTGCAGTGTTTCTTTACAGAGGTTTGTGGAGGTGTCCACTGAACCAGTCAGAAAGACTGAGTAAGGATAGTGTGAGCATGGTCATCAAAGCTGTTATCATTAATAATTTCTACTTATGTTTGAAAAATGAAGCTCCTGGTCAGAATACAAAGTGTATCTCATAACTGAGTCAAAATAAAAAAGTGAAGGGGGCTGTGTTTTTGAAAAAGAAAGAGGAGTCAAACAAAACTGATGTTTTATTAACTTCTGTATAATTTCTATAACCACAGTGAAATCTGGATTTCCACAGTTTATTTGATATGCTGGTGAATGATCAGTGAACAGATGCCTTGAATAAAACTGGGAGGAATCAAACAATTTTTGCAAGTGTTACATTTGGTGAAGAACGATAAATCTGGGATTTCACAATACAAAAATAATGCACCCTTCAGTTCTGGAGTTTCTGTTAAGTGAAATTTGTTGTTTCTTAAAGCTAATGAAGCCTCCCTAAAATTAATCAACTACTTTGTGCTCTAATAGTCCAAACGTAAAACAAAGGAAAAATCTTGAAAATAACAATAGACAGAAGTGTTACTAAATAGCAAAAGGAAGGCCTTTTTTAATACTGTAGCGTTTTTTTCACCTTCGACCAGTTTCAGCTTGATAAAGTTTAGATACTTTTAAAAAAAACCAAACAAGGACATGATAGAGCAGATCTGTGCTGCAGGTCAGATCCACCAGCTCAGTACTACGCAAACAGCAAATTGGTAGGTGTGAAAAGCAACTGCTGTTAGAGCAGCAAGGTGCAGCGCTCCTAATGTAACTGGTTAAATGTTCTCCAGTCAAAATTAAAATGGCCTGCAAGCTGTTGCTAGGGAAGCGGGTGCCTGTGGTTAGGGTTGAATGCAGAGAGGTTTGTCTGTCTTGCAGATTAAAAAATGGCTCGAAGTGCTTAGTCTGTGTATCGCTTTACTTCCGGAAGCTTGCTGCTTATCAGCGGATTGGTCTCTGCCTCTGAGGAGCTTCAGTTACAAATAGAGAGAGAATCTTCTTTTTGCTTTTTCTCCGTGCCCCTCCCCCTTTATGTTTTGGTGTAAAGTATTTCTCTCCCTTGTTATCTTTGTCCATAATGTCAATGTATGATTGAAGTATACTGTCCTCGGGACCTGATCCTGAGAACGCTTCTGGGGGAGCAGCAGCTTGATCCCTCTGCAGCTGAAGTGAATCTTTCATGTAGCTGTTTATCAGGGGCTCTGGTGAAAGTTATGTTTTTAGGCACGCCTTTAAAATAAAAATAGTTTTTAAAAATCAGTGGAACTTTGTGAATTTGGCATAGTCCTTAAATTAATTCTCTAAGGGTGAACTAAGTATGTTGCAAGTATGAATTGCTACAATTAAGCACCTTCATAAACATTGAAAAAAACAATTCTAGGTCTTTTGAAGTTTCTGAAAAGTGTTATTCCTAAGATGATTTTTGAGAACTGTCATAGCATATTTTTCTAAAAGGCATTATGAAATTTCTGGAACACCCTAACTATTTGGGCATGTTCCTTATTTTCCCAACTACTACCCAGTATTGCTCTCCAGAGAGCACTGGTCTGTTTCAAAGTAACATGAGGCATCTCTCTGCTGAGTGTGCGGGACTCCTCCTTAATTCTAGATAAATAATAAGGTGAAAATAAAGCAGCAGCTTATTTGGGCATGCCAGATAGAACACCTAACAGAGGTTAAACAAAATCTTATTTTGTTTGACTTTGACTTTTTTCTTTAGAATCATCTCTAGTTTCCACCTAACTTTTATAAATCCTAATGCCCGTATTGGACTTGGCTAGGTGGAGATAACTGCTGGCCGAAAGGTAATGGGACTTGGTCACAACTGTCCCAGGGCTTAGGTATGAACTGGCCATTTAACCCACTGTGACAGAATTGAGTGCCTATTTTGAGTGGCGATTAAAGTAGTTTGTATATCCTAGCAAAAATTTAACAGAACATTAATATAGGTTTATTTGAATTCTTTTTGTAGTAAAATACTTTGCATCTGCTCTGGTTTTGTGCCAGATTATTTGCGTTTCAGTTTCCAAAGTGGGGCTTCTACTGACGGAGCTTTGGGTTGAACAGCAAAGTAGGTACTGATATGTTCCCTTCCCAGCACGGCTGTTTAACTTGTATCAGATTTCCAGCTGACATCTTAATTCCAATTTCCTGCTCTGGGCCTCTTCTCCTCTTGGTCATTGTTTCCACACTGCCATATATCCATTTACTGCCCTTCTAGGTTCCTGTCCCTGGTGAGTGTGTACTGGATTCCAACAGTGACTAGTGAGCAGCCATGCCTCCTACCACTTCTTTGGCATCTTGTCACATCTAAACAGTTGTTCCCATAATGCATGTGAAGACAGTAAAGTAGGAAGAGAGGAAGACAAAGCCAAGAGCTGCTACATATGATATGGGTACCCCTACTAGAGAGCTGGTGTGCTAAGTTCAAGAATGATAACCTGACCGTGTCTTCTGATTAACTGCCTACCTGGAGATACAATTTTCTGTTCATGACATCCTGGGAATGTGCCTTTCTGCCCTTCTTGTGCTTCATGACAAGCAAATCTAGTGGGCAGAATCTCTTCATTTTCACACTATCAGTAGAAAAGTCTTTATCCAGAGCTGCAAGGTGCAGGGAGGGAGTGTTGGGGTTTTTTTTAATCTGGTTTTCCTACCATATTGACATATTTGCTGATCTGTGATCCAAAATCCCAAACAGTATTTTATATTGTTTTGAATTATACATTGTTTTATTCAGGTTTTTCTTCTTGGGGTGATGTTTTTAATTGCTAGTATTTGATCTTGTGTGTAATAAAACTTACTGAAAAACTTAGGTCTTTCATTATCAAGAATGCTGCAAAAGTTAGTAAAACATTCTTCTCCTATTTTTAGCAGAGTATTTTGTTGTCACACAGGCCTTGCTTGAAAAACATTGGGATCAGTTAGCATAAAGCCTTCCTCTCAGACATTTCCATCTGTCATTTAAGTATTTCAGTCAAGTTACATTTGCTGTAGCTTGCCACAGTATAGTTTAGTACTTTTTCTTCTGTTGATTATCTGGGTAAAAGGTTCATAATCTGCAGAGATGGAGATTGACTAGTTTTTTCTTCTTTGAACTACAAGGGAAAGAAACAGAAGCTTTGTTAATGCTTCCAGTGGTCCTTGGAGTAAAGATTCCCTGTCTTGTTGCAGGTTGGTGTGTGTGATACGTCAAAAGATTTAGTGTCAAGGATCATACGTGAGTGAGCTGCACTCACTCTACTGCGGGAATTTCAAAATGATCAAACAGACCATAGTGGAGTGGAGAAATACAACTTTTGCCGATGAATTTTGTGGCCTGTAATGGTAAGCAAACAACAAGCATGTGGGTTTTTTATCAAGCAGTCTCAATAAGATTTAGGACCATAAACCCCAGAGTAATCTGTTATGCACAGCTCAGCATTACAGTCCAGGTAAAAAGTGTTTTCTCAATGGCTGTGCACAGCCCTGGGGGTTGATTAGATACTGATTGGTGATAACCTTCGCTAGGGTAGTGGCTGCATACTTTGCTATTTTGGAAAGTTCTTCTGTGGACTTCATATTGCTCTGAGGCAGTAGCTGCGTAGCTTTTCTAAAAAGTGATTTTTGCCGTATCCTGAAGTTTTGCTGTGACTATCTTACTAATTCAGGTTTTTGGTATTAACTGGTTTAATACTAGTTCACTGGACTTAGTATCAGCAAATCCAAAGGATAAAGCTGCTTAATTTGAAAGTGTCTGCTTCATTTTGGCTGTTGCCAGGTGAGATACCCATGTTTCCCTTGGCAAGTCAGTGCTTTACATGGTGCATGTTTCCAGTAGCTTGTTGGAGTTGGGAACGGTAGGACTGGCTGGCAATCAAAGCTTTGAAAATGGTAAGATGAAAGATAAGATGAAACGAGAAGAATTATAGTGATTCGGTGTGTTCAGACATTGTATTATCTTAGTAGACAATCAAAACTTTGTGCGGAAAAAAAAAAATCCCATGAGGCATGTGGATCCTTGTGGCTAGCATGTTGAGGGAGGTGATTCTGCCCCTCTACTCTGCCCTCATGAGACCCCACCTGGAGTGCTGCGTCCAGCTCTGGAGCCCCCAACACAACACAGACATGGAGCTGTTGGGGCTAGTCCAGAGGAGGGCTACCAAGATGGTCAGAGGGTTGGAACACCTTTCCTGCGAGGACAGGCTGGGAGAGTTGGGCTTGTTCAGCCTGGAAAGGAGAAGGCTCTGGGGAGACCTTAGAGCAGCTTTCCAGTACCTGAAGGGGGCCTACAAGAAGACTGGGGAGAGACTTTTTACAAGGGCCTGCAGCCATAAGATGAGGGGTGGTGGTTGGAAGCTGGGAGAGGGCAGGTTTAGACTAGATACAAGGAACAGGTTGCCTAAGGAAGTTGTGGATGCTTCGTCCCTGGTAGTGTTCAAGAGCAGGTTGGATGGAGTCTTGAGCAACCTGGTCTAGTGGGAAGTATCCCTGCCATGGCAGGGGGTTGGAACTAGATGATCTTTAAGGTCCTTCCAACCCAAACCATCCTATGATTCTGTGATTCTATGTTGTTTGTCTGTGGAAAGCTCTCACTGCTTCTGCGTGGCTTCTCCAAGATGCAAGAGGGCTTACCAAGGCAGTCATGAATGCTTGGCTCGTGAATGGGGCATGTCATCTGGATCAGTGAAAAATATGTATACATCTCCTAACAGTCTTGAAGGGTGTGTTGTGTCAAGTGGGACTGAAAATACAAGATTTCAGAGGTTTGCATCCCATTATCACTATTTTATTTCAGAATGAGTCCACAAAGGACCTTTCCTACACCCAGTGTTACGTTTTGGACAACTTTTTAAAAAGAACTGTGTTTGACTGCTGTTGTGTCCTGAGGTAGGGTATGACTGTAGAAACAACGCTTCTATTAGAAGTGTAGGTATGTCTCCCTTGGAGGTTAAGAATTAAAAATACCACCAAGGAGGGAACTTCCTTATTGCAAGTGTTAGTTTTAGTTCTAGGTTTTTTGGCTGTGGAGTAGGGATGTAGTGGTGTAACACATGTCGCATGCTTGACCTGTGAAGAAGTTTGGGGAAACATTAAAATTCCCCTGTAACAAATAGTATGTAGAAGTAAGGTTTTTAAAACACGTACTTGATAGGGCTTACTCTTGAAGTACTAGTCTTTAAGCAAAGAGGGGATTGGATTTAATCTGTCTCCTTCCCTTCCCCCTTGTTTCACAAATAGTATGAAGACTTTGCTTGGCTAAACTTAAAGGGCATTTTATATCTTAACAAAAAGATTTGTACTGTAATATCACCCTGCAGTGCACTGCTCCAGGTACTGGCGCACATTCATGTTCTTTCTGTTGTCCATCTCTTGGCCTTGGGCTGAGGTTTATTTCCAAAGTGAGATTGCCGACGGGTCTGATTGCTTTGGGAGGAACAATAATCTGAAGAATGATACAGAGATACTGTTGAGTAAGCAGAAATTCAGACAGAAACAACCATTTTGGCCTTTGGCAGTAGACACAAGTGATGTTGTTCTTATGTTATGGTTTACTCTTGCATTTTGGTTATGATGTTTGGCAAAGTTGCTTTAAAAAAAAACTTGGTTCTGTAATAGAACTCTGTACTGATAACAGTGTACAGCAGGAATATAGTGCTGATTTATGCTTTCAGCAGCCTTAAAGGTCTGTTACCTACTATTCAGTGACACATTTTCAGTGTACATGTCAGTGTTAGTTCATCCAAAAAATTAGAGACTGGGAAAAAAAAAAGCTGAAGGAACCGAAGTTTTATTGACATCAGTGCATTAGTTGAATGTCAGCTGCCCATATGTATTTCTACTCACTTCAGTAGCATGGCATTGTTGTAGATAGGAGAGAGAGAGAAGTTTTTATCTTTGAGCCTTCTTCTCTGTTTTACCGGTTTTAGTTGGACTAAACCTAAATAGCAAGCGATTTCTTATCTTGCTTAGGACAGATTTTACCTTCTTCACACCCATAGCATGGCCCTTATCCCTTGCCATATTACAATTGCACCTGTTCTGTGCAAATACACTATTTACCCTAGAGGTGGGAAAGATGCATTTCTGTGTTGAACTGTAATAGTCCCCCTGCGTAACTGAGGCAGGAAAAAAATAAGAGTAACGTATGATGCCCATTACACTCCTGTTCACAGTGATTTTTTTTTTCTTTTTGAATCTAAACGATTCTATGATCTGTTGGCATATCTAGCCCTAGTTAGAAGAGTCAAGTTATGTCGTTGTACTCTGGCTCTGTTGCATCAGCAGTCTGTACTTCTTGATTGCTTTAGTGAGACAGAAAAGCTGAGGCATATTTAAAATATTGCTATACAAATGAAAGAGATTTCATTCTATATGTGATTTAAGAAATTATATTGAGCTTAGGAAGTTTGTCAGCCTGAGCACTTTTGTTTGCCATATGCTTATAATTCTGTATCCTAAATGGTAATGTCTGAAAAAAAAACCTCTTGACAGTTTAAACATACCTTTCTTGAAGTGATTTTTTTTTTTCCTTATCGCTAATTTTGGTATAGGCTGAGTATCACCTAGTGTAATAGATTTTTTTTTTTTTACCTAAATAATATTCTGAAAATATCAGGGGTTTTAATTTCTGTAAAAATCAGGGACATTCTAGTAGAAATTACTGAGGCTTACGCACACACACTCTCCATCCCTATTCCCATCTCAGCTGAAAACTATTTTCCCCCATAGTGTTCAAGTTAAATATTCTGTGTTTTGGTTGGGTTTTTTTCTGCAGTTTATATAGCTTAATAATGTGTGTTTTATTACTATAAATAACTGCACAAGCATTCTGCTTTTGGTGTAATTAAACTGAAATTACACAATGAGAAGCTATCCCGATTTCTGAGGTCGCTGTGTTCAAAGACTTGAATTTTAAATACGTCACTGAAAACTTAAAAGTGTGAGTGTAATATTGACTTGTGTAGTGGTAGGTTCAATTTTAAATCAGCTAAAGTCAGAAAATCTATCTGTAAGATGTCACAGGGAGTCTGGGAATCATGAAATAATCACACACCTTGGACTTTGAGAGATGCAAATCACAGCTCAGTTCCCTTTTGGTGTGATGTATCTTTTTACACCCTGAGTTTGCTGCTTATGAAAAGCAGTATTATGAGGACTTTCCCCCCCCACAACCCCTGCTGAGCCAGACCCAGGAGTTAATTATAAGGCTTAATAGATTTGTTGTTGAACCGTCATGTGTTTGCACAATAAACTACCTTGGAACAGTAGTAAACCCTCCCATGTAATTCAGTTGCACCAATCTGGTTATATGGATACTTCCTTCTTTTTTACTAACTTAGTTTGTGAGCTAGTCTTAAATTAAAAATCTTCAGTTTCCTGAGCCATCTTCCGTTGCCATTTCTCTGTCCTACCTGGATCAGTAGTGTAGAGGTTTCTTTCTGTGTCTGTAATCTCTTTTGTCAAAGCACATTCTGTAGTAATAGTGGTATTTAAAAATGAGAAACAAACCCCCCAGCTCAAGAAGTGATATTCTTGGTATTCTTTTTCTCAGGCTGTGGACCCATGAAAAGCAATGAGTCAGTTTAACAACTCACTGCT
Source organism: Leptosomus discolor (assembly GCF_034619465.1). Lineage (NCBI taxonomy): Eukaryota > Metazoa > Chordata > Aves > Leptosomiformes > Leptosomidae > Leptosomus > Leptosomus discolor. The sequence goes on along the minus strand of NC_141398.1, from coordinate 45,930,512 downwards.
GCCTTTGCTTTCCTGCTTCTGGTTTACCTTTCCTTTCCAAATGCTAGGCCAGCTCCGGAGCTCATCTGTACTTCTGCTATCTGTCATACTCTACCACCCTGGCAGAGAAGTGACCTGCCAAAAATAGCTTTCTGTTGTGTTTGGTGAATAGGCTCTGAAGAGAGCCCAGCAGGTGCACAAGCTGGACGCCTGGGCAAGGCAGGCTGTGCAGCTGGGGGGTTCAAGTGGGTGAGACCTTGTCCTTTGGGTGGTCTGAGCTGGCTGTTGGGCTCAGGTGTTTGTGAAACCACAGCCTCTGTTATTTCACATCTTCCATTTCTACTAGTGATTGAAAAACTGTTTTCAAATTACACAACTTGTTATTCCTATTTTAAAGGCTATTGTAGAACAAATGTCACGAGAAGAAGCAATCTACTGAAATAAGAACATGAATTAAAGAAGTTCAGTTTCAACACTTTCTTTGCAGTATATTTAGCACTATCATTGCCGTGGCTCTCAATGGTCAAGGGCACAGCCTAAGTGATGTAGTGTCATATTTTACCCTGATCTGACACATCGTGGGATTTCTTCTGCCTCCTGATTTTTTCCAAATGACAGACTACTTTTTTATATTGATTTGGCTTTTTATGTAAATGTAGTTTTGAGTGATGATGTGTTGAAGTGGGTATGCTCACTTTTTGGAAGAAAACAGAAGGTAAATATAAGTAAGATTTTTCTGTATTGCAGAATGAGCTTTTCAGAAATTAGACATAATTAAGGAAGGTGAATTTCACATGAAAATCTTCAAAATATTAAAAAAAAAGTTAGCTTTGTAAGGAAACTTACCTGTGGAGGTAATATTTACCACTACTAGCAGATAGATCATTAAGAACACATCTGTTCTCTGTTTAATACTTTTGTGTATGTAAAAGATGCAAAGGTGACTGCAGGCTAGCGTTTGAAAGCAGAGTCTAAAAGGAAGAAGTGTTGTCTTTAACGTGAATAGTATTTCCTGTGGTGTGCGTTTGGATTGCTAACATTCATTTCCTAGACTGAATTAGTTGTGGAGTCCACTAGACTGGAGATTATTTTTGCCTGAGATTCATAATTCACCTGCTAATCTCCTTCAGTTATTCTACTGGGTGTTTATAGATTCCTGATTCCCTTTTAATATCTGCTAATGGGTAATTATGGTCAGCGATCATTCCTGTCATGGAAATTGCTAAAGTAATTTCAGAAACACTGTTGTCATTTGTGTGAAACAAAAGATGGAATGGAAATCAAAACTGTACCCTCTGTCTTTGGTGCTGTAGTAGTTAAAGATGGAAAAACTGGTTCTGCTTGCTTTTGTGCAGCTGTTACTGAGAGGAATAAGGCAATGTATGTTACCTCACCTGGTTCTTGCTGTTAGGGTTTGTTTTAATATTTCGCAGGTGAGACTGCTCTTAGTAGAGACTACTTTAGTTTTAGCTTTAGGTAAGCAAGACTCAAGTCCTTGGCAAATGAACAGCTAAGTGAAAAAATACTTTAAAAAATGTCCAGGTGGTTACTGTGGTTGTGTTTGTGAATACATCAGTAGTTTTGAAATGAAGAACGGAACTGCAACATACTCAGAGCCCATTCGGAAAGGCATTAACTTGGTCAGTAGCTGCTGTGAATAGTTCTCCCAAGAAGAGAAAAGATGTGATCACTTGCCGTCCGTGTGCCCTGTTGTGTGAGAGCGAGTGGGCAGGAGGGTGCAGGTTTTGCTAGCCCCAGCCTGTGACTGAGCTAGCCCCTGAACAGCGTCCATGCTCTGGAAACACAGAGAATGAAGGAGGGTCATCCCAGGAACTGTTTTGTTGTTATCAGTCTGATTTTTGTATTGGGTGAGCGCATCGTTCTTTCTGTTGCTCCACCTTGCATTGCCAAGGAGCTGAATGCTCTTTGTGCCACAGTTCGAGAGAAGTCGCTGTGATGAGTGGCTTTCTGCTGTGCTGTCTCGATGCCTTCAATGTTCTCCCATTTCTCCCTCCTCCATCTGCCCTCGCATTGCTCCTTGCAGACAATTGCTGGGGAGGAAAGTGCAAAAGTTACCCCATTCATCAACACCCTTGGGCTGATGCGTGACCTGCAGTGCTTTAAAAAAGACCAAAAAAAAAAAAATGCCCAATGCAATGTGCCTGAAACAAATGCATCTGCATGTTGTAGGGAAAACCTGATGGGCCTCTGCTGCTTGCTTGTGCTCTGGATGGAAAGTGGGTGACAAAGAGGTAATTGGGACAGATGTGTATAGAAAAGCAGCTCCTACCTTTGGCTCCAAGCAGGCAGAAGGGTCTAGAGACTTTCTGGAGGTGAGGCGGTTGTCCAGATGGCAGGAAAGGTTGCTGGAACTGGAACAAAGAGCTGCTGGGTAGTGATCACTAACTACTGCTGGTTGGAAGTGCTGGGGCCCAGGGGCAAGATCCTTTAGTTATTACCAGGACAAAGACTCAGCCCAAACTTTTAATCTCAATATATTTTAAGAGGCGTCTTCATGGCATTTGCCTGTTCAGTATTGTTTCAGAGAAATAAAACATTTGCAGCCAGAAGCTTCAAGAGGCTTATGAAATGCAAGAATTTGATGTGATTTCATTTCAAGTTGGTAGAAAAATCAAGGTTTCTCCTGGCTGTTCAGTGCTTGCTTCATCTATGCTGGTTGGAGTATGCACAGGTAGGACTGAAAGAATTACTGGGAGGTAAAAATCACCTCTATCTTGCAAACATTTACATTATTTTACAGATGGTCACCTGACCAGAGAATGAAATTTGAGGTGCTAATGAAATTATTTGGGTGACAGTTGGCTATTAGAATGGAAAATACAGTGCCCATGCACCTTGGAAAGTAGTAATAGCCTATTTAGAAAATAAGATGGGAGGAAGAATGCTCTGTTTAGTGCCATATTATGAAAATATATTATGAACATATGTGGCAATGCAAATGCATGAGGGGAAGGCTGTTACCCAGTGATAGATTGCATGTTGCTTATGACAAGGCTGGAGATGGGAAATGAGGAAAGTCCTTGCTGCTTTGGAGGCACGAGGAATTGTGCTCTCATCCCATCAGCTGATTTGCCTTGTCTGCACTGGACTTTCTGCTTTGTCTCAGTAAAGGGTTGGTCTGTGTGGTGCGTGTTCCCAGATTAGTTTTCCTTGTGAAGAGACTTGCTTTTTTGTAGCTACTTATCTTGAGCAAACTGCAGAAAAAAGAGACTTCTCTGAGTTTTGTAATACGACTTGTTAGCATAGCCCATGATATCACGTTTCAGCTAGTTTCCTTTAAAACACTTGATCTCTCTAGGCTCTGTAGTACAGTCATGTCTATTCCGCAACTGTTGAGTCAAGGCCAATTGCTAAGAAAATGTTGTGTATTGACACAAAGCACTGTGAACGGTTTTAACACTGCATGGAAGAACAAAAGAGCTTCAGTCCAAGCTTAGCAGCCTAATGAAATGTTTGCTTTTGTATTTTTTGTAACAAAACCCTATGGCTTTGTCAGTAGGAGATGAGAAAGTTTAGAAATGCTTGCAAATTCATGTCTATGGGAAGGAAAGCATAGAGCAGTCAGGAATATCAAGATTTGTGGAAGATAGAAGTGTCGTCTTTCCTTGCAAGTGAAAGATGGCTGTGTGTGTGTGCCGGGTCTTGCCCAGTACTTGCCTAGATAAGTTTCTGTTGTTGAATCTGAACACAACCTTGTTCCCAGTGGCTTGAAATAGAGCAGATATGGAAGGCCATAACTGTTCTGATTCATATTCTGGGAGGAATCCTATTGTCCAATTTGTTATGCCTGTCACGTGTCCAGTGTTTGTTCTTACATATTAATTGGGTAAATTTCTTTATCTGACCAAATGTTTTTCACGATAATTGGCATGCAGGTGGCTGTGGAGCTCACCCAGATCTGACTGAACTGTATTCATTTGTTTGGTAGACTTCCCTGTTGATTCTTAGTGCACTTTCCAAACCATACTGCTGGGGATGTTTCTTATATATACTATCTGGTTGACACATTTTTCCTTCTTCTTTTTAATTCTTCGGAACACAGCGAAGGCTCCTAAAGAGAAGGCTTTTTCTCGATTAAATTGATGATCAGAGCTTATGACAGCAGCTCAGATCCAGTCCCCATTTGGCTGTGTTTGCCACTGGTGCTCCTGGGAGTGCTGTTTGGTTTTTGTGGCCTGTTGCTGTTTCAGGGTTAGACCTCTCTTGTGGTGTCAGAACGGCAAATCTGCAAGAAACAATGACTGAAAAAAGCAAAAGTGATGCTGCAGTGCACAGTGCTCGCTTGGTCCTTAAATATATAAACAGGAGTGTGTTAAATGGATGATTTTACTAGTGTGTGATGCCATCCATGAGAGACACTTTTTCTCTCAAGTCTGTCTTCTACATTCTCAGAAGGTTGCTGGAAAAAATCCAGAGAAGGAGGAAGGGCACAAAAAGTGGTGACTTTCAACCAAGTCTATTAAAGTTTCTTAAATGAGATAGTCTTGTATGTTAATGGAAAGAGGTAATGCCAGTAATGTTTTTTTTTTAAAAAAACAAAACCAAACCCCAAACAAAAACAACAAAACAAAAGGCAAAGCAAAAAGCTGTCTAAGTGTTTGTAGTGGTTTTGGAGCTGAAATACAATTCCTATACTTATATATATATGTGTATGTATTTCTGGGTTTGATTGTAAGATGATGATTGGCAGGCCATTATATTTGTCACATGTAAAAATGTGTTTATTCAACTAATGTCTAATTGTATGATCCCCAAATAGCTAGTTTTGTGAGTTGCAGGCAATTTGCAATTTAAAAAATATTTAACTTGTGCTGAAGGAGCACAAGATACTCCGTGGCACTTTTTAAAAAAAGGGGTAATAGTGGCAGTGGGATTGAGATGCAAATTGAAAGTAGTTCAGAGTTGAATTATTCATCTCAAATTAGCATTTATGCAGTGTATTATGGATTCTTGGTAAATCAGTAAAGTACTGTTTGGGGGGTTCTTTAACAATAGAGTTTTGAGAAGAAAATGCTATGGCCCAGAAGTCATTCATAATTACTTGTAGTGTATTTCTACAAAGATCAGTGGAGGACTAAACAAATCGATAAGGTAGCAGACTCTTAATTTTTTTTTGTTTGTTTTAATTTAAATGGATTAAACCATTAAAATGACATGCCTCTTCATCCTGGTGTCCTGTAAAACTCTTAAATGATATTCAGAGATAGTTCCAAACTGAAATTTTACATCTTTTTCATCTTTTGAACATTAGATAACTGAACCACAGCCACACAGTATAGTTCTGTAGAAGAGTGATTGTCCCTGGTATTGTTTTTTCATTGACATGGTCAGAAGAGTAATTACAGAAGCAAGCTGTGAAGTCATTGTTCTTGAATTTCAATATTAAGTAGTCCAAGACAGGATTACTTATTTCTCATAATTGCAAATGTATTGCTGCTTAGCAATTAATAGTTATTTTTAGAAAATTGATTTGGTTCTGCTAACTGGAAAAATAAAGCTGCTTCTCAAAATCCAATTTCTGCAAGTATATTAAAGAACTTTTTCATTGTTTTTATTCTAAAAATATACTTTTAGAGGGAACTGGGACAGCAAGCATGTCATCTCTCACGTATAGTGGATCACATCGGGAGTGTATCCCTGCACTCCCACCCTCACGGTAAAGGAATTCTTCAGGATGTTTAGTGAGTTGTGTGCCTTTCTGGTGTACAACAGTCGTAACCTTCACACTGTCTATAGTGTGTTGTCTTTGTCACTGAAGGACAAATTCAATGGTTTCTAAGATGCATTCATACACCTTTGCAAGAGCATTATTATGCACATGCAGATGGTGTGCGTAACAAAATAATTATTTCAGGTGAAAAATGGGAGGCCTTATATTATGAAGAAAAGCTCAGTAATAACCAGTACAGGTCAGATATTAGGTGTACCATTAACTATAGATGAAAGATGTCTTCAATTTTGTTTCCATTTTTAATACATATATGAGTTTATTCTGGATGTTGTTGAATAAAAGTGATACAATATGGTCTTTTATCTTTTTGTGATTAATCAAAGTTTGTGATATACTCTGGGCAAGAAGTTGTAGTTACTCATTTTGCTGTAAAAGTTCACTTCTTTTTGTCCAGTCTCAGTATTGGTGTGCCTGGTTTTGCCTGCTTGGTCATTAATAATTGGGTAGTATGCTAGTGTTTGGCTCTGTTTACATAGGCTAAATCACTTGGTATGGTTTCTGAAACTTTTTCCTTAACATCACTTCTGGCTGTAGTGGGAATGCAGTCTAAACACATGTGTGGTTAAGCATTTTGCCTTTTGAGAGTAACTGGCTAGAAACTGGCTTTTCTACAAGTCTTTTAGTGGGTTCTTTCTCCCCAGAACAATGGCCTTGGGCACCATGGTGACACCAGTCAAGTGGCAAAGAAGCTCTTGTCCTGTTATCAAGTTTTAATAAGACAACTTCTGAAGTCCTGTTTTTTTCATGCTTCCCGCCATCCTATCCCCCTGCTTTTTTGTTTTACATCTCTTGGCACTGAGTGAACTATATTCATGAATCTATTTGAAAAACATTGGTCATTTAGTAATTAACAATACTGTTCATTCCTTAATGTTCATTGTTAACAGAACCCACCTATTGCCTTGGAAACGCTATTAATTACAATTGAATGAAATATATATAGAACTGGATGTTAAGTATCTGGGTTTTTTTTAAAAAAAAAAGAGTTTAATGACTTTTGGCTTGGACAGCTGTATTCTTCTCATTTTCTATGCCTTTTAGTTAAAGTGTGAAAGAAATAAAAAAGGATTTCTTAAAAATTAAGATGCATGTTTTGAAAAAGAATACAATGTGCATTGTGAGTGAAGATTATACATACAGGAGCGCACATCACTTCAAAAGATTTGTTTGTATTCAGTTACACAACATGCTCGTGGAAACTATGTCATTTGCTCAAAAAGAAACAAATTTAGTACATTTTTAATTTGAAAATATTTCAATTGCTAGAGAAAGGCGCAGTGGTGTGTGGAGAGCAGCCACTGGTGAGCACTGCTGGAGCGCTGCCTCTGTGGCTGCGGGGCGGCATTACCCATGCACAGGGCTGTTGGGCTTCCACCCTGCCAGCAAGAAACAGCTTTTGCTCACTGGTTAGAGCATGCAGATAGGAAGTTTAGGGAATGTGCTGCCTTTTTTTTTTTTTTCCCTTGGGGAATACTGTGTACACTTAACTGAAGATATTAATTCAATAATACCGTCTTTCTGCAGAGTTCATCCCAGGAAGTGAGAGTCAAGCTTATGGAAAGGAGTTAGAAACTTGCAAACTAATCATTTAAAAAGAAAAAAAAATCCACACTGAAAACTCCTATCTGCACAAATACAAGTTGCTCTGGAGATTCACACGTAGAACTGGTGATGAATTGCACATGGTTTTGGGGAGGCTAACTCTCTTGCTTTTGGTTGCATTGGAAATCTGAAGTTAATGCTCATGAGAAGTAAAATCAGAGAGCGTGGGTTACTCAGTGTGCCTGAAGATCACAGAGGTAGCAGCGAAAAGACAAAACTTCTCTTTGAAGCAGTATCTTCAGCTGTGTCTTATTGTGTGCACTGGGACCTGAGAGCCAACCTGGCAGAAAATGCCAGCTAAAGGTAAATACTTCTTCAATGAAAATGATGACTGCAGGATATCAGACCCACTCTATGAGAAGTACCGCTATACAAGCCAGCAGCATCCACTCCTGCTATTGCTGCTCTTCATTGCAATCATCTTCTGGACTACTCTAATCATAATATTTTTTGTCACTGATGTGAGTATACTTTTTTCTTTGTGTTCGATACTTTCAGAGATGATGAGGAATTGCTAAAATAGCACACAAAACGTTTCTGGCTAAATGATTTTTTGAGCCATATGGTCTCAAAGTTGCAATGTTAAAGAAATCAAGTAATTGCATATGTAATGCTGTATATGTTTTTGAAGAGATAGGGAAGAGAGGAGACAGTGTTGTCAGGCACATGCACAGTTACTATAAGGATTGTTCTTTTCCTTCTTATATGTTATGAACAAATTGTAATCTGTGCTAAACGGTAACTACAATAGTAAATAAATAATAAAGGGGCCAAGGAAGGAATACGAACATAACTTAAAATGTCCTGCATTTCTCATATTTTATTTTTAAGGTCATCTAAGAAATGTAAAGTAATACAGTGATTCATTGGTTATGAATTCCTGAGGTGATTTTTTTTGAAAAGGATTAGTAGATATTCATTCCTTTTTGTTTGTTTGTAATATAAGCACAACAGGAATCTCAAAGTACAACAGGTGATTCGCTGAATCAATAGTTAGTTAGCAAAGATCAGGGATCCTATAGGCATAGGAGAGATGCAGCTTAAAGAATTTTTTGTTGTGTAGCGTAATGTGATTATATGTAAAGAAATTAGGTGTTCTTCTAGCCAGCCCAGTTGACAGCTGGTGAAAAGGGGAGTTGATTTAAAGATGATGTTGTAAAAAGGTAATAAGGAAGCTGTTACAATACTTCATTGCCTTCTAACACTGTTTTCCAAATACCATGCTTCATGATAAAGTGTCTTTAAGTCTCTCTAGCAGCAAACCTAATCTTACCAGTTGCATTTGTATCCCTTTTAGCTTTTATTTCTTAAAAAAGGAAAGTAGTAGCAACACTATTTCTATGTTATAAGTCATCTGTAAAACTTAGGAAAAGAGCTGTTACGCTCCTTTTTAGCAAAGCTTGAACTCCTTAAATGCATTTCTTTGGGGACATCTTCGTTGTACAATATAGCATAGTTAGAACTTAGCTTAAAGGACAAAACCAAAAAGACTAATTTGGGAAATAATAATGGTGGAACTGGGGTAGACAGGGTATCCATAATAGCATTTATTATATTATCTCATCTGTGTGTGTGTGGATATCAGAAAGTGTTAATGCTGCCACAGCTAGACTACTTAGGAACTCAGGTTAGCATATTTTAAAGCTACCTAAGCTGTTTCCAGGACAGTACAGGTGCATTTTCCATTTTTTCTAAAGGGGACATTTAGACCAATATAACACTTTGTTTTGCTTTTGCAGGAAGCACGTTACCATCTTGCCTTCATTATTGCAGTATGTGCTGCTCTTGTCATATTTGCAATCATGTACTTACTTTTATGTATTGAATCCCTATTTCGGAGATGGCTAATGTTGTTTGGAGTTACGATTTGGATTTGCTTCTTAATCATAGGATATGTATCTCTTTTTGAAAAAGAAAATGATTATCAACTGTGGGAACAGGTGTGTATATCTTGTTCATTCAGGTACTTACATAGAACCAGTAGTCAGTATATATGAATGTGTTTGCTTTATTTTTTCTGAATGTTATAACTGCATAATAATTTTTTCTTGAGATTTGAGTTCACTTTCCTAAATTGGTTTATTATAGTAAATTTTAGTTCGTATTCTTTATTATAGTGAAAATACAATTCATCTCAGAAACTTGGATAACTGCATAAATCTATGCAACAATTGCATCTTTAAGTTGTAATTGAATTGTATTTTTATTTAAGATTTTTACTAAATATGAAATGCTATGAATTAATCTTTGAGAGAATTTTTCAGTAATAATACTTACTTTGTTAATTTATGTGGGTCAAAGTGGTGTTCAAGAAATGTATAAAGGACTCTAGAGCTGGGTGTGCCCTAGGGAGCATGTTTTCAAATCAGTAGGAGGGGTGAAGTGAACAATAAGAATTAATGACACATCCTGGCATAGCTGGGTGTGGCTGAAGTTCATTGCTTAGTATCTCTGATCAGAAGACGGGCGATTTCATGATGCCAAAAATATCATAATCTGTAGGAAACTCCTCCTAAACTCTTATAATGTAAACAGAAGAATTTTTAATTAAATAAAAAAAGTACTTTTTATCTTGTTTTACTGACTCTTCCCCTTCCCCTCTTTATTTTAAAAGTAGATATACATTATCAGTTAAAAATCTGATTTGTGTTATGGCTTGGATCCAGCACTCTGTATTTATAGTTGCTGTTCAGTATTTTTGCACTTAAGGAAGATGCTAGGAAGAAACAAAATATACTGTTCTTAACTATAAGTACGAACGTGTAATGAAGCAAGATTTGGCTTTGCTACTTTCAGTGCTGCAAGCCAACATCTTGTGGTGGTGGTGTTGTCACGTGGTAATAATTCGTTAATGTTGGTTTAAAGCCTAAAATACAAGGAAAGCCAAGATTAGAAAGTAGAAGTGAATAGGTTTATTTCAGACTTTTATCTTGAGTTACGAATTTATCACTAATTAAAGCTACCCTATAAATGCAGGTACAACCTTTGCTTGTCCATGCTTATAAAACTATTGCATAGCGTTCAGAACATTGTATGATAAGGGTTGTACATATGGCACAAAAAGGTTTTTTTAGTCCAGCTAAAATAGTAAAGATGAACATGAAAATATTACTTTTGTTGAATGAAAACTTTAGTTGCTTGTTTGTTTGTTTATTGTTGTCCCAACCAAGCTACATATGCTGGCAAAACATTTACGTGCAGACTAGGCCTTCAGACTTCCTTGAAGGAAGCTCATGTCTAGAACGGTACAAGTTGAGTTGCACTGATGAGATGGAGCTGAGCCAGGAACACTGCATTATTTTCGTCTGATCAGGGTTGTTAAGTTTCCATATATATGAGCTAAACACTACAACAAATCTATAAATATGGATTCAAGTTTTATAGACCTTCCTTTTGATCCCTAGCAGTTTAGTGGACCATTATGCATTTTGTAAAATCCGTGCAGCTAAATATGTAGTTAGTGGCAATAATGATTGTTCTCTTGTGTCAGTACCAAGAAGTATTGGCTGGATTTTTGTTTTTTATCAAATATGGAGTAAACATACACACGTGATTAGGTGATGTTAAAATTAGAATAATAACTTGGAGAAGGTGAGAAATCTGATTCTATTCAATGTTGCTATCCTTGCAACACACTTCCTGACAAGTGATGTACAAAGTGCATCTTCAGCTGTTAAGGATGAAGGGCAAGGACAACTGAAAAACTTAAAGGTGATATGTTAAACTGTCTTATCTATGAATCTATAGCTGCTAACTCCCTCAAAGCTTTTAGGACTACCACTGTCCTTATGGTTTTAATTATGCTTTTGAAACTTAAATATTTAATTGTTCATTCTGAAAATGAGCAAGAATCCTGCTACTTCCATCTTTGTTCTGTAGTGATTTTTGGCAGGCACCTAATATGTGTATGTGTGATTCTATATTTTTTTTTTCCCCCTTTCTCTCTCTCTTTCCAAAGGTGCCATTCTTTCTATTCATAATCTTCACAGTTTATACCATGCTGCCCTTTGGGATGAGAGGTGCTGTCATAATTAGTGTTCTTTCTGCCCTCTCCCATATTGTTGTTCTAAGCATTGTGGTAAGCATGACTTCTCAGGAAAATAAGGAATCCATTCTATTTCAGGTAAGGAAATACTACTTGGTTAAGTAATTAAATACCCTAGTTGTGTTACCGTTTGATATTGGCATAACTGTCCTCTTTAGATAAGTTCCAAACTTCCACATGGATGTTTCAGATTCATGGATTTGGAGCTTGGGCCCAATGTGTTTTGCGTGCTTTTCATAAAATTGCCGTTATTTTAATCTATAATGCATTTTGGTTTTCTGACCTAAGTGGAAGAAGAAGAATTATCATCTGAATTTTTTAACTAATTTACTCAAAATATGACAAGCTTTGTCACATCATTCTTCCTAATCTGTGCTGTTTCAGATGGGTCTATCTAACTTCATCTGGCACTGCCTACAGGGTGGATCAAAAGGGCTGTTGCTGCCCTGGGGAGTCAGCAGGGCCTGGGAGTGCTACTGGGTGCTTTCAGGGTTCCCAACACTTGTTAATAGGGTGTGTTCAAAGGAGCACCCCAGCACTTCTGATGCAGGTGTGTCAGACTTCACACAGCATGCTGATTCATGAGTTTGTAGACTAGTTTCTCCTTAAATCGAGCACTGGTGCCTGTGAATAAATGTTAAACGATATAGTAGAATTCTCTGTTTCATTATACTGCTGCATGATCCTACAGGAATGCCTGTGGCTGTGAAAGTTAGCTTATATTTCCCAGGGACATCCTGGCTAATTGTAAGACTATGATTTGGCGTGTGACAGGGTAAGAGAAAAATTGAACGTGGCCTGGGATTGGTTGTTTTTAAGGGACTATCAGGGGTATTAGTGAAGTATCAATGACTGTTCTGCATTAAGTAAATGTTTTTCTTCTTGTGCAGCTACTTGCCAATGCCGTAATTTTTCTGTGTGGTAATTTGATGGGTGCATTTCACAAACGCCAAATGCAGGTTGCTTCATGGGATTTGTACAGATACACATTAAAGTGCATTCAGGTCCGAATGAAACTGAAGATTGAAAAGAGGCAACAAGTGAGTGAACTAATTCAAATTATAGATTGCTTTCATTTCTAAAGTCTGTCTATAATTTTATAAGTTGGTGACTAATGCATGTTGAAAGGCTTGGTCCAATCTTTGTGATACCCACCTAATGTCAAAAATAAAAATTCTGCCTTTGTAACAAAAGAAGGAAGTTAAAGGGAGGAAGCTGTTCTCTGTGGCTTGTCTATATGAAAATCACAGTATTTATAACAGGAATGTAATTGCCAGTTATTTTAGTTACTTTTTTCCTGGTATAGAATGTTAACTGGGACTGGCCCAAGGTAACTTAAAAGAACATACCCTTAGTGACCTGAAAAATACTTGGAAAGTAATTTCAGCAGTTAGTGTCATGCTTCTCTTGCATTTTTTTATTTTGAATTCTGAAGTGTTATTTGTTCTTGTATTTTCTTGTCTCAGAAACTATTTTTCTTTTGCTAGAAGGAGAAAATTGGAGCCTAAGGGATAAAAAGAAATCATATAATAGATTACAGTATTCGAGTATGACATCGTTTATTTCCGTAAACTCCAGTGGTTTTTAAATAATAAGCAAGGAACATGAAGTTCTTACCGAGGAAGAATTGTAAAGAAGTTTTCAGTCAAAAGCTGAAACTAGGGTGCTTTTCCTCTTTTATCCTGGTATAAGTAGGGTTAAGAACAGCAGCTCTAGAAGGCTGATGTGTACAGAGTTCTTTGCCCACCAGTAATTAGATAAAAGGAAGGGGCTGAAAAGATCAAATTAAAAAGAAGAAAATGCTGTACTGCTAGTGCGATCTGTCCGCTGATGCTAATTTTGTGAGATTAGGTGACAAATCTGCATGAAAGTCCTGGTAGAATTTCCTCACATAGCAGCCAGGGAAACGTCTGATCAGCTTACACAGGCAGAGTGTTCTCATTTTTTGGGCTATGTGGTAATTTGGGGGTTTTATGGTTGCTTGTTTGAAGTGTAGGTGTGCTTAAGTCTATGGACAGCTTTCTTTTCATCTGTGTTGTAATTTGTCACACAATTTTGAGTCTCCTTTTTGGCACCCGCTTTTTCTCTGTGAAAACAATATGAAAAACGCGGTTCAGGGTTTATCATCACTTGCTTGAAAACTGTGTAATGTGTCAGCCTCAAATGGTCCTGTTACATTCACTGGCACTCTGCTGTCAGTTTAAATTGTTCCCCAGGTTGACTCCTCTGCTATTAAAATGCAAGAGGAGGGGAAGGAGGTGTTTTTGCTTCTGGGGACAGTCTCAAACTAAACTGCTGTCTACACCTAGTGTAGGCCAGTACTTGATGCTCAAAGACTCCCTCTTCCCACTGTGACCCCAAGGCATTTCTTTTTGGTGGCAGGCACTGGTTAAGTAACCCTGGCAGCTTACTGCCATCTGTATACTGCTGCATCGGGTATTCAGGAAAAGGGGACAAAGATTTGGTCCAAAGGGGCAGCATCTTATTCAGTTACGCAATGTGTTGACCTTGCTGGCGATCTCATCTGAAAAAGTTCCTGCTTGTAGCTGCTCCATGCAGTCTTTCCTCTTCTGTGGTGACTCTGTCTCTGGGGCGGTAAAGTACTCTCTTTGTCTTCCTCTTCTGCCCAGCAGCTTAGCAGGGTCTTCTTTGAAGAATGGGCTTTTAAGTCAAAGCCAGTGTAAAACAGTGCACTGAATTGTCAAACAATGTGAGTGGTTTTTGAAGAATCTGTATTCTCACTCAGTTCAAAAGACTTTATTTCAGTGGCATCAGTTCCTTGTTCATTTAAGGTATAGCAGCATGTTGTCGACACTTTTGTATCTGCTGCTGGTTTTCCAACATTTGAGAATTCACAAGTGTTTTTAATGCTGCATAGATTGTTCGTTACAGAATATAAGCTTTTACCAGAAGCTTTATCAGGTGATGCTAAGACAACCCTGAGATTGGTGGACAAAATAAGTTTTTATTTATCCAGAAACTGTAGTACTGAATACTGAATTTTTGTGTGTTTCATGGTTACAGAGAGCTGTCACATCTAGATCACAAGGAACAAAAGAAAAAATATGCAACACCCTTACTTAACTGTAAAATTGGTGATTTTGAGAATAGACATGTTAAAAGTCTCTTCCGGAAAACCTGACATGCATCACTCAAAAGCTATTTGAATAAAGGTGTTGTTTTGTTGGGTTTGGTTGTTTTTTTTCAGTCCTTCTTGCAGTCGCTAAAATCCTACAGTTTTAAATTTACTGTTAAGAATTTTGCATCATTAATCACATTTCCCCGCCCCCCCTTTTAGGAGAATTTGCTTTTATCCATACTGCCAGCTCATATCTCTATGGAAATGAAGCTAGCAATCATAGAGCGACTAAAGGAAACTAATGATAATAGGCAAATGCATGACAACAACTTCCACAGTCTATATGTAAAAAGGCACCAAAATGTTAGGTAAGTGGAAACTCTAGAAGTCATTGTATTAATGTAAGCTGCTGATTCTTAACAGTGTGTATGGTCCAGTGAAATTAAAATTTGGATGTGGACTTTCAGGCTGAAGTGAGCTTCTTTCCTGTAGTAGGAAGATAACGTGTCTTGAACTGATGTGCTGTCTTCTAAATCGGTTGAGATACTTGAACTCTTTTTTCTGGAGCTGTTTTCCAGAGAGAGATGCTTTCTATTAAACACATTTTAATATTTAAGCTGACTGTGGAACAGATATAGCTTCATGTTTCGATTATGTTGTTTTTTCCTTTTGTTCTTGTCTAGCATTCTTTATGCAGACATTGTAGGATTTACTCGCCTTGCCAGTGACTGCTCTCCTAAAGAACTAGTAGTGATGCTGAATGAACTTTTTGGAAAGTTTGATCAGATTGCAAAGGTAGGTGCTGCAGGTTTTTTGTGTAGTAGGGATAAAGGCCACCATTGGGAAAAAAAAAAATAGAAGTCTTTTCCACAAGAGAGAAGGCAGTTGGTGTTAGTGTTTCTGAAGTCAGGAAGCGAAGACTGCTTTGGCTTTAAAGCTAACTAGCTAAATCACATTAAAACAAAATTGGAAACAAAATGGGAAATTTAGCAAATTGTTACAGTCATTCCAGTTCTTGAGTCTGTAGGTTTATATGTATTGTTCAGGGAATTGTCTGATGACAATAAATGATTGTAAAAAGGCAGTAAGAGGTACTGTATACACAAGCTCTATTGAGGAGCTTTGAGGTGTTCAGTTAGAAGGACTGTTTGTTTGCCTTACAAATGGAGAACTCTCAGGCACACATTTAAATTTGTAGATTCATTCACATTGCATCAGACCAAGGAGTTCTTTAGCTCAGGATTAATAATTAGTAATGGATACCTTCAGAAAAGTGTAAGAATGGGAAGTAGATTTAAATGGTCCCTATTAAGAGATACTCTCACTACTGACCCTTCAGGCTGGCAGTAGTTCTTAGCACTTCCAAGTGCTGCTTGAGGTTATTTTCTTTGCAACTGTAATCATAGACGCCGTTTTTGAGTTCTCAGATTACTGGGACTGTATCATACACATGTTTGCGTGACTGACTCTGCACAATGATTTCTGTTAGCCTCTAAAACTCACCCTAATCTTGCATATATGTTCTGTCACATCCATTGATTTTTCTGTTGGTATTATGAGGCAATTATGGCTTTAGGAAAATAAACACTGCATTTTATTGCATCCTGTGTGACATCAAAAAAACAAATACCAACCCAAATTCTGATTCCAGAAATTTAGCATTCGTAAAGCATAAGTCAAGACTAGTGACTACCTATCAAAATTTTCCATGGTTTAAAGATGTTGGTTTGATTTCAAAATTGACTATATTTGCATATACTGAATGCAAATTAGAAAATTAATGGACTTGGAAATTTTTGGTTTTCTGAAATTCTAAAAATTCTTCAGAAAAAAGTAGGAAAACTGTAAAATTGTTAATCTAGCAGAGTCAAATTGCTTTAATTAAACCTTTATGGATGTTATTGAATACATTCTTAAATATATCACTGATTAAAAGCTGGTTAAAATCCTAGTTAACTTTTTTGACTAAATGACATTGCTAATCTTTGTATTTATATGAATTCAGTTGCTGTTTAAACTTCAAGTACTGGCAAATAAGAGAGTCATACACTAACTGTATTGTAATTACATTGTTGTGAAGCAGCCATTAAGAACACACAGAATGAGTCATGTCATAGTTGCCACAAGCTTTTTATACCACAGTAGAAGCTGAGGTTAAAGACACTTGATCATTTTTTGCAACTGTTCCTCAGACACAAAAATAGAAAAGATTCCAGATTGAGTGATACGTTTTCTCACTCCTGTCTGCAAATTGCATTATTTAAAAAAAAGTCTGGGTTTAGTGAGTCAAGGTCTTTTGCAACTCTGTGGTTGAGCTGTAAGAAGAGATTCCTGCTTTTTGTACTGTTTTTGTTCTGCCGGGGAATATTGTCAGTCATCTTTTCCATAATGTAAAAATGTTGGCGGCTCAGATTTACCTAATGAAAGTCAAGGGCTAACCTGGATACTGAGCTGGATACTGAAGTCTAACAGCTCTGATCTAGGGCTAGGTTCCCCTGCTAATCTGTGAAACTGAAGTGGAGCTATCTAAGCTTGTCACTTGCTGCTGTGCTCAGAACCTACCGGATGGCTTAAGATGGTTGAGAATGATGGATGTTCTCTTAAGGCTCCGATGGATGAAGGAGAACAGCTTAGTTTGCTAAATTGCCACTGATTTGGGCTGATTTTGGAGATGATTGAAGAATTGCTGGGCTGTTCCCACAGCAGGGAGGGTTGGGCACCTGAAGGTGTCAGCTGGCCCAAATTAAACCATCTCTACTCATCAGTCCAACACTGTACAGCCTCACAGAATTAGCCCTGGCTTGCTTGTCACCTTTGTAGTTAAAATTCTTCAGTCATGTTTTAATGAAAAACAGTATGAGGAGCTTTTTGCTCTTCCCTTTTCCTATCTCCAGCCAGTCATGGCCAGCAGTATCCTCTGTTGCACAGTTAGGAAAAAGTTTTCTGCTGCCAGAGAGTATTGCAGGGTTTTTATTAGCGATAGCAAACTGCAGTGTGTGCTGGCTTCCTCTTCAGTCATATTTGAAACAAAACCCCCCATTTTGCTTCTGCAAAGCTACTAGGTTGGGCATCTTAATTCCTCACTTCTACCTAAGTTCTGTGCAGGTTTTACTACACTGCACAATCTTACTTATTGAGGCTGCCATGGAAAAATTGAGGAAAAGGTGAACAAACTGCCTATAATTCAGATGTTAATAAAGATGAAGATTAAAAGACAGATGAGTAGATTTCATCCTTTAGATGGTAAATTCTGTGACTTTTTTATTTATTTATGTTTTCTCAATTGTACACTGTTCCAAGAATAAAGTCAGAAACTAGTAAGATGATTTTATTTCAGAAATGCTTGAGGTGATCATTTCTGTTACCTCCAGTAAGCAATGCCCAGGTATTTAGATGTGGAAAAACAGAAGTAAACTTTGCTTCAACAAGGACTGAGTGAAGCCTGACTTTTTTTCTCGAAATGATACAGACAAGTCCTAGTTTTGATGTCATTAGCCTACTTGCAGTCCTTTTTTTCCTGTTAATTATATTTGCTATAATTTCACAGGAGAATGAATGCATGAGAATAAAAATCCTGGGAGACTGTTACTATTGTGTCTCAGGCCTACCTGTGTCCTTACCAGTTCATGCCAGGAACTGTGTTAAAATGGGACTCGACATGTGTGAAGCGATAAAGTAAGTATAGCACAGAAGACTTTTTAATGTATCGAGGCTATGAAGATACGGAATAAAGTAATTCTTAGTTTTCCTGTCACATTCAAAGTGTATTTATTAGCTGCAGTTGGATAGTTATGCATTAGGTCATAAGTTTGTCTCTTGTCTTGTCATAAGTGTGGCTTATGCTCTAATACCCTCCTCCCTCCATAGACAGGTGAGAGAAGCCACAGGAGTGGATATCAACATGAGGGTTGGTATTCATTCTGGGAACGTGCTGTGCGGTGTGATCGGCCTTCGGAAGTGGCAGTATGATGTCTGGTCACATGACGTGTCCTTAGCAAACCGCATGGAGTCTGCGGGCGTACCTGGGTGAGGATCTTCCTTGTCACTGCTGATTCACTCTGTCATCATGGTTTTCATAAGCCTGGTTTATGAGTCTGGAATTTGTAACTGTGCCATGACACAAATCCTCATAATGGGATGATGAAAATAGGACAAATGTGTACTTACCAGAGCTGTAAAATGTTGGTATTTTCTGATTCTGTTTGCAATGAACCATAAAATTGTGTTCTTAGGCAAGCAACTGCTTCTTGACTTTCCTGTCATTGAAAAAATCTTGTGCATGTTCTTAGGCAAGCAACTGCTTCTTGACTTTCCTGTCATTGAAAAAATCTTGTGCGTCTTGAGCAGTGCATTATGCTGATAGATAATTCATGTTGTGCACAGGGATAATACTATAGTCTTAAGTTTAGCTAAAGAATATATATGCTACTTATGTTGACAAGGCAAAGCCATTTCTGTTAATATATTGATTTATATTAGTTCTGTATTGACTCTCCAAAAACACAAGCAACTCAGAAATTAAAATGCAGCCTGATGAGGAGCATCCAAGCAAGGAGAGTTTGGAGCTGTTGGTTGTTGCATTTGTCATGGGCAGAATGGGAAGGAAAGTGAGTGGTCCTGAGTGGAAGAGCTGAGGCAAAGCAGTAATGTAACTTGCCATGTCTGCTCAGCAGTGCCGTGGTTTGGGTCTGAGGTTGATATTCATGCTGCCTTTTTTAAGATGCTTGTTGGAAAGAACAAATAGCAATGTTTTTTAAAAGCACCAGCACTTTGTATTTTCCTCATTTAGGAAAGTATACTTTTGTTTTCAAGTTGAACTTGGGGATTAGAATTCAGCTAAGAAACTTTTTGTTTTGGTAGTCTGCACCAAAACAGACCATATTAAGAGGTTTCCATTTTTCCATTCCCAAATGAGACCGCAATTTTGTAGGTTCCTGGTAGTTTGTGCAAATTAATAGTTACTAATTGAATAGCATTCATGTGGATATATGTTTAAGCATTAAAGTATTGGTTTATTTTGGGAAGTGATTCTAACCAGTGGCATTATAGGTTTCTTGTTATTTCTGTGCCTCAGACAGCTTTTATGTACATGCTTGTAACTTAAAAATTAATTTCTGCAAAGTGATAAGGGGATATGAATATTAAATTATTTTCTTGCATTGGTGACCGAAACAGAAAGAAGACTAACTGGAGCTTGGTCAACAGCTGTGATACACATTGAGTGTTTTAGTATGCTGACTCAGCATGATTAAACAGGAATACAGAGTTGTAAATGTTCTTTTGTTGATAAAGCAAACAACGTGGCTCTGAATATGGCACAAAACCATGCTTTTCTTAGTTGCGTTTAGGACCACTGCCTAATCATGAAAACTTTGATTACTCCATTATGTTCTTCATGCTCATATTTGATAATCTGTTGAAGAATAAAGCTGGTTTAAGTTGGCTTGCTGATTCAGAAATGTTAGACTTAATACTTCCTTTATCTATGCATGCCTAGCGCTCGCTTATCATGTGTTTCAAAACTAGCCAGAGGAAACCTTCTACTTGTGGAAGACTGAGCCTCACAGAGAGGAAGGTTTTCTGTTCATTATGCAAATGTTATGTCACATTTGTTTCTTGTTTGTGGAAAAATGATGTCTGGGATGCCCCATTCCAATGTTACTAGTCCTGCTCCTTTGGAAGCAGACGTTTTGTCATGAGGAACAGTTTGAGGTTTTTATTTAAAATAGGAAATATGTCTGTTTTGGGTTTCTGTAAATGAAGGCATTCTAAAGACTTTTGAAAGGATGCAGGGGAACTTCTAGCTTTATAAATATTTTATGTCCATTGACAGATTATCCTTGTTCATCTTCTTTATGATTTTAAGAATTACTTGCATTCATAACAACATAATAACACTAGTGAAGCAGAAAGGAGTAGCATAAAACCAAAATTACAAATGCATTTATGACCAATTCTCTCTAATATGTATATGCCTGAAAGATCAGAACATGTTATTCTCAGGCCTGTTAGCATAGGAAATTGAGTGCAGTGTCTTAGGCATTCTGTACTAGCATGGTAAGTGTAATAGTGCATGTTACAGCTTGCCTTTGAGAGGCAGCTTTAGTGGTAGCAGCTTTTGGCTATGTGCTGATCCTGGAATCCAGTAAGCATTAGTAACTGCTGAGAAATCATCAGCATAGCAATTTAAGTGGAAGGAAGTTTGCAGTAAGATCTGAAATGTACTACGGCAGCATGTGATTTGGGGAAGAGGGGAGAGGAAGCTTGGTAAAATGGAAAATGGTTGATAGCAAACAAATGTACAGCCTTTTGAGAGAAGTGGAAAACTACAGAAAACTTGCTGCAGTATATGACTTTTAAGGTTTAGTTAATACAGGCATCACCCAGTATGCCTGAGTCTCTATAGGAGAAAATGATGCTTTAGAGCAAGCTTTAAAATTTCAGATTTGAAGGTTCACCTTGGTCGCATAATCACATAATCAAGGTAGCAATTAAAAAAACAGGTTTTTGAGACGATTACCGGTAAACAAATGAAAACATGCATCCTCTATGTTTCAAAAGTCTTACCTTTTGTCTCCAAAAGT
This sequence comes from Leptosomus discolor, assembly GCF_034619465.1. NCBI lineage: Eukaryota > Metazoa > Chordata > Aves > Leptosomiformes > Leptosomidae > Leptosomus > Leptosomus discolor. The sequence continues at coordinate 45,909,471 of NC_141398.1, read as the reverse complement.
ATTGAGTTTTTTGTTCTTCCTGGTGGGAAGCCACAGCCAGTGGTCTCCAGATCATGGCTAAATTATCTTCAGGCAAACCTACATGCAGCATAAGGAAGTAGAGGCAGATGGGACAGTGATCTCCTTGCTCTCTGTAGTTAGGCAGGAGTGCTGCACACTGTCAGCTTCCATTCTGGAAATGTTCTGTTCCCAGCTCTGTGCTAAAGGATTGTAGGATTGACAGCACAGTGGTTAACCCTCCGTGCCAAAGAAAAGTGAGAAAAGCTGTGGGAAGATGAACAATGAGAAAGCAGAATATAAGAAAAGAAATGCTATTTTATGAACACACTCCAGTCTCCTGTTGAAAAGTTCTATGGAAAGATATTACTTGTAATTTCTATGGAAATACATGATTTGGGATACTGAACTAAGTAATGTTTAAGGGAAAGAGTGAATGCGTACAGAAAAATACTAGTTGCTCCCCTTAGAAGTGTGTTCCTGTGTTACACTCTCCTCTGATTGTTCCAGTCAGAAGGACAGACTTTCAAAATTGTTCTCCTAGTTGACAAAAAACCTTTTCCAGCCTTTTTTTCCCAGACTTTGTAACCATCTCCTCCACTCCTCATGCATTTCTAGCATGAGACAGTTCTTGCTTGTGGGTTTTTTGTGAGCTTTCTTTCCCTGCAGCTCTTGCTATCTGAAACAACCTGTCTGTGAGTGAGTCTGTTTTGTCAGTCATCAGATCCCCTTTGATTGCATTTCTTCTTGTTTCTTATATGTCTCTGCTTGTTCCACTTTAATTTTATTCTGATACTATCTCATTCTGGGATGTGTATTTTAGCATACTGGCTGTGAAAGATGTGCAACAAAGAACTGCAGTAAAGGATTGCAAATGCGGTTTTAAGTACTGGCAGGATTTTGCAGTTGGCTGCCAAAGCAAAAGACGGCTGAAAAGCAAAAATGTCAGCAGTGGCCACTGAAGTGTAAATGAAATGCTTAATGTGACCTTCCTGTAAGTGTTTGGGTCTCTTGTTCTTTCCCCCCTTCTCAGCCGCGTACACATCACTGAAGCAACCTTAAATCACCTAGGCAAAGCTTATGAAGTAGAAGAAGGGAATGGACACCTGAGGGATCCTTACCTTGAATCCATGAATATCAAAACCTACTTAGTGGTTGATCCAAGGGTATGTGTACATTTTTAAACGTGTATGTTTATTCAAATATATACATACATTTTGAGTAAATAGGGTCTGTGGTGCATCCACCTTTTTAATTTGGGAACAGAATTAAAGCACGGTGTGAGTCATCTGAGTAGCTTGGATTTGGGACTTCAGATCTGAAGGCACATCCTACTGTTTTGTGACATGTCTATTAGCTTGAAGGTAATAAGTGTTATGCTGAAACCTCTTATGTGGACCACTTAGAGTAAAAATACGTATTTGACTATGTACTTCTGTGAAGTGTCTCTCTCACAAATCCAGGTCAAAAGGTGGGATGAAGTCATGAAAGAATAGCTGTGCTGTGTGGCCATACATAAAATACTCCCTGTAAATTAGCTTCTGACTACTTCTTCCTCACTATCTTAGATGTGAGATTCACCTTCTTTTCAAGGTGTAAAGTTAGCAATGGTTGGTTGCCCTTCTAGAGCCTGGTAATTGCAAGCACCTGGAGTATCACTATTTTAAATCAGCTTGTGTGTAATGAGTAAAATATTTCCAATTACAAACTACTTTCAGGATCTTTACAGGAAGGAACAGTATAGAGACACTTTTAATTAGCAAGAACTCAGTCTTATGTTTGAGCATGTTTTATATACTCAACACTGCAACCACCCCACCCCACCCCCCTTACATGTACACAGCACATATTCTCAGAATGAGGTTCTAAGTCTACTGAAGTGGTCCATGCTCACTTGAAGATACCTGTGAAATGTTAGAGAACAACCATTCACTGATGTATTGGTTTATTCTGTAGTTTTAGCTTCCTTGCAGACCCACAAGGGTATTGCTGTATACCCTGTATGCACTGCCTGACTCTTCACCTGTGACGCAGGGATATAATCTAATGTAGAGTCTGTAATTTGTGGGATATTCTGCTAACCACTGTTTTGATACGCCCTAGCTCAGGAATTGGGAATCCTTTCCCCCTGCTGTTGTGCTGACTGCAAGGAAATCCTGCGGTCTCTTGCATCATTGTAAATAAACCAGGAAGTTTGAATGTTGCAGTGAAGTTACAAGTAAAGGCTTGTAGAAGCAGCTGAAGCAAATTTATTATGTCATGATTTACTTTAGCTCACATTAATTAAATGAGATAAAGGAATTGAGGTTGGCCGACACATTGCTGATGTGTTTAGAGTCCTACTGAATAGCTAGCTTGTGTAGTCCTAAACGACTCAAATTCACAGAGCTTCATTTCTTTGTAATTTGTATAATTTTCTGTTTTCTACATGAGTGTGTTTTTTCTGTTAGTCCAAACAAAGCGTATCAAATAATCATCTCCCTAAAACAAGAGTTAATGATGGGCTAAAGATGCGAGCATCTGTCCGGATGACACGTTACTTAGAGTCCTGGGGAGCAGCCAGGCCCTTTGCCCACCTGAACCACAGAGAAAGCGTGAGCAGCGACTCTTCAAGTTCACAAGGAAGGCGAAGAAAGGTGAGCTTTGAAGTAGCGATTGTCATCCTACAATTGCAAACTCCTCCTTGTGTCTATGGTGTGAAACTTGAAATCTAATAGGTTTTAGTGGCTGAATTTCTGCTGTTGCTCTTGGTGTTGAATGTGTACACAGAACTAAGACGGTATCTGTGCAACAACTATTTCTGTTAGAACTGAAGAGTATTAAACTCTGCCAATCGCTAGTATACTATACTCATAGTAACCTTCAAAGTAAAACTTTGAAACTATCTTTTTTTTTTTTCCTTGACATTTTTCCATCTTGAGGTCTTGCTCGATACATGTAGTTTTAGAAAAAGTATAACTTATCCCAGATACCAGCTGCGCTCCACACTTTCTTCAAATGTATAGAAAACAAATAGTCCCTCCACATGCTCTGCCTGCAAACCGATTTTATCAGTAAAGAATTTTTAAGATTATGAATTCTTAGGATTTTTAAGATTTTAAAATTTAAGGAAACTCATTTTTTCCTTCCATCTGCCCTTCCTGAAAGCTGAAAGGCGGAGACATGCGTGCTTTTAGCTGTGCTTCTAGAGGCACAGCAAGGCTGAACTACTCTTTGTGGACAGATAGCTGTAGTAAAATTTTAATTTTACTTTAATTTTAATTTCTGTCCATTCAGGTTTGTGAGAAGTGGTTTCCGGTCTACTTGCCTCTGCTGATGTTAGTTATTTCAGTGTGTGGAGAAAAATAAGAGGGAAGATCTGCTTAATTATTTTCTAACAGTTTTGTTTGTCAGAAAGTGCTCACTTGTTAAAGCAGAAAACATTGCTGGAAAGGGTTGATTTTGATAAGCTTTTCTGTTTGAGAATGGCTCTTGGCAGCTTCCTGAAGTTTATTTTCAATAGCTGTTTGCCATTTACTGAGTGTAACTTCTTCTTAATTCCTTCTTTGATTTAGGAAATACCCTTGTGTTCCACTGGGCGCCAGAGAACTTCCGATAGGTTTGTCAAGTACTTTCTTTTTTTTTAAAATATGTGATCCTGTGCTCCTCTTATAGTTCAGAGCACTGTAAGCATGTGATCTTCTGGCTGATTAATCACTGTGTGTATGGTATTCCTGCATTAGAAAGGTTAAGCTAAAACTTTGGCCTTTAAAAGACTTCTCAATTTAGGTTTGGTATTGTTAGCCGACTTTAAAAGGAGCCCGCCCCCCCTTCATCTTACTGGCCCCTCAGTCATTCAGGTTGCATTTTGCTTTATGGGCTGTAGCAGGGTGGAAAGGAGTAGGGAAGTAAGAGACCTAGAGAGCAGCGGAAAACAGATCAAAACTCCTCATTTATTTTATATGTGTATATATTGTAACTGCTTGTGCTACCTCAGCTTTTAGTTCTCTTACTCATAGAAGCTAATTTGTTTGTAAATATTGTAGTACAAAATAAATACAGTTTAACATAATATTATAAGTAAATGCAGACTATATTATACAAGATATGTCTTTGGTTAGTAGTAATAATGTATGCCATTGTGGGGTAATAGAAAATTGTCATTATATGTAGAAATGCTTACAATGGTATCTGGGTTAACTAAGTAGACGATTTTCACTTGTGAAACGTTTTCTTAGTTTATTAAAATACTGTCTCGAAAAACGCATGATTTGAGTAACTAGAGAAATGCTTAGTAAAGTGCTTATGGATGTATATGTCTATCAGCTTGGAGCATTCTTGTTTAACTTTTCCCTAGTAGCTTACCCCACTTGTGTACTGAGAAACTATGATCCTCTGTAGCCATTAATTGTTTCTGAACAGCATTTGTGACATGGACTTCCTTTCATTCTCAGAAATTCATCTCAGAAGGGAAGGATAGAGGAAGATATTTACGATGAAATGATGTCAACCATTGAGGGCCTCAGTTCAACTAAGTATGCAGTATTTTATTTTTTTATATACTTTTCTTTGAGAATAATCTGAATTCTCAATTTTAAGTCTAGATACAAAAATTACTTCTCAAAATTGAGAACTTGCCAGGATTTTTGTGCCTTTTTTTGGTCTTTGTGTTTTACTTATTTTAGTACCTTTTTGGTTTTAATTTGAATATAATGAGTATTATTGGATTATTATAGCAAGAAGCCAACGGTTAGTGTAGCTGTTCAATGTGGTATAGTACCATGAAACAGCAAAATTGTTTGTTTGTTTCTTATGACTGTCTGAAGTAATAAGCCAAACTGCAGTGTAGGATGGGGTAGGAAGTTAATATTTGTATTGTGTTTATTAAAATAAGAAGTGTCAGAAAATGGGGTGCAGTCCTGAACAAAACCCATGTTTAAAGTCAAAACATTTTGAATTCCTATCAAATCAGAGACTTTGAGAAGAAAAACTTCCTTTCATCTGAATTATAGCAAGGCTGTTATCCCTGTACCTCTGCTGTTCCTAATGGGGTCCTGATATTATTTAGGGGAAGTTTTTGGAGGCTGTGAGCCATCTCTAACATCTACTATTATACTTTCCTATTTGTAAACCTTAGGGAAGGTCTGGGGTTACATTTTGCATGTAACTGGCAGACGCTGCTGTCTGTGAGTGTTTTGGATCTGCCCGTCATCTACATAAAAACATAACCACTCATATGCTATGCTATGGAATGTAAAGACCTTGCAGAACTGTCAAATGTGTGTAAAACAGTGGCACTCTCACCCTGTATACTGTGGAGTCTCAACAACAGCGATGCTTTTGCATACCCTCCTTGGCCTTATGTGTACATTTCATAACATCTGTCTCTTTGAATGTAGTCCATGGTGTGGCAAATCGGATGACTTCTGTGGATTTTCACTGATTTTTGCAGAACCTGGTCTTGAAAAAGAGGTTGGTAAGAGTAAAAATAATCCTTTTTTGGTCTTTGGTTTGAGTTTCAGAGCAGCATAAGAATAGATTTGAAACTCTTTCCATTCTGAAACTGGATTCTGGAGGTGACTGCACATCCAAAGAGGTTTTTGGTAAAGAATGGAAAGCAGATCTTGTTTGAGTTGGTCATTCTTCCTTGAGAATGCTAATTCTGCAGATTAAAGGAGACTAGCTCTAATCTGTGGTTAAATTCTTGCCATAAGGAAGTTAGTAGGAGTTTGGCAACTTTACCATATGAAGGAAAACAAAAAGGCATTTCTGCATCTATAATGAAAATACTTTGCTTTCTGAAAATACTTTTGTTTCATTGCAAGTGTAATACTGTTATTTGTTAGGTACAGTGTATTTTTTCTGTTTGGATAACTGTTCTTTAATTTACTGTGGTGTACTGTATGTAGTTACTGCTGTGGGTATATAGGTATGCTTCAGGTTTACTTCTGTGTATATCATTTTTTTAATAAGGATTTCGGCCATGTGTATCTGTGCTGATTTATGTATTCAGTGGATTTCCCTCTAGGTTTGAAATTATTCTTTAGACTGGACTGTTTTTCTTGACAGATGTTCAAGTGAATTTGATTTGGTAGTTTTCTTTTGTTCTCTTTTTGTTCTATGTGTATATATAATAGAAGAGTATAAATTTGCATATATGTGTCATCACAAAAAACGTAGTAGAATTTTTAAAACCCCTGGAATTATCCTTAAGATTTATTATAATCTGTGTTTCAGTATCGCACCATTCCTATTCTAAAACTGAAGAGTTACTTCGCATGTGCCAGTTTTGTGTTCCTCTGTATATTTCTGGTACAGATGTTTATAATGCCAAAGTAAGTGTCAGTATTTTAATAATTTATAATTCAGATTAACCAATAGCTAAAGTGAAACTCATGCGCATGAGACTTTAAAGTCTTTTGGAGTTCCTGAGGGTCTGCATTTAAGAAACATACACCTGTTAGGACTAATTTACACCGTAATAAAGGAGTGCATTGATGTTCTTGGCATAAGAGCCTAGATATCACTATGGAAATAAAATAGAAATATTTCTTTAATATTGTGTTTGCTTAGTACACACGGGGAGATGATCAGTTAAGTGAGAAATGCTATTTTATAAGAGTAGTTGGCTGTAAGCACATTGAGTGAGCAATAGAAAAATGGGATTAGCTGGTCAAAGTGTTCTCAGCGATCCTTTTGTCTGTAAAGATACAAGGAGAGAACTCTGAGCTTCTTCTCAAACCTCTGAGAAAGCAGATGCTTGATAATTCTGAAGTTTGTGGCATATTTGCTTTTCATGGCTGTTGCAGTGCAATTTCTGTGTGGCTTATGCATGGGGTAGTGGTTCAGTCTGTCAGTGAGGAGTAGAATATTTTATAGTATTTGTGCAACAGAGCAACAATAACCTGTGCAATGTTATGGCCATCCAGTGCTATTAGAAGAAAAAATCTATTTAAATTTAGAGAAACACTGTTAAAAACCGGTCAGAATTGCGGTTTGAAAATTTTTTAAACTTAACACTAGTTTGTTTAATGCTTTCTCTTCTGTTTAGAACTGCAAAACTAGGCATTTCGTTTGGCATTGTTGCAGTCATCATTGTACTTATTTTGTTTGTGTGCTTTGCTGAGAAATGTATGGTAAGTTTCTTTAAAAAAAAGTTTTCTGTTTTCAAAAGTGGATGAATGTAATTTGGTAACTTGGACTATCTTTTAGGATGATTAAGCAAGCTGTTAATTTCAATAGGAGTTATGGGAGCCTTGAACTTCAGGTTACCAGAAGATTTCATTCTGTGAAATGGATTTTCATCTCTGAAAATTCTCACTGCAATTCAGAATTATTTGGGTGCCAGAATAGATGGGTGGGAGGGAGGAGGAAGTTATTAACACTTGCAGAGTGGGGTTGGGTTTTTAAAATTTATTTTTATGTTTGTGCTAATAGTAACTTTTGTTGTAAATCCTGAGATTTTCCACACTGGAAACAACATTAAAATAAAAATAAGTTTGAATGCAAGATTAGCTTTCATAATCATTTATAAAGCCTCATGAAAAGTACAAACATATGAATAATTTATTTGCAACAATTTCATAGCTGTTAGAATTCCAAATTCACCATTACATCAATTAGGACACTTTGCATTTGTAGTTCCTTTTTCTTTGCATTATTAAATGTATGCTATTGCTGTTTAAAACATATAGTGACGTAGAGACAGCCCATAGTGACATAGGTTCAACGATACAAAATAATTAAAAAAAAAAAATAAATCCTTCTCCAGCCCAAGAACTATCTGGAGGCAGGAGTGAGAGAGAGAAGGGATTTTAGGGAGTTCCTTACACTCATCAGATCTATGTTGTGCTAGACCAAGGGTGAGAGGGAATTCTGAAGTTCTGTTGAGAACATGCCACTATCATCCTGTTGCAGAGTGGTGACGGTGGTCTCCCAGGAAAACTGCCACAGAAAGAAATGGTCTCTTACAGAGCCAGGTTCAAGTTGTGTGAAAGGGAAAGAAAAAAAAATAAAATTGCAGTGTACACGGGATAAAGTTTTATGATTAATTTAAAAGTACAGTTAGACAGCATGTATGGATTTTGCGTTGTATGGGGTGTGTGTATATATATGAGTGGATGGATTTTTATATGTGTGTGTATATATGTCTATGCAGAAGGAGAGAGGTATGTGCGTATGTATGCACATATGATTTCTATATATGCAAAAAACACATGGAGAAATGAAAAAGAAAATACCAGGATTGCAATTGCATCAGACTTGAGGTCTGGGAATGTTTTGGTATAGCATCCTTGGATAATGCTCGCAATCATTAAAAGTATGTGCTTAACTAGATGTTTTTCTCTATAGCAAAAAATGGAGGATATAAGGGTCTCAAGAAAGGGGACTGTATGATTGGTTTCAATTTAGTCATCTGAAAATGTAGTTCCAAATATAATATTATAGCTCTATAACTAAAAAATACAGCATAGGTTGTCACTATATTTTTAGTAGCATTTCTCTAGAACTTTCAATCAGATCATAATTTTGCATTTTTTAAGCAGATATTCAGAAAATTTTAGCAACCAGCCCCTTTGAAATAAGGAAGCATTATCTCCGTTTTTAGTTGTGGAAAGGCATTAGACATTTAATCCGAACGACTAGATTCAGAGTTCTAAATTAGGATTCCAATGAAGACTCGACACTCTCCTGCAGACAAAAAGTATTTTACATATAGAAATATTTCTTTCTACGTATCAAAGTGTTATCCATGTTACTGAAACAAACTAATTCTGTTTACAGAAGTGCTGCTCAGAACAGTGGCCTTTCCTGCGCCACCTTTGTGCTGTCTCAGAAAAGGTGGAAACAATGCCTTTACTTAGGCTTCCTTTAGCAGTCATCACTATAGGTGCCTTGCTGATTATAGCCATTTTTAATTTGGTAAGTAACCACATTATCTTTATTCTTTGAACTTATTGTAACGTCCACTGTTCAAGTTACTACTTGTATTATTTTCATCGAGTACCCTGCTTTATGGTGTTTTTTCTAATGCTTCATTCGCAACATGAGTTGATTTACACAAGGATAATGCACGATGTCATGTAAAAGCACTAAAAGTAAAACCTCCCAGTTTGTAGAAGTAAAAATACATGCGATAGTTCTAGTTTACACCACCTTTTCTTGCTTTCAAGGCAGCATTTATAATTACTTTAAAATTCATTGTAACCCTTATCCTCCTTTTTTTTTTAATGTGGATTTAAATGTTTGGCTGCAGCAGGTAGAAGTTTTAAGCAGTTTACTGTGCTATTTGAACTGGTTAGTAAAAATGGAGATGGGGAGGGGAGAATATAGCTGGTCTCTCTTTTAAGACCAAAGACACTGTGGGTAGTTACTGCTAGACCAAGATTCAAACGGTGTTTGTCTTTCAACTTTAGTTTGAGTTTTGTATTGCACCTGGGGTACACACATTTGAAAAACAGCCCTTTGGAGTAACCTCATGCTCAAGACCACTCTACTGTGTTGGTTTTTTTTTTAAACAAGCTTTATGTGACACATCATGTTAACAGTTAAACCTATCTGATAGCTAGCTACTAGAAATTATGTCCTTCTGATCCCACTGCCATTTTTCTGATTCCATGGGGAGTTTATTCTGAAAGTCGTACTGCAGAAAATACTTAGTTTTCTTTTGTGGGGTTGTTTTTTTGCTGGCTTAGGTCCTTGAATTGACTCACTGTGGTGTCATGTGAACACCACCAGAGACAGCCTAAAAGAAAACAGGAACAACAGCTGAAAAACAGAGGTGTGAGACAGAACCACATGTTTGTGCCAGTAAACTGTTGGATTAGCATAGCCGTAATGTGATACTTTGCCCCAAATTAAAAAATAAGTAAATACTTGGCAATTTTAACCTTCTTGCACCTTGTGTGTGCACATATGTTTAATACAACTACGTGGGGTATCATTGTATTTCAACATTTATATTTCAGTAGCACTTAAAGGGCAACCAGATCAGGACTCATTGTATGATATATGGAGAAAAAACTTAAAATTAGTGGCTACCTGCTAACAAGTTTGTATGGTGGTTTTGTTGTTTTTTGTTCCCCCCCCCCGATAAATCAAGACTATGGAAAAGAACAAACCTGCAAACTTTACTGGATCAAATGACCTGTGTGCTACCCCCTATGTGAGTAGAGTACCATCTTCATTTCGAAGTTTAAAATGAAATGAGTCTTGGATGATGTGTATAATACAGATGGATTTTGATATCTTCTCATCTTTTTATAAAGACAGAATTTTTAAATCATTGAAGACAAAGACTTCCTTGTGCCACAAGGCAATTCTAGGGATATTTTCTATCATTAGCTGTGGCTTTACTGCGCATCTTTTAGGGATTTTCAAAAGTCTGGAGTACTCATGGATAAAGCTGAAGTCTTGGCTTAATTTGGTTACTCACCACCTTTTAAAGGTGTTCGCTAGCATTTATACAAAGACAGATTCAGCACTTACTAATGACATAGAAGTATTGTTTCTGAGGGTTTCATTTTTTATCTCTTTAATTCCAAAGTGGGATTATACTTGGAGATAATCCAAAAGTTTGGGATGCTCCTTTGTCACCTGGCTGTCCCTTTAGGTGATGGACGTGTTCTTGAATAGTGCGCAGCAGGTTGTTTGAGGAACCTTCATTCAAGTCCTCATGGCAAATGATGTTACACTTGTGTAATGCACATTGTACTCATCTGGTAATTTTCTCTTCTTGCATGTCTGTAAATCAGCCTTTTGGAAACACAACTCAATCCTGCGTTGAGGAAACTGTGAGTAGTGAATACATGTTACTTTAAAACCCAGATCTTTGAATGTTGTATATTGCTGACAAGCAGCGGGTTCTGTTGCTGCCTAAACCACAGCTTTTTTAGGTGTCTGACAGCGGAAAAGTTTTTCATGAAATCAAGGGGTTTTATCTGCTGTTGCTGTGCCAAATAAAGTATGGCTTTGCAATTTTTTGAAATTTCAGATTTAAAAGTAGATCTAAAACTTTGAGGAAAAAAACAGTAGAACAGGATGATGATTATGTTTGAGTATGAGACATGAGAGCTGTCCTTGCAAGTGTCCCAGTAAAGTATCTTGGTAAGTGAAAGGACTTAAATGGCTAACAGACCTGTGTCAGTGTTCTCTACATAGTGGTTTCTTTTTCAGAGGTTTGGCTTCAGGGTTATAGCTGTGAGTGTTCATTACCTTTTGAATGTTAAACTCAATGCCTTTAGGATGACAGAGACAGGCTCTGATCCTGAACTGCTCCATAAATTGTTCTGGTTTTATTCACTTCAGCAGAAACATTAACTATTTGGCTAAGAATCTCCCAGATTTGTGGTAGGTCTGTGCTAGTATGGGTGAAAAACTATGCTTTGTACATAAAGAGAAATAAACTCTTGAGGAGCAGAAGCTGAGGTAATTTTGGAGTTGTTTGTAGACTAAAGTATGCTAGCTCAGCATCTTATACCTGTACCTGTGGCTGCACATTGCACTTTGTACCACCTGACAGTTTTAATGCTCCCAGGTGCACGCTGACCTCGGACAACAGCTTGAACTGTGATTCCTCTGGGAGATTTCTCAGTAATTCTATTGGATAATGGCCCTGGCTTGATAATGCTTATTAGCATCAAAATTCTTACAAAGGAGTGTTTCTAAGGTTGGATAACGGGTCATGGTCTTCATGTTACAGGTGGGGCAGGTGGGAATGTGGTATCTCTTAAGGTTACAAAGGTGCAGCACTGTCAAAAACAGGACCAGAATGCTGGAGTTCCTGGTTCAGAGCCTGTTCACTGGACTATGAACCTACTTTAGGTTAGTTGTGAACTTTAAATAAATAATTGCTTAAATGCATAGACTTCAGAAGAAAAAGTCTCAACACTTAGTTTTTTCTCTGACACCGCTTATGTTGGTGTGATGCTTTTTGTTTAAATCTTTTTGTTCGTCTTTAACAAACTAAAAAAAAAAAGTATTAAGTTCAGCCTTTTAGTGCAATTAAAAACAAACTAAGCACATTTAGCAAGTGATTGTAATTTCTTCTATTTAAATTGCAATGATCATGAGCTTAGGGCATTTGCTATGTTTCGAAAGTCTCTTGAGCATAAAGCGTGAATAATGCAACTGCTCTTTAAATTCTTCTTTTACAGTATTATGCTTACTGCTGCATATTGGGCTTCATTGCTTGCTCAGTATTTCTTCAAATGAGCTTCGAACTGAAAGTTCTCCTCCTGTCCATTGCTGTGACTGTATACCTCATCATTTTTAATACCCTTCAGCACAGAACCTTGAGCTTCAATGGCAATGGTACCAGGTGCAGTGTAAAGTTTCTTATAATTGATGATAATGTTTCATTAAAGGAGGTGTTAGATTTTTGTGCACTTACTGGAATATTAAAATATCAAAATCATGTAAATCAGACATTACAAACCTTTCTGTATAGCTAATGACATGGAAATCATATCAGACCATATCTTGGTTTTTTTTTTTTTTTTTTAAAGAAAGTGTGTGTGCTCTGAAAAATTCTGTAATATGGTTTCTGACATCTCTGGAAGCTTAGCTTACATTAAAGACTAGGGGGTAGAATATTAATCTCATAATAAGGTGGCTCTTCTGTCAAGCTTTGAAGAAAAGCCTTGCTAAAAGCCTGATGCTCAAGCTGTGCTTGTGAGACCTTGCTAGTCAATAGAATAGTGAACTCTTAATTTGCTTACCTTACTAACTGCACATATTTTGAAAAGTAACAGTAATTTACCTGATCTAGTTGAAGAAACATTAAAAATACTTAAGACAAATCATGTGGAAGGTTTTACTCTTCGTCTGTAAGTCTTTCTCAGATTCTCAGCATAGTCTTGTAGCTGAAGATTAGGATAAATTTATTTTGCAAAGGCTGTCAGCACAGCTTCTTAAAAAAGCCTAAATGAGCTCTTAATTTAGCCTCTTCATCCCAGGCTATTCATGTAATGAGAATTTAATTGGGTGCATTTGTGAAAATTAGTAGATGTGGTAAGGCAGAGTGATCTTACTATGACATATGTGTGGTGTCTCAGCTCTGTATGGAACTATAGAGAGGTGTCATTCAATGGCTGTCTTTATTTTAGTAATTCAGGTTTTTATTTGTTATCATCTTTACTTCCACAAATAAGAAAATTTCTTTTCCTACTTCAAGGTTTTTCTGGCTGCGTTTTTGTGGGGCACTGTGGGGTGGAAAGCTGCAACTCAGTGCAATGGAAATTAAGCTGGCTCTGTTAAGATAAAGCCATGTTTACTTGAACGTCACACTACAATACCTACTTAACAAGATTTCCACACCCCGTTTGTCATTACATGAAATGCAGTTCGTGTACTGAACTGAACGATAATCCTTTCCTGTAACTAGGATAGGATCTATAACCAGACAGCCACTGGCACAAACGAACAATGGCATCGGTGGTGTATCTCTGAACAAAGACATCCTCTTCTGCTATGCTCCCCTTCCCCCTGCACCTCTTAATCATGTGGATTTTCTTAAAGGATAGAGCTGACACTGTATTGCTTGCTTGTTTTCAGGCTTTTCATCAAAGAGCCAAGGATAACGACTAATTTATATCTGGTTCTGTTTTACATAACCCTAACTTTACTTGCAAAACAGGTATGTATTTAAAAAGCAATAACCTAGTTCTTCTACTTGCAGCAAGTTGATTTAAATAAAATGCAAAAGTGTTGTTCATTAACATTGTGCTCTAAATCAGCATTTTTTTATTTTTTATGTTCTTGTACTTAGTTGTAGAAAATGTACTTATCTGTACTTACTTACAGATAGTGCAAAAATTTTTACCATGAAAGGGTGGGAACACTTTTATATTTTTCAATAGTGTTTGCATTACAGATGCCAGAACTTTCAAATTCTTCCACTTTGGATCTGTCTGTATTTATGTGTCAATATTCATTCTAAATCAAAGCAGTGATTCAAGGTAAAAATAATTACCATATTATTAAAATGTCATTTTGGTAAATACACCTGATGGTACCCAAATGGCATTCATTCGTACTGACCACTTCGTATTTTTCTGACCTTCATTCTCAAAGCACATTTTTCATAACTATATAGGCTCAAAAAGCCTCAAAGAAGCTTCATTGCTACAACATTTTTTGAATGATTCAACTAATATTTTTTCAGCAATATATTATAAGGATTTACTTTATCATATTTGGTCCCTTTGCAGATTGACTATTACTGTCGACTGGATTGTCTGTGGAAGAATAAGTTTAAAAAAGAACATGAACAGTTTGAAACGATGGAGAATGTTAACAGGCTTTTGCTGGAAAATGTACTTCCAGCACACGTTGCTGCGTATTTCATTGGTGAAAAACGAAATGAGGTACGTTTAATCTCTGCTGTGTGAAGGACAGTAAATTGGAGTTCTGTGACGTAGAACTTTATGCCAACAAGCACACAGAAGACTCTAAGGTTCTGCACTCTTTGCCTCTTGTTTGTATCCCAAGACCTTTGAAAACCCAAGTATCTGCTATCCGGATGGCCTCAAAAAAATGCAAACTTTTAGTGTCAGTCTCTGAAATCTGCTTTCAGAATTGGTAGTTTGGCTTCAGGACACAGTTTGTGTTTGGCAAACATTTAAAAAGGATTTACTGCTTTCCAAAGATCATATTTTACCAGAGAAGAGAGGCCTTCTATTTAAAGAAGTTAGCTGAAGAACATGTAGTATCTCCTTGGTAACAACCCCAGTGAGAAGTTCATTGATAATGTTTTAATTTTTTTTTAAGACATCCATCTTATTCTGGCAGCATGTCATCAGAATAAATATTGCTGATTTCACTGCCAGGGTAAGTGTCAGAAGACTGGCACTGTCCAGAATAGATGAGAATCTTTAAGATACATAGATATCTCAGCTTTTCCTTAGGCAAGTCAACTTCATTAGTGTTTCTGATAAAATAAGGGATGCCCACTGTAAAGCACTGTAGTTGATTTTATAGGAAACTTGTAATTTGATTACTGGTTACAAACAATAGTCACAGTTTTGAATACCTGTCGTGGAAGGTGACTGCTGACAACGTGTGAATATATTGTTTTCCTATAGGATTGGTACCATCAATCTTATGACTGTGTCTGTGTCATGTTTGCATCGGTACCAGATTTTAAGGTATTTTATACTGAATGTGATGTCAATAAAGAAGGCCTGGAATGCTTGCGGCTGTTAAATGAAATCATTGCTGATTTTGATGAGGTAATTAAGCTTCTGGCAAAAATGGACTGGATTACCTATGTGCTGCTAAATAAAATGTTTCCCTAGATCTGTGGGCATTAGAGGGGGAAAAAATGCTGTTACACTGAATTAGTATTCTGACTTCAGCTTTGCAGTCTTGAAAGATATGTTCCCACCTGATGGGGTTTTTCAGTTACATCATCTGATGCATTAGTAGTTTGGTCTGAAAGTCCTGAATTTCAGGACTTTATTTCAGCATTTCAGTGCTTTTATTTCTCCTGTGAGCAGATAGAGCAAAACTGTGGAACTAATCCTCAGTACTTTTTTATCTAACCTCTGTGTGATTGATAGTATTCCTAGAGCTGTTTAATGCTTATTGTAGACAGTGTAAGTTTTCAGGTTAAATCCCACACTGAAATATGGTATTAAAGTCTCAAGTTTCTATTTTTATTCCCTTCAAACAGCTCTTGTTAAAACCTAAATTTAGTGGCGTTGAAAAAATAAAAACCATTGGAAGCACTTACATGGCAGCAGCTGGTCTCAGTGTTACGCCAGGCCAAGAGAACAACCAGGTACATTCTCTGTGAAATCTGCCTTCGGTATTCTGTGTGTACGTAGGTGCGTGTCAAAGCAACTAAGTGTAATGTGATATAAAAGAGAAAGTAAATCACCAAGGGTGACTTTCTGAAATATGGAAAAAGACTATTAGAGTGTATTGTCTCCTGTTAAATCTGCTGTTTATCTCCTAGTTCCTTTTTTTTTTTTTTCCTAAGCAGGTATTAAGTCTGTAACCTCATCATACTTTTTACATCTTTAATCCTTGATTCCAGTAGCTTAACATTTCTAGAAGAGTAACAGAATAGCTCTAATAATAGGGAAGTCAAAGAATGGCTGCCAAAGAAAAGGCCATCTCTGAACTGGACAGTAAGCTTTTTGTGATAGCTGAGAACTGGCACAGAAAGAGAATTCTCAAGTGCCACGTTAGATCTGAATCTGAAACTGTTTGTCACCCAGAAGAATTAAAACCAATTTCTGTACTCGGGCTCACTTTCACTATAGGAGGTTCAGGGATGACATTAGGATGCACGTATACAATGTATGAAAACCACATAAAATTAAATCTGGATTCCTAAAGGACAGACATAAATTCATTACAAAATTTAATCATTAATAGTGTCATGCTTATTGCCTCATAGCCATTCCAACTGAATTTAATTTAGTGTTTTAAATCCATTCTGAATGTTTGTTGAACTGTGCACAGTTACAAGGATGAGTGGCCTCATCCTTATAAATACATACTTCTTTCACTAACGGTACAGGTTTGGAATAGTAGCCTGACACGACTTTCTGTGTTGTAATCTGATCATTAATACGTGTTATCAATTGCGCAGGATAAGGAAAGACAGCATGCTCACATTGGGATCATGGTGGAATACGGAATTGCCTTGATGAGTAAACTGGATGGCATCAACCGACATTCCTTTAACAATTTCCGCTTACGTATCGGTAAGTTCAGTTTGTAAAAACGTGACCTCTGCAGCTCTGTAAAAGTTAGAAGTGAGGCAGGATGACTTAGGTAAATTGCTGACTGCTATGGAGCCCTTCTTAACACTGACCACAGTATTTCGATTATTATAAAATGTTGAGTAGCTGAAGGCAGTGTCGTCTAGTCTAGCTTTCTGAATATGCCGAGCTCCTCCTTGGGCGGGCTTTTCTAATCACTGGAGGGAGCAATGCGAAGGCCACAGCTGGATGAGTTTGGAGAAAATTAAAGGTACGGACAAAGAATGAAGCTCTGTGTTATTAAGTGTTGACTAAAGACAGAATGGCCGTTATACAAATGTTTATTTCTATATATTAAAAGTAGAAAAAGAAGAATTTTGCTTTGGCATGAACTTTGCCCTAGCTCTTTCTTCTTGGACTGCCCGTTTTACAACGAATGAGTCACTTCATATCTCCTGAGCTTCAGTGCTAGTATTTATAGAACAGTGGTAATAGCGATTGCTAGAAACATGTTGCACGGTTAAGTTTTTTAGTTTTTCTTTTTTCCCTGAAGCTCATGACTTATGGCTAATAATGAAGCTGGATATCAGATAACTTGCTGCTTCAGTAATGACACCTGCTTTTGTTTATACTAAGGGATAAATCATGGCCCGGTGATTGCTGGTGTGATTGGTGCCCGGAAGCCTCAGTATGATATTTGGGGCAACACCGTCAATGTTGCTAGCCGCATGGAAAGTACGGGGGAACTTGGGAAAATCCAGGTAAACAGATGAGCCTTGGAATGATAAGAAATTTATTTTTAATTGGTTATGGATTTTTTAAAAAATGTGAATAATGAGAAGAAGTTCACAAGAGTTTCTAATTCTTTTCACATAAAGGTCACAGAAGAAACGAGTAAAATACTACAGGAATTGGGATATTCATGTGAATGTAGGGGACTCATTAATGTCAAGGGCAAGGGAGAGCTGAGGACTTACTTTGTTTGCACCGAGACTGCCAAATTCCAAGGTATGGGACTGAACTGAGGCTACAGTGAAGTTAATCAAAACAGACTTAGAACTGCCTCCCTTCTGTGAAGACTTAGAATTTCCCTCCTTATGTGAAGGACTTTATTCTAAAAACACGTACGTACTGTTCCTGTTTGCTTCTGCATCTCAAGAGAACGATGTTTTATTTTTATTTTTTTTTAATTGAAAGAAGAGAAGTTCTGAAAAGTTCCTAGAAGACACGCAACCACCAGTCTGAAAAAGACTACCTTTTCCTGAAATAATTTGAGGATTTACCTGGAATTGCCATGAAGCATTTTCAGTTAAGTTCCTTTCCTTACCTGCACTGTGGGAGTCTTAACAGCTCCAGTAACAACGTATGTGGACGCACTGGAGAACTCGTTACCACATTAAAACATCCCAGTGCTTCGTTCTTGGGCACACACCTGCTGACAGTATTGCGTTTGCCGCAGACACGTGAGATGATACGCTGGGCGCTGCATCTCCTGCTTTTGCTGCTGAACAGACTTCACAGCAGACGAGGGCTGAATTACGGAAAGAGGAGCGCAAGTAAAGGCAAAGATGTCTCATGATAATTGTGCTGAGCTCCTCTGGAAAAAACCAAATTAACGGCACAGTATCAGATCACTTTTTTATGATCTTCGCCTCCTCCGTAGCAGTACCCTGTATTAAGCGCATGTTTTCGTGACCGACAGCTGTTCAGAAATAACTTTTGTCTAGTTCAGCGTTTGCTTTGTATGACACGATGTTCTTTGTATTTCTGTGCCTCTGTATTTAGTGTCTGCATGCACGTTTTATACAGTCACAGAAAAGAATGTCTTTGAAATTCTGGCTTTAAATTTTGAAAAACGTACTGGATCTCGAGGAGCACTGAGCACCTGCAGTCACCCTGCACGCTTGGTTAGCCCGGCTGCTGTAACAGCTCGGATCGCTGACACCCGGCAGGAATTCCGCATGCTGCCTGCATGCTTGAGGGCACTTCTGGAAGAAGTAGTAATCTGTTTTGAGTTGTTTGGAAGCTGAAGAACAGAACTAGTGAAATAGTATAAATTGTATTGGAAACAGTAGCAGGCACTGTATAATCAGAACTGCATCTGAGGCGGGTTTTGGTTTTTTTTTCTCTTCTTGTTTCTTCAATGTGACTAGCCACTGGCTGGTTTAGATACCTTTTAAAGGCAATGCAGTTTATCAAACAAATTGGTTTTGAAGGTTACTGTCCTGGTTTAACCCCAGCTGGCAAGTAATGACTGACTAATTGGGCTTGAAAAAGGACTGTCATGGTTTAACCCCAATCTCAACCCGTAAGTTACAGGACGTATGAAAAAAACTTATTCGTAATGGAAATGTTTCAGCAGAGCCTCAATACCAAAAGTAGGTGTAGAGCATTAGTAAGGAGATCACGGAAACTGACTTGCTGTAAGTTAGTTTAGTTTGTAAAGTTTTTAAGCTGTTAGTGGCTTCTGCTAATTTCTAAATTAGCATTTTTCTACTTATTGCAATCACTTAATCTGTTTTCTGTTGGTGGAGATGATAGTATTTCATAAGGCTAACTTCTCGTGCCCAACTGAATGTGTCAACCAAGGATGGATTTTCCCCCCTCCCCCCGAGGTACCACATGTAGTATGACTAACCAGCACAGTGATTAATGAGCTCGACAAGTTTTGTAAGCCTTACTCTTCTACAAACAAAGCAGCATGTACTAGTATTTCTGGGTTTAGTACTAAACCATATTGCAAGTGTTTAACAAGCAGTCCTATGCATCACTGCCACTTCCTAATTACTGTGTAATTTCTTTAGAAGATGAAGTGACTATGTTTCAACACAGGAACAAATCTAAATACTGTCCAGCTGTGGATCAAAAATTGTGCTTAAAGTATTTGTCAATTTGGTAGGTCAAAACTGTGTTTGTAGTAAGTCTCCAACAGAAAAGAGCACGTTAGAGAACCTTAGTTTGAGGTTGACTGGCTCACGTATGGACTCTGCTCAAGAAGGAAGTTTCATACTTGGTGTCTTGTCAGTATAAGGTCAGTGTTGTAGTTGCATAAACTTTCAAACAGCTTTTGCTACTCTGTATGTTGTATATTTGTAGTAACAGATGCTCAGCAAGCATTTGTTTTATTTATTAATTGTTTTATAAGGACCATGCATGTGTCAAAGGCTCGTTTCAGCAGCCTTTGATGTCATTATGTTAGGTAAGATGACTATTTGCCTCATGAGTATCTTTTCAAAAGTGCATTATACCTATAGATAGAGCTGGCTCTGAAGTGTTTCTGTTCACAGACCTGGTAGAATGTAGGTGTTAAGTTATCTATGAAAGAAAATTTGCTGCCTGTAACAGCATTTTGAAATGCTTTTGTTTACATTGTACTGCCTGCCAGGCTAGTAACTTGCTTGGGCATAACCTCACCTCATTACAGCAGTGGTCTAAAGAACTGTAGCTTTCACACCGGAAGAAGTAGGTTTTTGTTGCAGTTCTTCAAGGATGTCAGGCACTCACACTGCTCGCTGGACGTTAGTGTACAGTGCCAGGCACACCTGGGGAAGTCAGAAGCTGTGTGTAATGAAAAAGGGGTAGTATCTGAGGATGTCTGATTTCTCATCAGAGTGGAAACTGTGTGAGAGCTATGTTCAACCACAGACAAAGTTCAATTTAAGAAGCAACCGTATTTAAATAATTGTTTTCAGCAGTCCTTTTGAGACGGAGCTGTGAAATAGGAGATTGAAGAAGCAATCTTGTTAGAAAAATCTTCCTTACAGCATTAACGGTTTCTTAAACTGAAAAAATTGCACTGTATCTAATTTGGAGAGCTAATAACGTCTTCAATTAACAATCTGTTTTAAAGAACAAACTTCTGTTTTTACCATTAAATAAAAAACTTTCTGAACCTTGTTTCACTTTGCAGTTACTTTGATGAAGATTCCCATGAAAAGGAGGTGTACTTCTTATACCCCTGTAGGGTTAATGAAATTGTTTTCACTCATAAACTTGGTATTCTTATTTTTTAAAAAATGTGTGTAAGTGGAAAATAGGTAGAGCGACATACTTCTGTACAACAGCTGAATAATTTCAATACTCAGTTTGTGTCACCTGTGGCCTTCTGCTGTGCTGTATGAAAGGTAAGTGATGGGAAATGAGATGCTATCAGCATGAGCCAATAATGCATCCTGTCTTTTCTTGTGGCATGAAAATGACTTAAATATTAATGGCAAAATTCATTCCCTGGAGTAATAGTTGAGCTGTGTTTACCTAGAACTGAAAAAATTCTTGTGGTGACTTTATTATGAAGAACTATTCTGGGACAACTGAAACTACTGGAGAAAAATCCAGGTTGACAGTTCAACCTTTTTGGAATGAATTTTAAGAACTGTGAAAGTTTAAAAACAATTAAACAGTTTTTAGCCAGGGGGAAGGAAGGGAGTGTGAGCATGATGTTGGCCCCAAGGCTGGGGGCAGAGGGTGTAATTCACTGTTATGCTTTGCCTTTAAGTTACCTCTACGTATAGGTCTGTACCGCTGCGCACACGAGCGCCTGCCGATCAGACGGAGCTGAAACACGGCATGTCATTCCTGTTGGAGTCCAAGGTTATACTGGAACCACGGGGTAAAAAGGAGTGACATTTGGAAGTACTGAAGGCTGCCTGTGGCAGAAGCTGTGTACAGCAGGGCGTGACTGTGTGAGAGTAACCGAGGAGCACAGGGCAAAGCCTACTTGTGCGGCAGTCAGTGCCTGCCTCAGCACCCCAGTTCTCCTCTGGGCCAGAACGCTGCCTGGCCACCCTGCTCTGGCTGCAGGGCTGGGGAATAGGGAATTGACTCTTAAGGCTACGAGTTTTCTAAGTATGTTCTCTTTTTGATAATGATTTTAGGCTTGCTTATCCAGATCATGTTTAGTAATACCTCCAAGGAATAAGAAGAGTTGTCTACGTGTCTCAGAGTTGACTGTACTGTAGTAACGTGGTATTTGTACTTACTGGCAGCCGGGGGGTTTGTTAGTCTCACCTTACTGTCATGGTATGTTTCTAAGCTTGCCCTCAAGTTTTAGAACACTATGAGCAGACAGCGTTGATGCTCTAGCAGGAGATACATCCACCTTCAACGTCTCAAAGAGCCGGTCTTTTGTTAATTCATCAGGCTACATCAGTTCTATTGAAAAAGTTTATTTCTCTTCCTCGTGATTGTAAGAGTTGCACAGTCATTTTAAAAAGGGAAACTTGCATGTTCAGCTAGCAATGATTTTTGCCCCAACCAGTCAGATAGAGAGTCTATACATTGCTTCTAGAAACTTCTCCTTCAGTCCCTCCACCATCTATAGGCACATTTTCACTTACGCTTGACTTCTGCAGACACTTAACAATCTAGGAAAACTTAAATGCTGCAGCAGAGTGTTAAAATAAGGAATGCAAAAAGAATAATTTAGTGCATTTATGTAGCAGAAGTAATTCTAATACAAAGTATTTAATGTCATCAGTTCCAAAATTTAATAAACCAAAGTAGTTTAACACACAATATACATGTGCTCGGTGAATGCACCTGAAGGAAGTTTATCTGGTTCTTAAGCAGAATCAAACAAACAAACAGCTGTAAACTTAACTGAAGCTTCCGACGGTAACGGGACCACACTCATTTTCAGGGATGGCAACAGTGGTTTTGGGTTCTTGAAAGTCTGAAAGTTTACAACAGATCCCAGGTCAATTAGCATATGTAACTTTGATTTAAAAGAAATGCGTATACACTAGAGTAGTCTGCTAGTTGTGCAGAGCGCCCTGAGTTAGCTGTCCAAGAAAAGATGGTTTCAGTTGGTCTGTTACACAGCCTCTCATGTACAGTGCTATGAGAAAGAAAATGCTCAACAACTTTGAAACTGAAGTTTCTTGAACAGGTTTCTTGAAAAGATAACTAAGTTCCTGAAGTAATCCTGCTCTTTTCATTAAATAACATCTTAACTCAAACTTTTTATAAACCACAGATTGAGTAAATTTGTTGTGTGAATTATATTTCTTGAAAGGAAATTCTTACCTGCCTTAATGGGGATGAACACAAAACCCTGTACGCTTTTACCGCTTGTGAGCCACAAGGGGGAGATCTGGCTCTGGCACTTAGATGTTCCACTGACCTGACTCCTAATCCAGCAACAACAGTAGTTACTTTTGGCTGGAGGAGGTGAGTCAACTCACAAAGCACTGCAGCTGACCAAATTGAGCAGGAGTGCACAGTCAAAAGCCTGGAGAAGGAGGTGGTGGCATGATGTCCTCCTTTTAGCAAGTGAGGAATTTTAACTCTTCTCTTGTAACTCCACGGTAAATGGAGAAACTCAAATTGAACGGATTGCCAAGCTTTAAAGTTTGGCAGTGCTATAAGATGAATGGTAAAATAACTACTTTACATAGCTGAACAAAAGTTCCATACATCCAGATTAATTTTGGACTGAGCCCAAATGCAGCAACTTTCCATTAGAAACAGAACTTTAAAAAGAGAGGAAGAACTGAAAGCTGGAACTAAGTTACTGCACGTTCTCCCACGAGCCACTCTAACGATTTGCAGATGTGGCTTTGTTTTAGTTGAACAGACACTACAGCACATTTCTGTGTACTCACCCTCTGTCAAATCTACCCAGCTGTCTTCTGTATCGGGCAAAGGAACGGAAATTCCCATTGCTTTCCGGATGCCGTATGTGCTGACAACATCACCTGGAGTCACTTGTTGTGCAAGTTCTTTCAGGTTATTGGTTACTCTCTCCGCTAGAAAAGATAAGCGGCTGTATTTACACAGTATGTATGAGATAGAATTGCTGAAACGAGCCCTTCATCATGTCAACAGCTGAATTATTTAACATGGTTCCATTTGTACTTAAATAATGTTTCTGCAACAGAAATTCTGTTGCATGGTATGCAACTGGGCAAGACGCACTGGGAACTACAAAAGAGATGGTTAAGAAGAACAGGAGGAATGAAATCGCTGCTGACCAGGGCTTGCTGCCACCAAAGTTAAAGACTAAGCTGATGATGCTGGTGCCACACTAATGCAGCAGCTGGGACAGAGGTGGTGCCAGCGCACAGCAGTTGGGGTGGTAGTACCTGCCTGTCAGGATTCAGCATTTCGTTTTGGATATAAACTAGGGGGACTGTCCTCGTCGCTACAAATGCAGTTCTCCTCCAAGGCAGCAGCTGTGAGAACTTAAGAAAAGTAATGTTTGATCTGGTGTAAATACCAGATATTTTTCCAATAACGGGGAATGCCTCCTATCCCACCGCGGTGGTTATTTTAGACCACGCAGTGCTGTACTTGATCTTGCGCACAGTCCTGTCTTAGAAGGCTGCCATTAGCACAGGCTGTGGAACTGACCTGTGAGAGAAGAAGCTTTGTCCAAATAATTAAAGAATGTATGATTGGTATAATAAAACAGACTGATGACTAGATCAAACCTGGAATAATGCTAGCCTTACAACAAGAACTTGGTAATATTTAAGCAACCCTTGTTGAAAGACACTGTAAAAATCAAGGCGTTAGAGGCGTTTGGCTATTGCCTGCCCCACGGCATAGAGACAGCTCTCAATCAGTTCTACAGAAATCTATTAATGAAGAGGAAATACTTGTAATTACCGTTCGAAACTTTCATCTGGTTTTACATACAAAGGAAATTAAATTAATCTTCTAGGCCTGAGACGTATTCTGCACTACTACCGTTAAACTTTTGTCTGTCTTGGAGTTGATATGAGTTGAGACTTGATCAGTTCTGCAAGAATGATCAGAAAAAGTGTATTTACCCAAGTGCATCTCCCTGTAAGATGGACCCAGAAGACAAATCATATTAGGGGGTGGTTTTGTACTTAGTCGTTCATTTTGAGCATCCTGGAGTTCTCTCAGAAGCTTTGTGGTTTCATCGAGTTTCCTCTGGAAGATTTCAGCCTCTGTTTAATGAAGAAAACAAAGTCCTAATTAGTAAGACAGTGTATTTACTTGCACTGTGATATAAAATATGCTCAGGCTGACGATGCAAAGGGACTGAGAAACTGCCACAGTCTCGGACATATGAGAAGCGCAAGTACCCACAAAACTCACCCTCAGAATCAAACTCTTCCACAGGCATGCCAAAGTTTGTAACGGCTTTCAGCGCTGTCAGCCTGTCGTTATTGGCAGAGTCCAACCTGGCAGCAATATCGATCTCCATAATCTAAACCAAGAAAGCAGCAAGTAATAATTTAGATAACATTTACATCAGCCTTGAAACAAAACTCTGTGGGGAAAATCAGAATACGAAGTTAGTTAAAATTAACCTGTCGTACAAAAATAGTGAACACAGAGAGGGAAAGCTGAAAAGACCCCCCCCCATGAAACCTTCCCTGCTCCACAGTTACTCAGTTTACTATTCTATTTCACAGTCAAATAGAAAATCGCATCTGCCAAGAGCAGTGGGGGGATGTGCAAACCCTACGGTAACTTAAGACAAGCATCCCAATTAAAAAAAAAAAAAAAAAAATCCTTGAGCTCACCTAAAGCAGAGTTTATCTAAGATCTCAGCCAAAATGCAAACCCAGCCAGTTGCCGGCTTCAGGAGAGCAGCTCTTTCCCTGGGACTGCAGCTATGATTTTTCTAACTGAACAAAGTTTGGGTGGCTGAGTTTAGAGATCTATTGTCTGCCTATAGGGGCATGGGGTATTTGAGAAAATTTCTCAAAGATAACTATGTATTGTGGGGTGTTTTACACTTATGTTACAAGTTGATGTTAAAATCAGATTAAGATAGGACTGAAACAACTCTAGCTGCCAACCAGAATATCTAAGCATGGATAAACAACCATCACAAACAAAAACGTGGAAGCATTTTCTTCCAGTTCTTGACATACAGTCTTGTTTAAGACTTCTTGGAGATTCTTACTCTCCCCATGCCTACAAAACAGCACGCTGCTGTCATGTGGCACTGCCTGTGTTCACAGCTTGTCAAAGGCTCTGTGCAGCTGCACAGGCCTTACAGCTGTGGGCAGTTTTGTCACTGTGGGGTTAGACAGGTTGGTTAGAATAATTAATTGATACAGAAAAATTTTACCTTTACATCTTTTATTGCATCACTTCTTTCATGTGGGCCTTCGGCTTCCTCCACTGACTGAACAGAGAAAGGATTTTTTTAAAGGTAGCATTAAAATTAACCTTTTCTTTAAGTTCAAAGTAAAGACTTACAAAATGCAGTATTTTTAAAGTGAGGTAAATACACAATGTC
Source organism: Leptosomus discolor (assembly GCF_034619465.1). NCBI lineage: Eukaryota > Metazoa > Chordata > Aves > Leptosomiformes > Leptosomidae > Leptosomus > Leptosomus discolor. The sequence continues at coordinate 45,883,560 of NC_141398.1, read as the reverse complement.
ATGATGAGCTTTCTCTCTAACCCAAGCTAAAAAGTAGCTATTTTTTAGAGGGCTTTCTTCAGATATTAATGTTTACTAAAATACATTTTTAGAGCACACACTGCTCTTTGCGAAGTCCATGTGCTTTTCCCCAGTGATGTTGCACCAGAGATTATTTACTGGGGAGCAGGGAGAAAAGAAAGGATGATCACTAGAGGCTGAAATGTTTTGTTTCTGTACCTAACTGCATTTCTCTTGGTAATTCCAGTAGTAGTAGCTGAACCCTGTAGGTTAGTGTTGCTATTCAGCACTAGAAAAGAGCTAAGCTAGTAATGCTGAGGTCTGAACTGGGGCTCAAGGCTGATCTTTGATCTGTGAACTATTCCTAGTAGTAACTTTGCTAACATTTGACCCATTAGTAAGAGGCTGCAATCTGTTTACTTCGATATTTTACATCAATATAAACTCAAATCGAGACCTTTAGTTAACAGGAACTCTCTTGTGGAAATTCTCAACTAATTCTTGGATTGTCAAGTAAGTTAAGATTGTCAAATCAGCCCTGTGGATTCCAGTCATGTTTGGCAGATAGAGGTACTGAAATCTGCAAGTTTGAGGTTTAGTATTTCTCCTAGCACATATTTCAGTTTAAAAGCACTGCACCAAGTCAAGGGAAAAACTAGTTACTAATTCTCAGGAACTACACAGTGGCTGCTAGGAGCGTGATAAACTTTTCATGGCAACAAGAAAGCCTGTCCACTGTCACCTCATTTCTGAGCAACTGCTTATCGATATTTTCTTACTAAATGGTTCAGGAGCTAGTGCTAATGGGACTGGGAGAGCAGACAGAGGAAAAATGTGTCACAGTCTGTATCTACAATATTTTGTTAATTTTCACGTTTCACTAATTAACAAGTCAGACTAATCCCTTTCCAGAAAATCCATCCACTGAAGACAAAGATCAGCCTTCACTATCAAATTTTACCAATTAAAAGGGAGCCCATCAGTAGGATCAGCATCATCTTTCTCCAGTTTTATAGCTTGTGTGCTAAAGCCAAAGATGAGACAGTATGCAAACCCACTCTTACCGTTTCTAGTTCTCTGAGAGCTCTGGAATGTCCTCCTTTAGTCAGAACATCAAGCAAACTATCAGCCATTAAGAAAGGATAATCTTGAGATTTCATCAAAAAATCATGAATACTAAAAAGATTAAAAGAAAATGAAGGTAACTGCTTTCATACCAAACATTCAATGGAAAAAAGTTACCTGAAGTCAAACCAGTACGTACAGCACAGAAAACACACAAGAAGCAGCACAGAACTGACCTAATGGCTTGCTTTAGTTTAATTATCCATGTCTTTTGTAACTGAGGAACCATTCAGACTCATAACAAAAATTAGGAAAAGTATTCGGCTGGAGGCAGCTGCCTCAAACCGAAAGCAAACTTGCCCAGGCACTTAACAGTTGTGCTTGCGCACTCCCACGTTTCCGATGAATTTATACTCCTGGGTGTTCTATTATGAGAATCTCAAAAAACCAAAAGGACTTTAACGCTGAAGTTTCTATAATCAAGAATAATATAAACAAGGAGAATTACTTATTTTTACTGTAGTAAATAAACTGAAAAATCAAGCAGTATACACAGTATTTATGAATGAAATTAGGACTCGCTACCTCTAGACTCAGCTCTCCTACTATGACCATAGTCATCTGGTCAGTATTTGATATTAGCAAAGATGTGTCTCACTCAAGGCAGTAATTAATTTCATTAACTTTAAAAAATCCAGTCTGCATAAGCATTCGTATCACTCAGCCTTCCTCCAGCTTTGAACACGAGTCCTTCAGAGTTAGTCATAAACACACTTAGAATTTTATACCATGTGTTCCTATCAGCAACAACACAGTCCTTCAGCCTTGGCTAACCACTTTACAGGCAAATTCTCTTATTAAACAAAGCAAGCCCAGTAGGCCATAAGGACAGCAGTGACATCATCCACCGGCAAAGACACATCCCACGCTGCGGAGAGCTGTGCAGAACTGCTCCTGTACGTGAAAGCTGTAACACACATCCCAGTTGTCTGATTACCTGAAAGATCCTTGATTAGAGTCTTCCCCATACGTTGAATAGATTAAGTCAGAATCTTCTTTGCTTATGTTGGCAAACGTAGAATCGTACGTTGGAGCGTAGGAACTGTAGGGTCCGTAATTCAAGTACGTCACTAATGAATAACAACGGTACTAATTACTGCCTCTGCTACGTGTGTATCACATAAAAGTGAGACAGGGTAGTAAAAACAATCCCCAAAAAGAAACTTTTAGGAACATATTTCTTATGGTGAAAACACACTTTCACAGAATACCATCTGTTCGCACGGTAACATCTTCCAGTAACATCTACATCAAATGCCTCTCTATTTACAAATGTTTTATTAACAGTACTGTACACCTCAGCACCATGTGAAAATTCAGTCAGGTGCTGGTAACAGGTTGTCAGGCTCCCCACTATGCTCCATCAAAGCTAGAGAAAAACCTTTATCTACCTGGTCTGGTACAGTTCCTCCTCTCACTACAGATGAACATTTCACTAAATACACCTCCCCTTTTGTACGTGTAAAGTAAGCTAGGCTCTGTGACGTGCTGTTCGGTTCTGTGATAGATACACACCATAATGTGCTTTTATCATTAAAAAAAACCCAAACGTCGTTCCAAACTATCTGTGTGCTAGTAATGAGATCAACATATTTTGTCTATATAAGGAGGAAGATTTAAATTTAGAAAAAGATAAATCAGTACTTACCTGGAGTAACCTTGTTTCTTTTATCTTCTTTGAACCCTTGTAATGTATTAACTCCCGACTGAAGCCTTCCTGCTGTCATACCCAGCTTTACAGGGCAGTAACCTGGTTCTAACAGGATACACCAAAACACAGAAGTAATGAACACATCAGTAAGTGACACAGGAGGATGTCCAAACTCATTTAATTCTCAGCCAGAAACTTCAGAATAAAGAGGATACAACTCAAAGGGTGTTTTCCTCTCCAAAAGCTTCATATTAAACCCTAATCCAGACCAAGTAAGTGGTAATACTAATTAAGTACATGAGATTTAACCTAATGTTTTTACTATGAGTCTTTCTCCTTCCTCTCCTCCCCTAACAGAAGCTGCATCATTGAAGAGGATCTGACTCTTTAACGTGAATTATTTTATTTATTCTTGTTGATGTTTCCTACTGCACAAACAGGGGGCAGGGAGAAGCAAAGTTCTCAGCTCAGTTTCTGTCTCTTCTAGACCTAGTCAGCTCTGCTCTGTAACGAGCTGGCAGTGAAACAGTCAAGCGCCTGCACTCTTTTAGCTAGTGCCACTACACAGATGGCACTGACATGACGAAATGATTTGGGACCCAGACGGTTCCCCGTGGCCAATTCTGGAACATCTGTGACCTTTCAGGTCAGACAACACTGCACTCTGCTCCAGACTGAAGGGGAGTCCAGGAATTCCATGCGCCCAAGCCCGTAGCAGGTAGTCTCTTCTCCAACAGCAACAGCTTTCTCTTGCAGCTCCCACAAACAGCTGACACAAAAAGGAGGCAACAGCCACTGAGGGCTCCCTCCAACTGCCCCTAACAACGGCCACAATGGGTCCTCCTCTATGTGCTCCCTCGGCTGCAGCTTTTTTAATCCAGCCCTTTATCAGAGTGTGAAGAAGCATTTGGTTCTCGGCCAGCACTCGCTGCTCTGTCCCAGCAAAAAAGCCGCAGACGAGGTAGGTGAAAGTGGCTTGTTACCTGAACTGTGCTGACTTACCTCCTGCAGTAAGGTCAACTGGATTAAGAAGGCCCAGAGTCGTCGTACCGTCTGGTTTTCTTCTTTCAAATTCACACTGAAATAAGATCAGGCCATTTTAATTTACCTATTAGTTGAAATTCACGGTCCTTAAACTACTAAAGACATCTAATGAAACTGTTCTATCTGCAGGAATCAGAAAGGGATTCAGAAAGATCAGTCAGACTCAGAAGTGAGCATGGCCCTAACTTTTTTATTTTCACTAGAAACTTTATTATTGGTATAAGCACAAGTAATTTTAAAATTATGATAAATATTAATGTTTCTGCAGATGCTAAGAGATAAAATACGTGTTCATGTAGAAAATTAAATGGGCTCACCACTACCAAACTGGGTTTCTTCTCCTGTAACATTAATAAACTTTGATCAGACATGTGGCTGTTTCAGAACTGTGGTGTTTTTTGCAGGGCAGATTTGAGATACTTTCTTGAGGTTCCTACTACTTTATCTAGATTTCCTGAAAATTTAAGCTGAACTTGCTCTGCTGATGAAATTCAGCATGCATTCAACTGATACACCTTTTTTTTAACCTTATGATGTGTAAAATGGCAGATACTGTAGTAAAAGCATACCTTGAGTTTCAACTGACACAAGACGCTAAGTAAGCCTGGTTTATGAAAAAGTGAAAGGAATTACCAAGTACACAAAGATTTACCTGGCTGTTCGCAAGTCGTCTTGTTAATTTTCCTCCGGATTCTCTAACAATACGATCAATCTGCTCTTGTTCCCTTTCCAAGCTATTGTTTCGTAATTTGTCTTCAAGTAGATCTTTGTCCTTCCTGTGACTAAAACCCACACAACTTAGTTACCAGCTTCAGCAGATAAGATTTAACAGACACCAACTGTCTAAATATCACGGAAGGATTCAGTGAAGAAACCGTTATTGACAATTATGCAAAGTGTTTTTGTGGACAACATAGCTAACAAAAACCCCCGACATTTAATATGACTGTATTTACTATAGCTGGGGAAAATACGTGGCAAAGATTTGATTCAGCAAGTGCTTTTTTATGTTGGTAACTGAAGCTCTCTCTGTTCAGCATATTTCAGCCATGCTGATGTCCTAGTTTAGCATGTGGCTAGATTTTATGTCCTCACCCTCACAAAACTAACAAGGATATTTTTGGTAAAATGAAATATTAGATACTCTGAATTTTAGTAGCTGTATTTTGAAATCTCTGAAAATAAAGTCACTAGTATTTCAGAACACTGAAAGGAGTATTTCCAGATATTAAAGATGTTTCAGGAAGTATACATTCCATAGCTATGCATTTACGTGTTTCAAATACAACTACTATTAAAAAAAAAAAAAAAGTACTTGAAGTTGGCTGTATAGTTATTTGTACCAAAATATTTAAAAGGTTATGTTTGCAAGCTTTCTCCAAAACAATACTACTAACATGCAATAGACACTAAAATACAAAATAATTGAAGGAATGGAGCTGATGAGCAGTACAGGGCTACCTACATAAAAACCTGATGGTTTCACAAAAGATTCTAAACTTATTTATTTTTGGTACGTGAGGATGCTTTAGATCAATGTTGCTCCCTCGAGATGAAGAAGTCTTAGCGTATATGCAGCACCAGAAAGAAAGAAATCCACATCTACCGGTCCCTAAAAGTCATCTTGTTTCAGCAGCATCTAAAGGGCGTATCCTGTAATTGTTATTGAGATAATACTTCACTTTTTGTGTTCTTTGCTAGGTGCCTTGAACGCTTTGGTGTCACCATCCACAGGTTCTCCTTTGTCCTTCCCAGGACCATTTTCGTCTTCCCCAGTTTGCTGCAGTTCTGTCTTGTCCTTCTGCTTCCTTGTCTTCTGCAGGTCAGCCATGAATTCTATACTTTGTTTCAGGCTCTGAATTCTCTCCTAAAAAACACAGGAATCCTTCTATCTGCTACTTCAATGGATCTTTTCATAACCTACCCAAAAAGCATGATTTTATTTCAGTTTTTCTTTGTTATCCTAGCAAGTATAAAGGCAGCTTAGAAAATTAAATATTAAATACAAAATTTCTTCAGTAACTGATGTGGTAGCAGTACTAAAGCATGAGCTTTAAAACGATGTACTATTTGAATTCTAACATGCAAATATTAAGCACACTTTTATTAATATATAATATATATAATATTTTATTAATTTTCATGAGAACCCTGTAAAAAAAGTGGAATGAAAGAGGGATCAAAAAGGAAGAATCTTTTTTTTTTTTTTTTTAACATTTTGTTTTGTATTTTCTATTACCTGGCTAAGTATCTTCATCCCTGAGTGCAGCAGTTTTTTTGCAGCTTTGTAGTATATGGTGTCCGGTTTGTTGTAAATCATTGCATTAGTGCACATCAGTTTGAAGTTATCCTGTATAGACGTTAATAATCTTGGAAAGTTAAAATTTTATAGTATACTGTGTTAAAATCCTTGTTGCAAATGCCATGGCTGAGCTTTAAGGAAAAGGAACTTCAAAGAACATTTTTAATCAGTGAATTTAAGAAATCTATTTAATTAAAAATTTAAACAGAAATAAGTATGTAAAAAAGATTCAAGTCTCAAAACTAGCACCCTAATAAACATCCTCAAAGTATTTTTAAGTGTTCAGTATTGTTTGTAGCTTTCAAAGTTTTAATGGAATTCCTCTTAGCTAAAATTACCCACTTCCCTGACCAATCAGCAATCATTAAAACAAAGTAAAACAGCATAAAGACAATAAAGCTAACTTTAAAAACAGAAAAAAGCTGCAATTCAAAGTTAAATCATTATAAAGAATATGCCAAAGTTTCAATCACAGTGAAGAAAAGAAATACATGCTTGTTTGAAGTTCATTTCTTGAATGACCGAACTAGAAACTTTACTTCTATACTCACTGCAGAGCCTCTACAGGCAGATATGTTTTATCACAAAGACAAAAAGTTAAAATGAAAAACTAACCAGAAACAGCTGAAATAACAGGGAATATTCTTCTTGTTTTGGAGCTCTAAAGAATGTGCAAGAAAATACAACCAGCACTATTAACTGGCACCTGCCTAAGTTCGACTGTTAATTACACACAAATTACTTCCCAAGTCCTCATCTAGGCCAGCAAATAACTAGAGAATATTTCTGGAGAAAACGGAACACAACAAGCCTCCACACCTTTAAAAAGTTTTAGGGGCCTTCAAAACAGGCCCCCAAATCCACTATACACACTACAGCACAGGGTTAAGTGGTTGCTGCCACCAGGACTGAGCTCACCTTGCCTTCAGTAGCTGTGGATCTACGTGACTAGGTAAGTCTGGCTAGCACAGAGGTGACAGGAGGCAAATAATGAAGCAGTAACAGGCTGGCAAAGCAAATAAACTCACCAGACCCCTTGTTTTTTGAGAGGCAAAGCATTAAAAATAAGAGAGAAGTCTGACAGAAATGCTAACATTTTCATTCTTAAGTAAAGATCTAAGCTGACATGCTGAAGGCCAAACTGACAGGTTCTATTTAATCCTGCAAAAAATGTGAAGCTACCCACATCTTTTTGAGAGGCATATTTGCAAACAGAAGTGTTTTCTCTTTCACTTCCAGAATTTACTTGCTCACAGAAGTTCACAACAAGCATTTCTTCAGGCAGAAGTACTGGTTCTTTTGGCGTCTTCATATTCTCATAAAACACTAGAGTTCAAGTCAACTGAGCGTAACACATCTCCATAGTCAAAATAAAACTTTTGGAATTACCTTTAATTCTTCTATGGACTGGTACCCATTGTTCTTGATCTTCTCTTTCATGGTACTAAAATCCATTGGGTTTTTAATGATCATGGAATAGCCAGGGGCAATAAAGTCAGTCACAGGAAATGAAAAGAAAGAACTGGGATCCTTTCTGTTAAGAAATGAAAAGACAGGTTTTTATGTTTCAACTTATAACAAAGAACATATTGAACTTGGAATTAAATAGAAAGGAAAGAACTAAGCTGAAAAGGGATCAGAAACATAAAGCTAGAAATGGCTTGTGTCAGCACAATTCTCAGCTTGAAGGTTGAAAAGATCCCACATGCAAACCCATATACCAAAAAAGTGCCACAAACATATTTTAGAAGTTACTTCTACATTTTGATAATTACATGTGTTCCCAAGAAGATTAAGAAAAAAAAACCCACACCCTTTTTTTTTACGTTTTGGCTTTTCAAAAAGTGGTTTTATATTATAATTAAGTCATTGAAAAATAAACAGAACGAATGTCCTAGGAGTCTGTACTTGTCATTCCTTGCTTACTCTGAAACTAACAGAAGGGAAAGCTTGTTGCTGAAAGCTGTGATAGAACATGTGTACTTAGGATTATACTACTTTTCAGGTTATGTAATAGTAATAGCTTTTTACACCAAAATTTCCCAAGACTTTCGGTGATCTCTGACATGCACTGATGTTCCTGGGTGCTTCTAACAGCATTAGAATCAAATACGGTCGGTTGGTATTTTCTCCTTAGGCTCAGGCTTAGTTGATAAGCTGGCCAGACTCTCTCCTCCAGAACCACTGCCTTTTTGCTTTTCACCATAGCATGAGACTGGCCTCCTACGCCAGTGCTGATACCACATCCCCTGGCGAAACCCTTGGCATCTTAGGCCTTCTCCTGAAGTACTTATGATTAGGGATTTCTGCTCCAAGTTGCTACCGAAGAGCGAAAAGCATGTTGCTCCCCACACTGCAGAAGCACACAGCGAAGGTATTCTGCAACACCTGCGGAACACTTGCACAGCAGCTTCCAACTGCGAGGCAGGATTCAAAACCAAAAGTGGCTGCTGCTTTCTGTGCACGTGGGAAGGCAGCCAACACAGACATACACTTTTTGATAGTTGGCTGTTAGTTTCTTTAACCTGACACCAAGGTCTTGAAAATTTAAAGTTAAGCAAAAACTCGTCCACAAAGTTTCAAGCCTAATCTAGAGAGACAGGTAAAGGGAAAGATCTTTCAACCACTCTCATACAAGACATACAGACATTCTTAATCCTTAAAGTCAAGAAAGAATATCTTAAACCACAGACTACTTGAAAGAACTGCAAATCTGATTGTTTTAATCAAAAGACATTTGGTTAGTAAGACAGTAAGAGAGCATGGTTTAGGTTCTCAAGTGCGTACTTCCTTTCTATAGTAAATAATGTTAAAAAAATAGAACTCAAGGTAAAAGAAGTTTTGGCAAGTTCATTCCAAACTATTGTGCCTCTCTGAAAAGATGCTTTTTCTTATAAAGAAAGCATTACACTATTGGAAAATTGTCTGGTTTTAAAGATTTTCAAAAGTATTTCAAACTTGAAAGAGGAGGTGTTTACTAGAAGCCTAAACTGAGGAGAAGATTAAGTATGCATTCTTAAACTAGTACTTAAATTCCTAAAACAGTCCTGTTAGCAATAAATTTTGCAATACTATTTTCACTCAGCTTTTTATATACGCCTCTTCCCTTAATGTATGTTATTCTCAGGTCATAGTTCTGAAAGACATAGCACAGACATTTACCTCTGCAGCTGTCTCATCAGTTGATTCAGAGCTTCCTGAAGTGGTGTCTGCTCCACCTCTAGACCAAAAAGAAGTGGGGGGAGAAAGAGTGTGAGACAGAACAGACTGCAAGAGGTACTAAGCTTACAAGGTATTATAAATCAACTAAACAAAACTGATGCAACTTGAGAATTCATCATAAAGTAAAAGAATACAGTGGCAGAACCCACAGTATACACAGGGGATCTACTTTTCTCATTGCCCTTACTTGACATTCTGCTCACTGACATATGTACCAGCTACCATTCTGCAAAGGAAGCATACAGTAATGTAAGTTCAAATTTTGTATGAGATAGAGAAAAACATCGAGATGGTACAAAGCGTCGAGTCACTTGCTATACAGAGAACAACAAAATGTGAGTCAATTAAGAAAACTGCAATCAGCAAAAGACATTTTTTTCCCCACCTTCCTGTTTTGATAAAGTACTCGTCAATGGTTTCTCTGGTGGCAATTCCAATCTGACAGGGGTCTGGCATTTCATTTCCTGTTCTCCCTCACTGTCTGCATGGTCTCGATCGCGTTTCTTTTTATCCTCCTAGAAAGAGAAAGACAGTTATAGAATCTTACTGAACCTGCAAACCCACCATTATTGCTGTACATAATGCTCTCTGAATTTTTCAAGACAACCTCACATGGTTTTTAAAAAAAGAATGGTTTCTAAGTCCTTAAAAACCTTGTATTCTTTACGTACCGTCTCCATCTGCTGGTCAGTAAAGTAACTCAGCTACACAATGCAATGTATCACAGAATCATTTTTTTAAAAAATGTGCCAGCCAGCCAGCGAGCCACTTAAGAACATGACGGGAACGACTCTACACTATTCTCTGCACAGAGAATTGTCTCCATCAAAGCCCCTAAGATGGTTTCTGAAGGATTTAAAAAGACTAGTAAGAAGTAGTCAGGAAATTTAAAATTACCCAAAATGCTTCTAATAAATGTGTTACAATTAATTATCATATTAAGAATCCTGAGAGGGAAATATTTTCTTTCTTTTTAATTAAGAACTTGCAAAGTCTTTGTTCTGTTTTATATAAATGGATTTATTTAGACACAGAATTTTTCTCATTTTTAAAATTTTCTGTACTCTTATACTTGCCAATACTTTTTGAAAGATGAGAAATCTCAGATGACTTCACTCCACTAATACAAGTGCCTGGAGAAAAGGAATTGGCAAAACTAATATCCTGAGTTTCAGTGTATTCCAATTTAAGGATGCAGTCCTACCTGCTCATCTTTTGATGTGAAGACTAGAGAAGGCTGAAGCTTTTTTTTTTTTCGCTAAAGTGCACTAACATAAACATATACCTTAACTTTTCTCTTTCTTTTCTCCTTTTCTTCTCCAGGAACTTGTTTTTCACCTTTCTTTCTCTTTTTCCTTTTCCTGTCCTTGTGTTTTTCATGTTCAGATTTGTCTTCGTAGAGGCTGGAATCAAGTCCTGCATTTCCAGTAGAGAGCTCAGCAACTTCACTTCCTCCAACTTTCAGCACCAGCTTCAGGGGCTTTTCCACATACTCTTAAAACAGCAGAGAAGTAAGCCGTGTGAGCACCGCAGAGAACACACTCATGCTCAGCCCAGTAACACAGCACAGGCTCTCCGCTGCCTCACAACCCTTCCAAAGGCCGCCACTAAACCAGGTCTCCTTCGCTCTCCAGCCTCTGCAGCAGCTTCTGCTTCTCCCCTAGACAGCGGCCGAGTCCCGGCCGCCTCCCCGCTCCGGGCCCACCGGCGGCACGGAGGCCGCTCTTCCCGCCCCCGCTTCCCACACGGCCTCAGCTTCACCCCCGCCTTTTCAAACAGCCGCGGCGGGGCGGGCGGCAGTGAGGGCCGAGGGCCCGCGCCCGCGCCGGGGCCTTCCTGCCCGGCGGCGCTCTGCCCACCCACCCACCGTCCGACCCACCCTCGTAGGGGTGCTTGTCCGACTTGTGTTTCTTGTGCTTCTTCCCCATGGCGCCGGTGGCGGCCCGGGCAGGCCGCGCTGTTGTCGCGGAGCCCAGGACCAACCCCGCCGACGAGCGGGGGCGAACGCGGCCGCGCAGCGCCCACTGGCGGGCTGGAGGTACGGCGCTGCAGCCGGCGCAGGCGCAGAGCGGGCAGGCGGCAGGGGCTCGGCTTGGCGGGCGCAGCCGCGTCCCAGCGCCGGGGGGCGCGCCCCGCCCCGCCCCGCCCCGCCCCGCCCCGCCCCGCCCCGCCCCGCCCCGCCCCGCCCCGCTCCGCCCCGCTCCGCCCCGCTCCGCCCCGCTCCGCCCCGCTCCGCCCCGCTCCGCCCCGCTCCGCCCCGCTCCGCCCCGCTCCGCCCCGCTCCGCTGCCCGGCCGGCCTGGCCCCCTTCCTCGGGCAGCGTTGCCTGTCCAGGGCCCTGCCAGCCTCCAGCGCCCTCCTCTCGCAGCCCGCCGCGGCCCTCTCTGGTCACACAGCCGCCGGTGGGCGCCCGCCTGCTCCCTTGGAGATGCCCCTTGCTTGCTCCCTGCAAAGGCCTGTGCTGCAGAATCTCCCCTGCCGGGGCTGTAAGTGCCAGGGGCCAGGTGTGATACTAGCAAAAGGGGTGCTGGGGAAGCCTGCCTTCCTGAAAGTGTCGTGTGCGTTGCACCTGACTAGACCCAAAGGGGCCTGCGACGGCTGCCCGCTCCCGGCTGTGGTGTGAGGCCGTGACCGGCTGCTGCTGCCCGGTCGGACATGCCAGGCAGGGCTCCAGCTTGCGGCAGGCCCTCGGTCCGGGATAAATATCAGTAGGAGTGGCCCGCTAGTCCCAAAGTTTGAGAACCTGTGCCCAAATTTGTACCAGTGAGAAGCGCGGTGGCTGTGTACGCCTGAGGAAAGGTAGGGAGTTTGCTGAGGTACGCTGAGGTCTGCACCGATCAGAGGGAGGGGTCTCTCCTGTGCCCTGACAAAAAGGAGTGATGGTTGTGCCTGTCTCGCTCAGGCTGGGACGGGCTCAGCCTTCCAGACTGAATGCCTAAACTTGCTCACCAGTTTTGAAAGCAAATACGTTATAATCGGGTTATAAATTTAAGGAAAATATATGTGCATTGTCCATTACAGGTTAAAAATAACTTAGAAATTATGACCTCCTAGAAATGGTGAAAGTTAACACATCACTTTGCCTTGCTTCCCAAAGCAGGCAAATGGTTTACAAAACTGTACACCACACTGATTATGTAGCCTTCCAAAGTTAACAGTGTATTGGCTGATATTGTTTAAACTGCAGTCATTGCCGTTTCAACAACACCGTGTAGGCATTTGTTTTCTGCCAGCACCTATTCTGTAATGCATCTTGAAATTTCACTTCTCTGAAGTTTGGAGTGCGAAAAGAAACTGTCTATTTCAAAAGAGAAGCTTTAGTTTTGTTCCCACACAATAGTCCTGTAAGTATTCCTCAATTCCTTGAAACATACGTGATATTTTACAGCCAAAGAAAATGATAGTTGTTAATTAGAAATTTATGATACGTGTGGCTGTACATCTACACAAGGTTTATTTTGAAAGCTTGAGAAGTTTGAGAAAATCTCTTGTCCATTGTCCATTCAGACACTGGGAATTTAATCAGATGTGACAGCTTTGTTTTGCATTTTACTGGCTAGATTTACTGTCATTTGGTAACCTAATCAGAGAATTGTGTGGGTGGTGCTCTGGAATAAACCACAACTTTCCTGCTTGATCTTACTCCAGTAGTTTGAAAGTCAGCTATAGCAGACACAGTTGTTTTTCTGATTCACATCTGGATCCTTTAATACTCTTATTACATATGCAGTGAGTGTTCTTGAGAATACTTTAGTGAGAGGTAGAAGGCTTTTGCTTGGGATGTGACCACATGTAGAAAATACAAGACTAGTAAATATTTAAAGGACACGTTTTATAGAATGAAAAAAGAAGTTGCTATATCCTCTATTCCCACAAAAGAACTGGCAGACTTTCGAAGTTTTTATTCTTCTAAATTTTGTATGGAAAGACTATTTGTTCAATTGTTATTCTGAAATTTCCTGGCTAATCTTGTCCTGAATTTAATGAAATTTGGGAGAATTATACACAACCAAGTAATGTGAGATATTGCCAATATTTAAAGCTGCCCTTTCTAGGTGTCTGGTTCAATAATGTCCCGTGGATCACAGAAAAATACTTTTTCTTAACTGTTAGGGCACACACACATACCTAGAATACACATCGGGGTTGCCATTGTCATCTCTAGCTCTCCTTTCCAATTAAAGGATCAGTATTTCTTTCCCCTCAGAAACACTCGTGCAGTCTTTCAAAGCACTGTTCAGCTTGCGCAAGCTTGGGAAGGGAAGATGCTGCATTTCTCAGCAATGTTGAAGAGCATTGCTGTTGGGTCTTGTCACTTCCCTGAGAAATGAGCCCGCAACTGGCCCTGCTGTTGCCTGTAGCGCCGGAGGAAAACGAAAGGAAACTTATCCTGACCTCCTCTTCCAATAGATTGTGTCTTCTCAGCCCTGATCAGGGGCAGTCTTTCCAATTTCAGGGGAATTCAGTTGTGCAAAGAGGAAAGGTGGAAGTCCTGAATGTCCTACAGATCAACACAGAGGCTGGATGCAACTTGGACCAGCTGTCGTTTACATGTTTGAAAAGTAATTTGTTATATCACCGTAAAAAAAAAAAAAGGCCTCACTGTAACCTCCTATTTCCTAGCAATGGTTTTTCATATTTTCAAATGAGATGTTATTTTTCAACAACAAATCACATTGTTTACAAATCGGGCTTTTGCCCAGTAAAGTTGAACACCGCTGGTTTTCAGAGCTGACTCAAGATTGCTAAAGCTTTGCCGGTACAATGTGTGCCTGGTGCCATAGCAGAAGAGCTGTCAGTGTAGACAGAGCTACAGACTTCAGAAAGCCGAATGTTTCTTTCAGATTTATTGCAAGTCTCACACTGTTTAATGTTTTGCCAAATTCCCATCTACTGGGATCATGTGCTTACCTGTAATATTAAACTTTAATTAAAATAAAATCTCTTATGTACTATTGTTATAGAAAAACACTCAGAAACATGGCATAGGCAAACCCTAGAAACTCGAACGTCAAATAAAGACCCCGCATTCAAATAATCTACCTTTTACACTGTTTAAGTCAATCTGGTGATTTTCTTGGAAATCTGACTCTCAGGCTTCTGGATTCTTCTACTGACTTGTATTTGATACTTCTCTGACGTCTGTTAGTTGTTTTCTAGCCTTTATGATTTGGACCCAGCTTGGCATGCAAGAGACATTCAAAAATTCTGGGTTTGTAATGCTTCCTGAATGTGCTGGCCTGCTGCTTTAAATTGCTATGGCTAGGAAAATAATTTAAAGCTTTTAGAAGCTTAAAAAATGGATCTGCTTTTTTTCTGTGTATGACAATCCCAAGATTTAATACCTACTCAGCAAGAATACATTGCATGTATAGTGTACGATCTTCTATAGCATTCTTGTGTCACCTGGATTTGAGGTAACTGTAATATAAGCCTTACTTTGAGGTGTGAAATTTTGCATCATTACTTGAGGGATGGAGCATTTCGTCTTATCGTGCCCTTTTTTGGTCCTTTTCACCCTCTTTCTCTTCTCTTCCTTTTCCTTTAACTTAGATCACAATAGAGGAGAAAATTTGTCACTATCTCTGCTGTACAGTCTGCAGATGACTGACAGAAACTTTTGTTCTCCTAGCCTTGTAATTAAAATCACACATTGGGATTTGATTTCCATCGGACTTTTGCTGAAGGGCATTACCTTTGCTTCTAACAAACTGTCTTTAACAGACAAAGTGTCTGATGTCAAACATTTTCTTTCTTTTCCCCTTCTTCAAAAAAGTTTCCTTGGTGCATGTTTGCACTGAAATAGACAAATTTGAACAAGGTTGAGGCCAGTTATTGGTTTATTGTATAGGGTTCTTAAAATATGTTCCATGAAGCATGTGTTTTGATTATAAACACAGCAGGACTGTATACAGTATGTCAGATTACTGGAGTGTTCAAATTTCTTTCAACAGTCTTGAACTCAAGCTGGAAAATAAAAATGTACCTGAAGTTTCTTTATTGCTATTAAAAATTGCATAACTTTTCTGCATGTCATCTCATTATTTTCTGTTTGTGTAGAAATCGTGGTGTCTTCCATAAATAGTCTTCAATATGGAATAAATTAGCTGCTAGTTAAGTTTTTTTGCATGATGTATGCTATATACTAGTTGATGTATGCTATGTACTAATACTGAGTCTACTGAATCATCATTTAATTATAACATATTTCCCCTGTATGCGGAATTATCTGGAAACTTGGTAAGAAGTATTGTATGGAAAGTTCTATATAAGAAGTATTGTGCGGTAAGTTTTTATATAAAGAACTATATAAGAAGTATTGTGGAAAAAATATAATACAGTTTCTAAAACATGGTTTTCTAGATAACAGAATCAGATTTTTGAAAAGGAAGCTATTAGAGGTTGATACTCCATACCAACAGGTATTTCTTTTATATACTCAAACTACTGTGCAATGTGGCCTTATAGCAGGACTAAATAGATGAGAGGTCTTCTGTTTCTTCTAAAGGTTACAGAAACTTTTGTTCGATTTGAAGAACTTGGTTTTGGGAATTGGTGATAAATATTATCACCTCTTACATGCAACTTTTTGAAGTAAATTTATCCTTCCTACATTATTTGCTTTTTGAGCAAAATATACTCTCTAGTTAATGGAATGCAAATAGAGAGGCTTCTATTAATTACCAAGAAAGACAGTATTACTTTGGACCTCAAAATACTATGTTGTCCCCTAGGAAAGTTAACAGCTTTTGTTGTTACTTGGTCTACGTGTAGCTTTGTAACAAGATCTCCATGTCAGCTGAAGCTGTATGATTTTTGCTAATGCAGTAAAATGGTAGAAAGCTTACTGTGACTGCAACTTGAAGTGTGTAAAGTGTGTGTGTGTTTGCTAAGGTGAACAGAGGTATTTTAGATGTCAACTGAGTGGATTCCAGAATTACATCACAGAGTAAGAAGGAAAGTTGCAGTTTATGTACACAAAGAAATAGAGCTGGGCTACGATAAGAACCTCTGTGTCAACAGTTGCTTCTGAATAGTTGCTCTGAAAGCTCTTACCTATGTTTTTTGAAATACTTTTTGTTAACAGTCAAATAGCTGGCAGTAACTGTCAGCATGTGAAGACCTGCTTCAGGTCACATTGTTTCCGTGTACAATATTATTCAGAGAAAGTCTGAGCGTAACTTCTAAAATGCCATTTGTAAGCCTATGAAGAGTTTTATCACTGTCTGGTATTAGAAATGCAAGGTCTCATTCTTGTTGGTTGAATGTGCAGGATTAGTAATTTCAGTTCACCACATATTTTCTGAGGATCATGTTCCTCATCTTTATCAGTGTCGAGTTTCTATATCACTAGCATTTAAGAGTGAGAGGCAATAATGTGTGTTGCTATCACTGTTAGCCGCTAAAAGTGATGGAGAAAATGTTTGAAAATAGGTGTCCAAGTATTTTCACATGTACCTTCTTCCATCTTTTAAAGAACCTTGATTGAGACTCTAGATAGCGTAACATCATATTACTGTGTATTCTTTCAGCTAGACATCAAATAATGTAGTTATCTAAATCAGTCATAGGTTTTTTCCAAAACATTGAGCAAAGAAGGATGCAATAGGCATAGCCTGTGGGTTTATCTGTGATCAGTGTGTATAGAGCATAACCAATATAATTCAATGTGCTAACAGAGATACAAAAAACTTGGTGAAACCCTGTTGCTTTAATCACTAGTGTAGTCCAGGAGGAAGAGGCAGATTCTGGTAACAGCAGAAAGATGCAGAGACCACTGCAGAGCACAGGAGGCAAGTGGGCTAAAATCTTTGGAAGAAGGTTTCCATGGTTGTACAAGCATGTAGATGCTAAAGTCACTGGGAGTTTTTCATAGGCAGGTTTGGTTTGTAGTCTATGACACAAACGAAATGTTGGGATAAACAGCCGAAAGATTCAATATGACTGTTTTCTTTCTTCAGTGAGTATGAAAGGGGTACTGTCATTTTCCACATGTGTATGTCCTCACAAAATCTAGTGTGGCAGATGGAAGTTTTTCCCTTAGTTGGGAAAAACCGTCTCATCGTTATGATGCATTTTCTCTTTTTTTTTTTTTTTTTTTTTTTTTTTGCTTTAGCACTGAAGTGCTGCGTGTTTTGGGGGTGGTAAGTCCCATCTGGAAACACATCGTAAATTATTGGTGGTGAAGAAATGGCACGTTGTCTAAGAAAAGTAATCCTAATTCATTTACTCATGATAATAGGCAAGTATCCCTTTCTACCCTGTGCTGGCTTGGCTGGGACGGAATCACAACCCAGCCATGCTAGGCAGGCTCAAGCCAGCCAGGGCAGCTGACCTGAGTTAGCTGCAGGGGTAGCCCACACCATAATGTTATGGTCACTGTGGAAGGGGAAGGTTTGCTGAGGAAGGGAGCTCCTGTGCAGTTCCTGCTGGGGTTCCTCCTGCTCCTCCTCTGGCTTCTCCCTGCTCCTGAGGACTGCTTTCCTGTCGATTGTGATGGCTGCACATTCGTTTGTCTGAGTATAACTTTGTACACCTTTGTTGGTATCGGTGGTGTTTCATTAAATCTGTTTTCACTTTTAACTGGTGGATGCAACTTAGTATTTTTCAGAGATTTATCTAAATTATATTTCGTATTGATTCTGAGTCCAATCTTGTTGCCCTTGGTCATGTGTGTAGTCCTGCTAATTTGAATACCTTCAAGCTTTGCTTGTTCAATTAAGACATTACAGGGCTGTTCTGGATTTCCTTGATTTATTTGCTTGGCCAGACTTTATTTGGAGTCCTAAAATATTTGGTTTTCTGTAGTCTATATTTTAATTACTTATGTCATATTTTAAATTTAATTAAGTGTTTGAAAATGCCTGTGTTCATAGCAGATGCATCACACTACTCCATTAGACATGTGTATCACACAAATAAAGGAGATGAACCTTTTCCTAATAAGTTTTAAGCTGCTGTAAGAGGAGAAACAGGTAATAAAACTGATACTTGTATTAAATTTGCACTTGTAAGTTGTAATAGGAGAAAGTTTAATACAAGTGTCTAGCCGAATCTCTCAGATTATGCTCTGGTTAATTTTTTATTTTAGGTAGCAATTCAGCTTTTAAATTTTATTTTGTTTTGTGTAGTGGTGTCTCTAGAGGAAACACAGTGAAAAAATAAGAGCATTAGGCCACTTGGTGGTGTAATATGCAAAGGAAAACGAACCTGTCATGTTCAAGTGAAGGAAATGTACGTAATAGACCATTTTTCTTTGCTTGTTATCTGATTAAATGCAGTACAAGACCTTACTGTGAACGGTTACTTTTTAAAGACCTTTAATTTCAAGTAGTCATTTTGTAGGATAAATTCTGGTTTTAGCTCAGCTCTTACTGAAGGTGTTTGTGTCCAAGCTATTAATGGTCTGTTAGTTGGTTCAGAAATCCTGAACCGGTTCACAGTGGAAAATTATGATTTGAAAATGGAGAGGATCACATGGAATCTGCAGCCCCCTCTGCCCCGTGTGTTACTTCAGGGACAGCTTTGGCTTTCATCTGCTGGAGTCTGGTGTCCTTCACGTTCACGGCAGGTGCAGCAGCTTCTCCTCAACTCTGTGTATTTTATGCACATGGCTGAGAAGCTTGGGAGAAGCTGCGGCATTGCAGAGCTTTGGGAGGTAGCTTGAACCGCACAAGCTGTGGCAACAAAGCAGGGGTGATGGGCGCCAACAGCCAAGTATGCTGTCCTGCAGGCGCGTACACCTGCCGCAGAGAGATGTGAGTTTGCGTGGTGATACTGAAACACGTGTATCCTTGTGCAGTGAACACCGAAAGGGAGGGTCATGTATGGAAAACCAGATTGGTGGGGCCCGTTTATTTTTCTTCATGCCATAAGAAGAATGAAAGGTCCAGCCTTCCATCATCTTTTAGTTCAAACTTCTTTTAGGCAGGTATAAAATGTTTGAGCTCAGCTCAGCAGGATGCCACAGAGTGTGCAAAGACAGAAATTTATACTGTATGTGCTGGTGTTCGTGTCAAGGGAGAAAAGTGATGATAAAAGAATCAGTATTATGCTGCTCTGCAAATTCTAGCAGAAGTAAACATTTTCCATGCTAAGTGGGGCCTGCTAAGGACTGTCAGTTTTAGTCAAACTATTATTCTGAAATGGTAATCAGAACTTTCTTTTCTGGGGAAAGAAAAACCGAAGGAAAAACAAGGCAGTTTCCATTCCTGTTTGAGGGAAACATAAAAAAAAAATAACAGTTAAGTTTCATTTTCAGGTTGAGGAAGGAAAAAATAAAGATGTTTTGACTGGTATTTGGCTTGAGTTTGGTTTGGCTTTTTAGCCTACAGCCTAGAAACGAAGTAAAATTAAGAACAACTTAAGCCTGGGCTGTTCACATTAAGCTGAAGTTATGATTTAGCCTTGTCCTTGCTGATCATACCAAATCTAGGTACTACAAGAAGTAGCAGGTACTTTCTGATTTTAAGAACACGTGATCAGGGTGGTGTCCAAGTGGATAGTAACCTACTGGGACCTTGGGTTAGGTGAATTTATCTGTATCGTATTGTTACGTTCCTCTGTCAATCCAGAATGTGTAGTTGGAGTGAGAACTTCGCATGTTGACTGTAAGAGCTGTAAGGAGGGGCTTACTCTTTAAATCGGTATGGGGCATAGTCCTGTGCTTCAGAAGACAGAATGCATCAGTGATGGTTGATCTGTTGCTTATCGTGCTTGTTGGTATGGGTGATGACATCCTGGATCATGTTCTCCTGGAATACCTTCAGCACTCCACAGATTAATTTTTTTTACATACATTAGATCTGAAATATTTTTAACTTTCCCATAACGAGCTAAGTGGCAGATAATTGATCTCCTCATGTTGTACATAATTCTCTCCTGAAACTTCCAAGTGGTACTGATGACTAAAGATATAGTGTGGATGGAGAACACTTTTGTGTTTGTAGCATACTTCTATAGCTCCTGAGATCCTCCACAATTTTGCTCTCTGAGTGAAAGCTTGGAGGAGGGCAGCATAAACAGAGTGTACTGTAAGGTCACTTAACACTTTAGATTGCTGATTATATGTAACCAAAATAATACCATATCAATATCCAAGTGTTAAGTACCTGTTGCAGGCTATGAATCTCTTAGAAGTTACTACTATGTAGAAATTACTAAGAGCTTTTGGTTTAAGCCTCTGTTTTTTGTTGTCCGAATCCACTCAGTAAAGTACAGAGTCTTTAGAAGAGATTGGCTGGGATCAGAAAGTTGACAGTTGCAGAAAGGAAATGAAATTAAATGAAAGCTATGAGAGATTTGTCTGACTAGGCTGATTTACTAGAACACTGCATCAATTTTAGTTCTTCCAAAGTCTTTAGGAATAACTAGGCTGATGTGGAATGAGGGGAGATGGATGCAATCTGTGGGGAGGAACATGGCTCCACTGTACTCTTATCATGCTTCTCTTTGTTATGCTGCTCTTCTACTGAGAGGGTTTGCTGAAAAGAATGTACTAAATGACAACTTTATGATCAATTTTAAAATCATCTTTAAAGAAAAAAAAGAACTCATTTGCTCAAGGGAGTGGGGGAAAGAGTTTAAGGATTTAAGCATGTAACTGTTCAGATGGAGTCTGGTTAGACATAAATTCCTTATGTCATTGCTCATTAATGTTGTTGTGCCAAGTGTTTATGCATGAGTGTCCGAGAAGAACTGGATGTGATCAATTCAAAATGGCCTTGTCAGGCTGCATGAAGAATTCACTCTGAGATATATATGGCAATGCATGCTTTATGATTTATTCTGACAGGGTATTCTCATCGCTGCTTTAAGTATTTCTCTAAATCTTTTCACAGTAGATGATCAGTTAGTGCTTTACTTATTCTTTCAATTAATTTAAAATGTGAAAACAAGAATATGGCCACTTCTTGTAGGATTTTATATATCCTATGAAATGAAATCAATCAGATCAGTGATCTGTCTGGTTCTGTGGCCAAAAGGCTCTTAGGAGATCTGCCTCTTGTTGCAGTGATTTCCTTGTTTCCCCTTCTAGGAGAAGGTTAACTGAATTAAAGCACTCTGTTGGCCCCAGGGCAAGAATCAGATTCTGATCTTGGAATTGGAATGGACTTTTTGTGTAGGTTTTTGTAAACCTTTCTTTCCCTTTTTCGGTGTTCTTGTCACCAAAGGAGACAACTATCTTAACAGGTTATGAAAGTTCACATAGAGTTGCATTAGGCAACTTAAATGTGTGGTGGCATGGTTGTATCCTGATGTTGAACATTTATTTCTCTGAAGGACTTTGTCTTGCATGCTGAGGATGGAATGATCCAACATTTTTTGAGGTTGTAAGCTCATGTTTTGGTTTTTTACCCTGTCTTACGGCAGGTGGTTCCACAGGCTGATTGAGTAAGAAGGTGCTTTTTGTCAGCGTTTTAAACTTTCTGTCCTTCATTTAATTTCATTCACATGTGCTTGTTTTTTCTGTATAGAAAAGCACTAATTTCAGTCTTAGTTACCCTCATGCCAAGTTTTCTTGGAAAACAAAAACTGATTGTGTTTAACCTTATAGCAAGCTAGCCAGGTTTTTTTGCCCTAAACCGTAGCACACTGAGTCATCTAACTTCTTGCTTTCGGTGGTTTTGGGTTTGTTCTTTTTTTTTTTTTTTTTTTTAAAGCCATACAATATTCTGGTGGAAAGAGCCTAACTTGTGACATTTTGAATGCTTGGTGTAGCTATATTTTTCTCTTAAACCTTGTCTTTATTGAAATATCTGAATGTTAGAGGTATTTCTAAATGTAGCTGTTGATTTCAAGCTACTCCTAGGTGCAGTTGCCAAGGATATACATAGGAAGCAGTTCCAGAAGAAGTTTTAACCAAATATTAAATAGCACTTTCAGAGTCTTTGCTGGACCAGCAATGTTGCTGGAAATGTTTGTTTCAGATAATCTATAAGGGCGGTGTTGCAAATTTTTTTCTGCTTTTTCTAGAACCTGTTTATCATTCTGCAAGTGAATGCTAGATAAAAAGGGCAATGCAGTTTCAGAAAAATAATTTAACATTTTTGCTTAATTTAATTGGAGGCATAAATATAAGAGTCATACTTATTCACTGAAACCTTATATTTATTGTTACCTACCAGAATTCTTGCTTTATAATAAAGAGCAAGGCTTCACAGTTGCCAAGTTTCACTGAGATGAAGTGATAATCTCTGGCTGTAAGTTGTAAATTGCTTTGGGATAAAAGGTACTGCTTAAATGTAAATTGTTACCTTATTAAATGCAAGTGTAGCATAACATGGTTTTCAAATTACTAATGAGTGTTTTCTTTGCAAGACTGATGGCTTTTTAAAGATAAAATAGCACTGGGTTTATTTAATCAGCCTAAAATGTTCTTATCTAGCACATTGTAATACTTATTTTTATTGCTATAAACAAACATTATTTGGAAGAATTGCAGGATAAAATAAGATAAAGTTTACAGTGGTTTTATTAATCTCAATGTTTTCATTACCAATCCAATGGCTTATTTTTCTGTTCAAATTAAAATCAATATTTTACAATAATAGTTACTAAAATACATTTTTTCAATCTTGGTGCAGTTTTTAACAACACACAAGAGTCAAAATGTCATAGAATCTATTCTGAATGTGCAAAATGATTAAAGATGTTATTATCAGAAACACTGAGAATAAGAACATTGTTTGGGAGATGAATACCTTTTTAAGATTTTCTATATCATTTGTATTACTTCAGTTCTTTCCCCCAATTAATGTGCTTGGCTTTTAATAGGGTGAAGGAACAAAAAACAATGAGACTGTAATTTAAATGAGTGTTTTTGTCAGTAGGCTGCAAGATCATCAAATTCTTATCAGTCTGGTTGTGGTTGTTAGAAAGTGCTGGGATCTCAGTCCTACCTCACTAAATCTACCACTCATTTGAGCAACCATAAGAATACAAATACGTGTTTACATACCAACAACTGAAACTTGACAGGTAATATGCTTAAAATGATTTAGTTTCACAGACTTACTTTATCCAGGGAAGAAATGCAGGAAAATAGCAAGGTTTTAAGTAGAAATTACTTAGGAAGAAGGACCATAGCTAAGCATGTCTTTGTATGTGGAGCAAACAGGGGAAAAAGCTTGCAGATAATTGGAAATTGTGAAGTTGTGTTACAGTTGTGAGAAAACCAGCAAGTAAAGCTTGATGAGAAAGGATAAGAGAAAGTAGCAAAAAAATCCATTAAGGCTTAAATAATTATACAAGAGGTATTCCCACAGCATGTAAAAACTAATTTTTGTTGGATACTGAACATTTACTTATATTTTTAAGAATACTAAATGATGTATATAAATGATGGGAGTTTTATGCATGTGTATTTTAGCAAGTCTAATTTCACTCTCAAGAGCATGTTCACATCAGGTAAACATTGTCATTTTGTGTTTTGATTTGATTCATTATTATGCTGACATAATTCGTGATGTAAAAATGTGATGGGAATAATGCTGGTACAGCAATAGACAGCATGCTGAAAACTGAAACTACACTTTCCAGAGGTATATTGCTAAGCCAGCTTCATGGCCAAAAGGAATAGAAATCAGTAACTGCACTTGCCATGAGAGCACATGGATGACAAAAGTTGAAGGGATATTAAGTATGTATAAATATCTGTACCAAAATGAATTTGTGTTTGTGTCCTATATCAGTACATCTAGCTAAGGCAGCAAGGAAGACAGAAATTATGTGGGCACTATTAACCTGTAGTCTCTGCAGAATTTTTTGTTGGTCTGTGTTGCAGTCGCATCTTTATTTTGCTGCATCACCACAGTAATGGTAGGAGCCTCTCTACCTGAAATTTACAACAGCTTCTATTTTAAGAGATTCCTACCTTTTTGCCCTGGTGGTCAACTACAAACTGGCCTGCTGCTTTGGACTGCAGACAAAACTAGTAATATTTCATTTTGATTCTCTGTCCCCAGCTCAAGGTAGCAGTTAAGCATGGCTTTAAGAGTCAGGGATCAGAATTCAAAAGTAGAGTTGAACATACGTTGACTATGATATTTATTGTTACTTTCAGGGGCAGGAGGAGAAAGGAGGTTGTGCAATTTTGGAGATTTCTTACATGGAATTCTTAATGGTTTCCATGTACTGGAGTATTTAATGATGTTTCCTACATAAGTAAATACTGTTTAGGTGTTTTAATTCTTATTTTTGTATGCTATACAATAAAAATGAAGTTAGTTTTAATTCAGTAGCCCATTAAGATGTTCCATATTTAATCAACTTTGTCAAGAAAAGGTGGAATGAGGACTTATGGTCAGAGCTAAGGCATGGGGGCCCAGCATGGCTAAGGAGCCAGGGTGGACTAAAGCATCTCTAATTACAGAGTTTGTTTGGCTTCAGCACACACATGATATAGTGGGGCCGCAGGTCTGTCCCAAAAAGACAATTTGAGGAGAGGTATAGTCTGACCCCAAATCTCACATAAACCTTTAGTTACAGTTTGGTTTTTTTCTCCCTCTAATCTAATGAACTCTTTATTTTATAGCTAGTATTACACCATGTTTTCTGGCATCTCTTGCAGAGTATATTAATTTATCTTAGATTATTGCTTAGTACATGATTTTGAGAGACTTATATCACTACATATAAACAAAAAGTAATGGCCTGTTCTGTGATATGATAATATCTGCTAAAAACTGAAGGATGTGAAATAGAATAGCTTTATTCTAGTTGGTTTTAAATTATTATCTGCTTTTACTGCTATTTCCCACTTAGTCAAATACTGTGTTCAGAAGAGCTACAGAAAAAAATGCTAGATGGATAAAGCAGCACTTCTTGTTCTTTCCTGATCTTTGGCTATGTAAAGATTACATATGGCTCTGGTATTTAAAACTAACATGCAAGTGTTCTACAGCTTCTTGTTGATGCCTGACTCAGCAGTGCCTGAACACCTTCCTACCTGCCTGGAGGTGTCATCGTGTATACCACTGAAGTGATTAAAACTTAGAGCTTTTACATTTATAACCAAAGAAAAAAAGCACATGGCTTAACTGGGCTAGGGTGTGCTCCTGTCTAATTCAGCTAAACTGGGGAGTAAGGGTCTAAACGTGATAAATTCTCTTAGCCACCCTTTTCAGGTAGATGCACGAGTCATCTGGCCTTATTTCAAGGTGTGAATTCTGAGGGGCTCTCTTAATCGATTTCAAGCCTCTTTGTATTAGAAACAGATTGTAGCATGCATTGACCATAGGCTTTGTGTCATTTTCCTTATACCAAGTAAGCTTATTCTGTGAATGTAAGATTCAAGGCACTTTGCAGCCAGGATGACCTTTTGTTTTTGTAATATCACCTTCTTGGCTACTGTGTAAGAGAACTGATGTCAGGTTTTACAAAGGGTAAAAATACTTGAATTCTCATGTCAGGCTTGGTAGTTGGAGATTTCATAGCCCGCACTGACGTGTTCTAGAGATCAGAAGCTCATAGTAATATTACTGACCAGCAAGAGAGAAGAGGAAAATAGACAAGACCACTGCTTCTTCTCAGGAATGCTATAGTTCATAAACAGTTAAATGCTGCCTCCTTGGGAGAGTTTAGCTTAGCCCCCAAGGGGAAAAAGACTATTTTACAGTTATTTGTTAGCACAACTCCTGGAGTGTTTTAGCCAAAATTTGTTCAAAACTCAATTTTGTTCTAGAAATCGAGTTACTTTATGATTACTTCAGTGCAAACAACAGAGGAATTTGGGCTCTCTGTTGGCTTTCATGATAAATAATTCTGTGTTCTGTTCCGTAGCCTTCATTTGCCACTGACTGATGCAAAGCTTCAGCTACTGAAAGTTCACAAGAAATAAGATGAACACATATTTTGTATCAGCTCTGAAAATATGCTTTGAGTGACACCTATGCAACCAGTATCGGATATATAAATCAGAATCAAGCTTATTGTTCACTTCACAAGGAAGGCCAAAACTGAAGCACTGCAGCCACGCTTCTGAATGATTTGTACTGTGCACTACCACATCCATCTGCATAAATATGCTTCCTTGCAGAATTTAGATTAATAGAAATGCCTCCTCTTTGGCTTTATTAATGTCATTTATTTTTAATGGAGGGGAAAATTGAAATAAGTTCTTTATGTGAAGTCTGTTGAGGAAAGGAATCTGGGGAAAAAAACTTAAAAGTTAATTTTTTTTTTATCTTGAAATCTTGTGCTTAGTAAGTGTTTAAAAATTTCTGGCAGTCCTGTTAGTAAAAATAATTATTCACAGCCTTCTGGGTGTTGTGGATCTTTTCATTTTATATGTTCAAAAGAAAAGGGGATTCTTCCAAATCCTCAAATGTACAGAAGTACATTAATTTCATTTTCATCACACTTCTTCATTGCATTAGATTTGCATGGATTTTTAACCCAGAGATTTAGCAGTGATGTGGGAAGGCAAGCTTTTTTGCGTTTTTTTTTTGTTTTGTTTTTTTGTGTGTTTTTTTTTTTTGTGTGTGTTTTTTTCCAGGAGGGCATTTTGGGTCATTTTAGATGAAAAACTTCAGTTCATGCTATTATGTTGGTTTCCTGGTTACAGTTCAGTTTTGATTCCTCATCTAGAGGACATATGAAAGGGAAAAATGGTGGCAACTCTATTGGATCTTTGGGTTGTGTTTCTTTTTTAATTTTAGCAGAGATTCTATTTAATACTTTTGAATAACATCAGGCTTCCTTCTCAGGTTAGTCCCACTGATTATCTTTTGGGCAGAAGGATATTTATTAATGGAGACTGCTTATGTAGAACCCTGCTGGTCTGTGTAACGAGAAGTGATGGATCTTGTTTGTTTGACTAGGGGAGTATGGTTCCCTAAGAGTACAGAAGACTCGCACAGTTTAACTACATGCAAGGTAGCACTGCATTTTACAAGAACAGTTCCAGACAGTCCACGCACTGCATGATGCAGAGGCTATAAGGACTCTTCTGATGAGGCCATTATTTAGGGCTCAATGTAATGCAAAGGCACACGAGGGAAGGTTGATCAGTGTTTGCATGGAAAGGTGAGTTTGGATAGTTCACTGCTAGTGAGTAGTCCTTAAAATGTCTGAGTTATTAGAGTGAGCATATTATATCTTGTGGATAAACGAATTTTCCTGAAGGAAAGTGCTAAAATGACCTCTCAGTATGAATTCTGTGTTATATCTGCTGCAGATACAATGACAAATCACATATTGGTCTTTTTTTAATAAATTATCTATTAGGACACGTAGATTGTTGGCCATTTACATGGGTGCTTAGGAAGAACATCTTCCAGAACAGAGATGTAGGAATTCCTGGCATCCATAGCAAATTTGGTGGTATTCTTTCTTCACTATTTATTTTTAGCCAAATGTAGATTTATGTTTCACTCTCCTTTACTAATCATGCAATCACTTGCTGAACGATGGGTCTATTTCTCTGGGAGTGACTGGTACACTGGGTATTCTTGATGACAACTGGTACTTCATAAATGCAGGATATTAATAGCGTAAGAGCTCTATTACTTGTTGTTTAGAGTTTTACAGGTTGTTTCTGTTAGGAGAAGAAATCTTTATGTGAAAAGACATGTAAAAGTGGTTCCTTATTCACAGATGATACATATAATACTGCTTATCTAAACATGGTTGGGATCTAATAGCAGCAAGTAATTTCCTGGGTTATAGTTCCTAGTCCTTTGTTTTAGAAAGTGCACTTGCTCTCTTGCTTTCTCTCAGGGATGTATTACCATGCCTTTCTTCCTGTGTCCTTGACTTTCCTGCCGCCTACTTTTTTTTTTTTTTTTGCCTCTGGCTGCTTCAAGTTGCCTTTATATAGTTACATGTGACTGCCAAAAATCTTCAGGCTGATTTTAGCATTCAAATGTGAAGGAAAACCTCAGTCCACCTGGCCCAACTTCTAGAACTTCAGGGCTGCAGAAACCGTGTTGGGAATGGTCTCTGCCTTGTTCAGCTGTTACCATGAAAAAATGGCCATTAAGCTGCTCTTATAATGGCATGCGGCTGCTATACCTGCTAGCCTGAAGGCAATTTAGAAGACTACCAGTAGGTCAAACCCCATTCCTAAGCAGCTGCCTGATTTTCAGTATGACATTTCAGCCATTAAACCATTGAAGATCTTGAATGCATTCCTATTTCATGCACCTAAAGACCTTGGGAAGACAACTAGAAGGCTTTTGTGTATGGCTTATACCACTTGGAATGTCAGTGTTGTGCTCCCTCCTTTTTGACTCACTTTATTTGAGCATATTATTCAGCATTTAGGTCAGCATTGATTCTCCAGCAATATTGTTTAAAAATGAGATTTGAATATAAATGCAAGGATATCTGAGATTATTTCAGTTTTGATGATATAGGAACTAGTGCTTCTATGTGGAGCTGAAGTTCCATATTTCATTGTCTCGGTTCCACAATCAGATAAACATTTGCTTAACAGTAGGGAGAATCTACTTTGTGGATCTATAGCTGTATTGATCACACAGAGAAATGTTGCCACCATCATCTAGAATAAACAATTTCTTATACTTTGTGATTATCAGACCGATATTAGCAGCTTGTTGGATTTCATGTTCATGTGACAACTGTTACTGCTTTTTTATGGATTTTGATAGCCTTAGACCTAATTTTTTGTTTTGATTAACATCAGAATAGAACACATTAAAAGGTTGTCTGTCTGATGTGTACTCTGGTGGCTGCTTTGTGACTATAGAGGTCAAGGTTTTGTTGTGTTAGGTGTTATAGCTACCTACAGGAACACGGTCCTTATCCAAAATATCTTGCTAGATAAGTGTAAACCAGAATGGAGCTACAACTTTTTATATTTTGGTGTTATTACGGCTCAGAATATTTTCCTGTACCTTTACCTAATCATATTTTCAGTGGCATAAAATGTGATTTACATCAACTGCTGTTAGAAAGCTAAAGCTTTTAAAACTTAGGAAAATTGTTCAGTTTCATTTGTTCATAGATTTGTACTTGTGTGATATATCATGTGCCTGGATTAAAAATAAATGAAACACAAAGAGCTGATAGAACCTGTAGTGCTGCATGGGGTGGCTGTTGGGTTTGCGTGCAGTAAGACAAGTGCTTTCAGGTTCATTGTGACTGTCACTGTGCTCAACAGATCTGGAATTTCTGGGAAGCATTGAATACGTTCATCTTGTATTTATACAGCTGAAAGTGTTGGGGCAGAATATTGTTGTGGTAGATAGTATCTCAAATACAGAAAAAAAGAGATTGCTGGGATTGAGCTGTAATTCTGATGGTGTTACAGTGTTTGCTGCCGAGTGACCAGGTGTCTTCTTTCTTAGTTGATTATGGGGGGGAGGGTTCTGTCAGTGTTTTATTTATATTGTTTGTATTCTTTTAGAATGACATATGTCAGCCTTTCTTTAAATGTGATTCTTCTGATGTAATTTGAACCTTTATTTTAACTATTTAGGGCTTTTTGTTGACATTTCTTCTCCCTCCCCAGTGCTAATTAATTATGCTTTTATCCTAGATACTATACAGTGCACAGTGAAGCAGCCATTGAAAGATTATTTGATGTATGAAGGAAAGAATGAAGGTCTAGTGAGCTGTGAATATATAATGATGGGATGGTGTTACAGTTCAGATGAACATAATGGGTCATTTAATTTATATGAGGTAAATATTACACTCTAGAAAGTTCTCATTTATATCTTTACTGTCATATAAGCTAGTATAAAATGCTGCTTTTTAAAAGAGTGAGTAATTTGACTAAGTAAGTGGAAACTATGTGCATAGTCAGTAATTGCTATTCTCATCATAACAGCAAAGTAAAAATATGTAGTATTACTTAGGGATGCTATTTTGGATGAAAGAATGCTGTATTTCAAGTCTAGTGGAAAGTATGATTAATGCTTTAGAAATGAAGCATTTTGGATGTTTTTATGTGTGGAGTTACTGCCATACCACTATAAAGACTTAGTCCTGGGTTGTAAATGAGCTTGAGCCCTACAATTCCTTGTATGAGATGTTTAAAGGTCATGTCCCTTTTAGGAGTTTTATTTCTAAAATTAATGGAGCAGAAATAGCTTCCTATTTGAAATCTTTCTAGCAGAGGTAAATGTTGAATGCAAATTCGGTTGGATTCATCAGCAGTTTTTTTTTTTTTTTACTGATGCAGTTTGTCCTGGTGTACTTGCCTGTTTTCTTCGCAGTGTCTGTCCCATATAGTTGCTTGTTTATAACTGCTACCCCAGCTACTTACAAGCAGGTGGCTGTTTACAGCTAATGTGAAGAAATGACAAATGAAGTTGCAGTTTGAAACGCTGGTCTTTTGTCAAGTGATCTGCTAGTTTCTGGGTTTCTTCTCTTTGGCCCTGTGATAGTGGAAAATAGTTTCAACTACATTGGTTATATAGGCTGTATTTCTGCAAGAATGATGATGGAATTATTAAACAACATGGACCTTCTATCCAGAAGGAAAAGTCACTCTTTGAGCTAGTAGTGCAGCAAGGATCTGATGAAGTCAGAATGAGGCGATGCAGAGAGTTAAGATTTGCAGCCGAAAAGCACAAGATGGAAAAAGAAAAATCATGATGCTGTCATTATCAGAAACGAAATGAAAGAAGTAGTTAGATTGGAGGGTTTTATGAGAGGAAGCAAGAACAGGAATGAGGTCAGGATTGGAAGACCAGCAGAGCGTGACTTTGGAATGGAAGCAAGACCACACTTCTTAATTACCTGGGATGAAGTGGTACAGGAAGTAGACTTGTTCATTCCTTGTTCTTGGTAATTTTTTCTCTGAAAAGTTTTTGTGAATAACATATACATTTGTCAACCACACGACTTGTTTGGAGAGATTGCAGTGATATTTACAGTGATATCTTCCCATTTTTATTGAACTTTAAAATTCCCTTTTAATTCATATGCAGAAAATTATGTAAGTAGCAATTAGAAAGAAATGCTTTTTGAAAGATGCAAGGCATTCAGGACACCAGATGAGAACAGTAGCATATAGAAGTCTTTTTTTTTCCCCCTTCTGTGAAAGATGTTGGTAATCTTCACCACAGTGAAGTAGTTCAAAGTCACAGTTTATACAGCTATTGTTTGCAATGCAAATGTGGAAACCAAGCTTGTCATTTTTCACTCATGTTCTGCTCTGCAGCCTAGAATCCAGGAGAGCTTTGGAAACCCATAGCTAACATTGTATTGGTACATGGCTTTACCACAGTGTGAATTCCTTTTAATGTCAGTTTCTCTATGGGGGATTAGCCACCACAGATGTCACAGATCCTGGAAATATCTTCCATGATGAAAAAAGGAAAGATGGCATCTCAACTGTCATTTAATAATCTACAGACTCGTTAATTTATGTGTTTTAGGATATTTGATACCTACAGATACAACAAACCTGTTCTTCAAGTGCTTGCTGGTTTGATTGCAAAATGTGTATTAATTTATGTTCTTGTAGAAGAGTTAGATTATAAAATGCCGTGTTGTCTTTGCTTTTAATCTTTTAACATACCAGTGGATAAATCAGAAGTGCTGATCTTCCCATTATATATGTCTTAAAGCAAGCCTCTTTGACTAATAACTTCTCCCTCCCTTTTCTCTCTCCTCCCTGTGTAATGTTAGTCTAAAATGCTGATTAAGGTCAAAACAAGTTTATGCCAGTTAAAAACAGACATATGGAAAGTTCCAGCACTGAGCCCCATAAGCTATGAGGGAGGAATTTATAGCCTCGCAGTGCTCCCAGCACTTCTCTTTAATTAACTACTCTAAGCATCCTAAAATTCTCAGCAACAATCTGCCTGACAACAGGGAACCTTCTAGATCTGTATATAGTAGTAATCACTCTGCCCGGCAGTATTCTTTATAGATTAGTATATTGGATGTTCTGTGACCTCCCAGCAAACTGTTACACTTCTTTGTTCTTCACTTAAGTTGTGAAAAATAAGCTCGTTTGATTGTTTTGCTTTTATTGAAAGAAAGCATATCCCACCTTCCACTTTACTAATTTTATTTGTAAAAGTGTGTTTTGTCTTTATGTTTAAGAAATAGCCAGAGAGACAGAATTCCACAATGCTTTTAAGCATGTAATCACATGTATTTCTCTTGTAAGTACAGTTGTGCTTTTATACAGTTTTTATCTGCTTGCTTCAAAAGAAGGACACTTAGTTGTCCTCTGGAGGACGAAAAAAGACGAGTGTGTATGTATTTAATCCTTTTGAAAAGGAAATCCTCAAGATCTGTATTCTAGTAGTGATCTAAAATATGTGAGCCTGCCCCATTATTCCTTCCTTATGCACCAGAAGAGCTATCTCAGTAGCACTTTTAGCCACAGCATGACACAGGGAGCCCATGCTTATTAGGCTATCGATCTGCTACCTGTTATGACCCTAAGGTTCTTTTCAGAGTTACTACTTTCCAGAATACTTCGCCCTATAAATATGACCACCTATATTTCTTCACAGATGTATGATTTCACAGTTTTCATTCTTTAATTGGATATAAATGACCTGTTCTTGCTGTGATTCAGCTCTCCATCAATTGTTACCTTCAAACTTCATCAATATTTATGTTTTCTTGTCACTGTTGAAAATATGAAACACCACGGACCACAGATTCATCTTTCTTAATAATGATTCAGTTTTTGTTTGCCTGTGTTTCTCTTACTAATTAATTGAAATTAAAAGCAGTTATTCAAATATGTTACAGCAATTCAAGTGCTTTATGTCTGTACCTCCCACCTTCTTCAACCAAACTTGTTATTTCATAAAAGAAAGAGACTAAGTAAATCTGGTGTAATGTTCATGATTTCTTCCAAGCTGACTTGTGATTAGGAGATATGTATGCCTTGTAAACATCTAGAAATTTTCCTCCTTCAGTTTTTGGAATTCTGCTGAAAGCTCTTTTGTAATAACTACAAAAATATGACGAAGCATAGAGTAGTGTTACATAGTTGTCATTGATTATTATAATATGTAGAGACTTTGGTGTGATGTGGCTATGTCCGAACTGGCTGGCCTGGGGCATTAATTCCATCACAGAACTTAGAGGAAGTTACAGCACCTGCTGAGGTTCAGGGTAAATATTTTCATGGTTAACTTGTACCATGCTTTGTGCTGGCACACTGTCTGCTTTCAAACTAACCAGTTCGGTATATTTACAGAGATGGTATTAAAGATGTGTCTCTAGGGTGTAAGGTTTGGGGGACAGGTTACAAAAAGGTACAGAAAAGTGAAGCTCCTTGATTATTGAAATCCTGAAGTGTGGTTGCTACAGTGGTACTAAAAATAACGTAATATTTACTTCCATGAAATAATATTACTGTCTTTGGTTCTGAGTTTCAATTTCTGACTGTTGAGGTAAGTATTGATCAATTCACTGTTGTGGAAAAAAATGCCTGGAAAAAATATGGCTTTTGGGAGATTTAGGTGTGTTACCTTTCCATTTCATTGGGTGAAACAATGTTTTTGTTTAAAGAAAAGGGCAGAAAGTAGTGTCTGGGTTACATTCCACATTACTTTAAAATCTTTGTCATGTTAGCCTATGTTCCTTTCCTTTTGTAGACAAATTCCCAGTCCTGCCCGTATTTCTTTTTTGACCTCTGTCCTTGATCCTATTATTACGCTGTTGAACACCCTCATGTATCCGTTATCTTTTGCGATACTGGCCAGAATGGGTCAGTGTCTCAGATAAGGATGTTTCATTGTTTTGTAAAATACCATGTGTATGAGAGAGTTTATGAAGCTACAAAGGGCAGTTAGACATCTGACTTAAAATCAGTATTAACTGAATACTTCACTCCCTTTCCACCTTTGAAAATTTCACTGTATAATAATATTTCCCTCTGGAGCTCTCTGAATAAGAAAGATAACAGATGTCTGTGTATCGTGATTGCTTACCCAAGACATTGCTATGTAAATCTAGCAAGTGAGGATCAAGATACTTTGTGATATGCTCTACCACGTCAAAACAGTGGCTAAATCTTTTCACTGAAGTGGTGATTAGGAAATTTATATTTAATCCAAAGAGTCCCTAAGTGCCACTACAAAGAAGTAAGACTTAATTGCATTATTATTTGTGGCATATATTGTATGCAGTACAAGTTAGAATAACATGCATTGTATAAAGATTTTCAGTATCAGCTTTATTAATTGAGGGAGAGAATTTGAAAATTCTGATGTATTAACATAGTAAATACATTTCTGCTTTCTGAAGTTCCATATGTTTTAACTTAAAAGTGACTCTACTAAGGGTGATGTTAATAGACACGAATATTTAGCTATTTTTTCAAACTTCTAAGTATACACAACCACTGTTCCTGCTTACTTTAACAAATAAGTAGGGCAGGTTCAGTATAACAGTATGTAGTGTCTAAGGAAACTGGAAAATGTGGAC